>NC_086455.1:177496459-177833959 GCF_028390025.1 Pseudophryne corroboree | reverse complement strand
ACCCGAACCCTAACCCTACTAACCCTAACCCTACTAACCCTACCCCTACCCTAACCCTAACCCCTAACCCTTACTAACCCTAACCCTAATGCGAACCCTAACCCTAACCCCAACCCCTAACCCTAACGCGAACCCTAACCCTAACCTACCCTAACCTAACCCAACCCTAACCCCTAACCCTAACCCCCTAACCCCTAACCCTACTAACCCTAACCCACTAACCCTAATGCGAACCCTAACCCTAACCCTACTAAACCCTAACCCTACTAAACCCTAACCCCCTAACCCTAATGCGAACCCTAACCCTACTAAACCCTAACCCTAATACCCTAACCCTACTAACCCTACTAACCCAAACCCTACCCCAACCCTAACCCTACTAACCCTAACCCTAACCCAACCCTAACCCTACCCCTACTAACCCTAACCCTACTAACCCTAAAACCCTAACCCTACCCCAACCCTAACCCCCTTACCACACCCCAACCCGAACCCTAACGCCCTAACCCCAACCCCCTAACCCCAACCCTAACGCGAACCCTAATACCCTAACCCTAATACCCTAACCCTAAAACCCTAACCCCAACCCTAACTAACCCTAAACCTACCCCTAACGCGAACCCTTAACCCTAACTAACCCTAACACCCTAACACCCTAAACCTACTAACCCGAACCCTAATACCCTAACCCCAACTGCGAACCCTAACGCGAACCCTAACCCCTAACCCTAACCCCAACCCTAATGCGAACCCTAACCCTAATACCCTAACCCTACCCCTAACCCTAATGCGAACTAACCCTAACCCTAATACCCGAACCCTAACGCAAACCCTAACGCTAACCCTACCCCGAACCCTAAAACCCTAACCCTAACCTTACTAACCCTAACCCCTAACGCGAACCCTAACCCTAATGCGAACCCTAACCCTAATGCGAACCTAACCCTAACGCGAACCCTAACGCGAACCCCTAACCTGAACCCTAACCCAAAACCCTAACCCGAACCCTTAACCCTAACCCCAACCCTACCCTAACCCCTAACCCTAATGCGAACCCTAACGCTAACACGAACCCTAACGCAAACCCTAACCCTAACGCAAACCCTAACCCTAACCCTTAACCCTAATGCAAACCCTAACCCTAACGCGAACCTTAACGCGAACCCTAACCCTACCCCTAACCCTAATGCGAACCCTAACCCTACCCTAATACCCTAACCCTAATGCAAACCCTAACCCTACCCCTAACCCGAACCCTACCCTAACCCAAACCCTAACCCCTAAACCCAAACTCGAACCCTAATGCAAACCCTAACCCTACTAACCCTAACCCCACCCTAAACCCTACCCTAACCCTAATGCGAACCCTAACCCTAATGCGAACCCTAATCCTAACCCTAATGCGAACCCGAACGCTAACCCTAACCTTACCCCTAATGCGAACTAACCATAACGCAAACTAACCCTAATGCGAACCCTAACCCTAATGCGAACCCTAACCCCAACGCGAACCCTAACCCCAACCCTAATGCAAACCCTAATACCCTAACCCTAATACCCTAACCCCTAATGTGAAACCCTAACCCCAACACTCATCCCACTAATGCGAACTAACCCTAACCCGAAACCTAACCCTAATGAGAACCCTAACCCCAAACCCTAATGCGAACCCGAACGCAAACTCTAACCCTACTAACCCTAACCCCCGAAACCTAACCCTAATACTCTAACCCTAAAACAAACCCTAATAACCATAACCCAAACCATAACCCTAAAGCCCTAACCACCCGAATACCCCAACCCTAATACGAAGAACCCTAATAACCTTAACCCCAACACAAACCCTAACCTTAATAACCCTAACCCTATCACAAACCTTAATCCTAATACCCAAACATGAACACCCTAATACAAACACCCTAACCCTAATAACCCCTAACCCTATCCCTAATAATACAAACCCTAACTCTAACCCTAAAACCCTAACCTTAATACCCTAACCCTAATAACCTTAACCCTATCCCTAATACCCTAACCTTAATACCCTAACCTTAATACAAACCTTAATCCTAATACAAACCCTAACCCTAAAACCCCTAACCCTAATAACCCCTAACCCTATCACTAATACAAACTCTAACCCTAAAACCCCAACCTTGTCACCCTAATACCCTAACAACCCTACGAACCCTAACCCAACCCTAATACCTTAACCCAACCCTAATACTAACCCTAATAACCCTCACCCAATACGAACCCTAAAGCCCTAACCACCTAATACGAAGAACCCTAACCCTAATACCCTTAACCCCAACACAAACCCTAACCTTAATAAACCTAACCTTAACCCTATCCCTAATACCCTAACACAAACCTTAATCCTAATACGAATACCCAAACCTTAAAACCCTGACATGAAGAACCCTAACCCTAATACCTTAATCCTAACCCCCTAATAACCCTAACCCAGTAACCCTAACACACTAACTCTAATAACCCTAACATGAACCATATCCCTAATACGAACCCTAACCCCCAACCCTAATACAAACCCTGACCCTAAAACGAAGAACCCTAACCACTCACCCAAAACCCTAACCTCTAACCCTAAAACGAAACCTAACCCCCCCCAACACCCTAACCCTAATACAAACCCTAACCCTATGCCTACTAACCGTAACCCAAATACCCAAGCTCCCTAATACGAACCCTCACCCTAATAACCCTAGAACCCTAATTCAAAAAACCCTAATAACACTAACACCCCCAAGCCTAAAGCCCTAGAACTCTAACCCTAAAACCCAAACTCTAATACCCTAACACATTATCAAGCCACAAATAATATATCCATACACAATATATGCCAAACCACAGTGTCACAATACATTATTATGCCACAAATAAGATGGCCTTACACAATATATTTCACTACCGGTAAATCCTTTTCTCGTAGTTCTTAGGAGATACTGGGAATCTATTTAGTACCATGAGGTATAAACAAACAAATTAGACTAGACGTGATGGCTACTCCCTCTATGCCTTCTACCGGACTCAGTCTAGGAAACGGTGCCTGAGGAGACGGACATACTTTGAGAGAAGGATATAGAAAAAGGAAAGTGGTAAGATTTCCAACCACCACAATCATAATAAGAGAAAGGTTATGCTAACCAAAACTTGTAAACAGGAACAGCCACAGCTGAACCAAACAACATCACTCAAAGAAACAGTGCAGGAAGAACGAAGCACCGGGCAGGCACCCATTACCACCTACAAATTACGAGAAAAAAGTTTAGCGGTAGGTCATTAAAATAAGAATTTACTTACCGATAATTCTATTTCTCGGAGTCCGTAGTGGATGCTGGGGTTCCTGAAAGGACCATGGGGAATAGCGGCTCCGCAGGAGACAGGGCACAAAAAGTAAAGCTTTTACAGGTCAGGTGGTGTGCACTGGCTCCTCCCCCTATGACCCTCCTCCAGACTCCAGTTAGGTACTGTGCCCGGACGAGCGTACACAATAAGGGAGGATTTTGAATCCCGGGTAAGACTCATACCAGCCACACCAATCACACCGTACAACTTGTGATCTAAACCCAGTTAACAGTATGATAACAGAGGAGCCTCTGAAAGATGGCTCCCTAAACAAAATAACCCGAAATAGTTAACAATAACTATGTACAAATCTTGCAGATAATCCGCACTTGGGATGGGCGCCCAGCATCCACTACGGACTCCGAGAAATAGAATTATCGGTAAGTAAATTCTTATTTTCTCTATCGTCCTAAGTGGATGCTGGGGTTCCTGAAAGGACCATGGGGATTATACCAAAGCTCCCAAACGGGCGGGAGAGTGCGGATGACTCTGCAGCACCGAATGAGAGAACTCCAGGTCCTCTTTTGCCAGGGTATCAAATTTGTAAAATTTTTACAAACGTGTTCTCCCCTGACCACGTAGCTGCTCGGCAGAGTTGTAATGCCGAGACCCCTCGGGCAGCCGCCCAGGATGAGCCCACCTTCCTTGTGGAATGGGCCTTAACAGAATTAGGCTGTGGTAGGCCTGCCACAGAATGTGCAAGTTGAATCGTGTTACAAATCCAACGAGCAATCGACTGCTTAGAAGCAGGTGCACCCAACTTGTTGGGTGCATACAGTATAAACAGCGAGTCAGATTTACTGACTCCAGCCGTCCTTGAAATGTATATCTTTAAGCTCTGACAACGTCCAACAACTTAGAGTCTTCCAAGTCGTTTGTAGCCGCAGGCACTACAATAGGCTGGTTCAGGTGAAACGCTGACACCACCTTCGGGAGAAAATGCGGACGCGTCCGCAGCTCTGCCCTATCTGAATGGAAAATTAAATAAGGACTTTTATAAGATAAAGCCGCCAGTTCTGATACTCTCCTGGCCGAAGCCAGGGCCAGTAACATAGTCACTTTCCATGTGAGATATTTCAAATCCACCTTCTTAAGTGGTTCAAACCAATGGGATTTGAGGAAATCTAAAACTACATTTAGATCCCACGGTGCCACCGGAGGCACCACAGGAGGCTGTATATGCAGTACTCCTTTGACAAGTCTGGACCTCAGGAACTGAGGCCAATTCTTTTTGGAAGAATATAGACAGGGCCGAAATTTGAACCTTAATAGATCCCAATTTGAGACCCATAGACAATCCTGATTGCAGGAAATGTAGGAAACGACCCAGTTGAAATTCCTCCGTCGGAGCATTCCGACCCTCGCACCATGCCACATATTTCCGCCAAATGCGGTGATAATGCTTTTCTGTGACTTCTTTCCTTGCCTTAATCAAGGTAGGAATGACTTCTTCAGGAATGCCTTTTTCTTTTAGAATCTGGCGTTCAACCGCCATGCCGTCAAACGCAGCCGCGGTAAGTCTTGAAAAAGACAAGGACCCTGCTGAGGCAGGTCCCTTCTCAGAGGTAGAGGCCACGGATCGTCCGTGACCATCTCTTGAAGTTCCGGGTACCAAGTCCTTCTTGGCCAATCGTTCTTACTCCTCTTTGCCGTATAATCCTCAATACCTTTGGTAGGAGAGGCAGAGGAGGAAACACATATACCGACTGGTACACCCAAGGTGTTACCAGCGCATCCACAGCTATTGCCTGCGGATCTCTTGACCTGGCGCAATACCTGTCCAGTTTTTTGTTGAGGCGAGACGCCATCATGTCCACCATTGGTTTTTCCCAACGGTTTATTATCATGAGGAAAACTTCTGAATGAAGTCCCCACTCTCCCGGGTGAAGATCGTGTCTGCTGAGGAAGTCTGCTTCCCAGTTGTCCACGTCCGGGATGAATACTGCTGACAATGCTATCACGTGATTCTCCGCCCAGCGAAGGATCCTGGCAGCTTCTGCCATTGCACTCCTGCTTCTTGTGCCGCCCTGTCTGTTTACATGGGCGACTGCCGTGATGTTGTCCGACTGGATCAACACCGGTCTTCCTTGAAGCAGAGGTTCCGCCTGGTTTAGAGCATTGTAGATTGCTCTTAGTTCCAGAATGTTTATGTGAAGAGACTTTTCCAGGCTCGTCCACACTCCCTGGAAGTTTCTTCCCTGTGTGACTGCTCCCCAGCCTCTCAGGCTGGCGTCGGTGGTCACCAGGATCCAATCCTGTATGCCGAATCTGCGGCCCTCCAGTAGATGAGCCTCCTGCAACCACCACAGAAGAGATACCCTTGTCCTTGGAGACAGGGTTATCCGCTGATGCATCTGAAGATGCGATCCGGACCATTCGTCCAGCAAATCTCCCTGAAAATGTTTTGCGTGAGATCTGCCGAATGGAATCGCTTCGTAAGAAGCCACCATTTTTCCCAGGCCTCCTGTGCATTAATGCACTGATACTTGGCCTGGTTTTAGGAGGTTTCTGACTAGGTCGGATAACTCCCTGGCTTTCCCCTCCAGGAGAAATACCTTTTTCTGGACTATGCCCAGAATCATTCCTGGGAACAGCAGACGTATCATCGGAAAACACAGCTGCGATTTTTGGAATATTTAGAATCCACTCGTGCTATCGTAGAACTACTTTAGATAGTTCTTTTCCGACCTCCAACTGTTCTCTGGAACTTGCCCCTTTCAGGATATCGTCCAAGTAAGGGATAATTAAGATGCCCTTTTCTTTGAAGAGAGTCATCTTTTCGGCCATTACCTTGGTAAAGGCCCGGGGTGCCGTGGATAATTCAACGGCAACTTTTGAAACTGATATTGACAGTTCTGTATCACGAACCCGATGTACCCTTGTTGAGAAGGGCAAATTTGGACATGGAGGTAATCCTTGATGTCCAGGGACACCATATAGTCCCCTTCTTTCCGGTTCGCTATCACTGCTCTGAGTGACTCCATCTTGATTTGAACCTTTATGTAAGTGTTCAAAGATTTCAGATTTAGACTATGTCTCACCAAGCCGTCTGGCTTCAGTACCACCATATAGTGTGGAAGACTAATACCCTTTTCCTTGTTGTAGGAGGGGTACTTTGATTATCACCTGCTGGAAATACAGCTTGTGAATTTTTCCCAATACTGCCTCCCTGTTGGAGGGAGCCGTTGGTAACGCAGACTTCAGGAACCTGCGAGGAAAAGATGTCTCGACTCTCCAATCTGTACCCCTGGGATAATACTAGTACGATCCAGGGGTCAACTTGCGAGTGATCCCACTGCGCGTTGAGACTCTTGAGACTACACCCCCACCTAACCTGAGTCCGCTTACACGGCCCCAGCGTCATGCTGGGGACTTGGCAGACGCGGTGGAAGGCTTCCTTTCCTGGGAAGGAGCTGTCTGCTGCAGTCTACTTCCCTTTCCTCTATGTCTGGGCAGATATGACTGGCCTTTTGCCCGCTTGCCCTCATGGGAACGGAAGGATTGAGGCTGAAAAGACGGTGTCTGTTTCTGCTGAGATGTAACTTGGGGTAAAAAGGTTGGATTTCCAGCTGTTGCCGAGACCCCCAGGTCCGTTGGACCGACCCCAAATAACTCTTTCCCTTTATACGGCCATACTTCCATGTGTCGTATGGGATATGTATCACCTGACCACTGTCGTGTCCATGACATCTTCTGGGAGATATGGATCACGCACTTATTTTGATGCCAGAGTGCACATATCCCTCTGTGCATCTCGCATACATAAATATATAATGCATCCTATTAAATGCTCTATATCAATCAAATATTTTCAGTCAGGGAAACCGACCAAGCCAACCCAGCACTGCATCTCCAGGCTGATGGCGATCGCTGGTCGCAGTATAACCACCTTATGTGTGTATATACTTTTTAGGATATTTTTCCAGCTGCCTATCAGCTGGCTCCTTGAGGGCGGCCGTATCTGGCGACGGTAACGCCACTTGATAAGCGTGTGAGCGCCTTATTCATTCCCAACGCGCCCTAACTTCTGGCGGGAAAGGGTATAACGCCAATATTTGCTATCGGGGTACACCCACGCATCATCACACACTTTATTTTATTTTATCTGATTCAGGAAAAACTACAGGTAGTTTTTTCACTCCCACATAATACCCTTTTTTGTGGTACTTGTAGTATCAGAAATATGTAACACCTCCTTCATTGCCCTTAACGTGTGGCCCTAATAAGGAATACGTTTGTTTATTCACCGTCGACACTGGATTCAGTGTCGGTGTCTGTGTCTGTGTCGACCGACTGAGGTAAATGGGCGTTATTAAAAACCCCTGACGGTGTTTCTGAGACGCCTGGACCGGTACTAATTGTTTGTCGGCCGTCTCATGTCGTCAACCGACCTTGCAGCGTGTTGACATTCTCACGTAATTCCCTAAATAAGCCATCCATACCGGTGTCGACTCCCTAGAGAGTGACATCACCATCATAGGCAATTGCTCCGCCTCCTCCAACATCGTCCTCATACATGTCGACACACACGTACCGACACACAGCACACACACCGGGAATGCTCTGACAGAGGACAGGACCCCACTAGCCCTTTGGAGAGACAGAGGGAGAGTTTGCCAGCACACACCAAAAAAACGCTATAATTACATAGGGACAACCTTATATAAGTGTTTCTCCCTTATAGCATCTTTAATATATTTATGTCGCCAATTTAGTGCCCCCCCTCTCTGTTTAAACCCTGTTTCTGTAGTGCAGTGCAGGGGAGAGCCTGGGAGCCTTCTCTCCAGCCTTTCTGTGAGAGAAAATGGCGCTGTGTGCTGAGGAGATAGGCCCCGCCCCTTTTTCGGCGGGCTCGTCTCCCGCTATTTATTGTATTTAGGCAGGGGTTAAATATCTCCATATAGCCTCTGGGGGCTATATGTGAGGTATTTTTAGCCTTATATAGGTTTACATTTGCCTCCCAGGGCGCCCCCCCCCAGCGCCCTGCACCCTCAGTGACTGCCGTGTGAAGTGTGCTGAGAGGAAAATGGCGCACAGCTGCAGTGCTGTGCGCTACCTTTAGAAGACTGCAGGAGTCTTCAGCCGCCGATTCTGGACCTCTTCTTGCTTCAGCATCTGCGAGGGGGCCGGCGGCGAGGCTCCGGTGACCATCCAGGCTGTACCTGTGATCGTCCCTCTGGAGCTTCATGTCCAGTAGCCAAGAAGCCAATCCATCCTGCACGCAGGTGAGTTCACTTCTTCTCCCCTCTGTCCCTCGTTGCAGTGATCCTGTTGCCAGCAGGAATCACTGTAAAATAAAAAAACCTAAGCTAAACTTCTCTAAGCAGCTCTTTATGAGAGCCACCTAGAATTGCACCCTTCTCGGCCGGGCACAAAAATCTAACTGGAGTCTGGAGGAGGGTCATAGGGGGAGGAGCCAGTGCACACCACCTGACCTGTAAAAGCTTTACTTTTTGTGCCCTGTCTCCTGCGGAGCCGCTATTCCCCATGGTCCTTTCAGGAACCCCAGCATCCACTTAGGACGATAGAGAAAATCCTATTTTCTCGTACGTCCTAGGGCAGGCCTAGCCAACCTGTTGTGAATGTCCAGATGTTGTGAAACTACACATCCCAGCATGCCTTGACACAGTTTTAGCATTCCCTAATAGCAAAACTGTGGCAAAGCATGATGGGACGTGTAGTTTTACAACAGTTAGGAAAGCCACAGGTTGGCCAGGCCTGTCCTACGGGATACTGGGAATCCATTTAGTACCATGGGGAAATACCAAAGCTCCTAAACCGGGTGGAAGAGTGCTGATGTTCCTGCAGATCTGATTGACAAAACTGAAGGTCCTCAGAAACCAAAGTATCGAACTTGTAAAACTTAGCAAATGTGTTCGAACCTGACCAAGTAGCTGCTCAGCAGAGCTGTAAAGCAGAGACACCCCGTGCAGCCGCCCAAGTGGAACTTACCGAACTAGTAGAGTGGGCGTGAACAGATTTCTGAATCGGAAAACCTGCCATGGAATAAGCATGCTGGACAGTGAGCCTGATCTAGCGTGCAATAGATTGTTCTTTATGATCCCAATAAGATTGAGTGTCCCGCTTCGAAGCAAACAGCGAGTCTGATTTTCTGTGACAAGGTGTTCTCTTCACATAGACCTTCAAAGCCCTTACAACATCAAAAGACGTTTAAGTAGCAGAGGTGTTACTAACATCCAAAATCAACAATAGGTTGGTTAATGTGAAACGCAGACATCACATTAGGAAGAAATTGCTAATGAGTCCTGAGTTCAGCTGTCCTCATGGAAATATAAGTAGGGGCTCTTGTAAGACAACGCCCCCAGCTCAGACACACGTCTTGCTGAAGCCAAGGCCAACAGTGTGACGGTCTTCCACGTAAGGTACTTCACGTCTACCTCCTGTAACGGTTCAAACCAGACCGATAGAAGGAACTGCAGTACCAAATTGAGATCCCAAGGTGTCGTAGGAGGCGCAAAGGGAGGCTGGATGTGCAGAACACCTTTCAAGAATGTCTGGACCTCAGGGAAAGAAACCAATTGTTTCTGAAAGAAAATAGACAAGGCCGAAATCTGAACTTTAATGGAGCCTAGGCGTAGTACCACTTCCACTCACAACAGCAGAAAAAGCAGAAAACGTCCCAGATGAAATTCCAGAATATTGTCTGCTCTAAGACCAAGAGACATTTCTTCCAGATACGATGGTAATATTTAGATGTTACCCCCTATCTGGCTTGGATCATAGTTGGGATGACCTTGTCAGGAATCCATCTCCTGGATAGAATAAGGCGTTCAACTTCCATGCCGTCAAACGTAGCTGTGGTAAGTCTTGATAGACGAACGGGCCCTGCTGCTGTAGATCCACTCAAAGAGGTAGAGGCCACGGATCTTCGATCAGCATCTCGTGAAGATTCGCTTACCAGGCCCTTCGTGGCCAGTCCGGAGCAATGAGGATTGCTTGAACCTTTTCACTTTTTATTCTTTTTTGGAATTCTTGGGATCAGAAGAAGTGGAGGAAACACGTACACCAGCTGATAGACCCACGGAGTTCTCAGGGCGTCCACTGCCTGTGGGTCTCTCGACCTGGAACAATACCACTTGAGCTCCTTGTTGAGTTGAGAGGCCATCATGTCGATTTGTGGATATCTCCGTTGAAGCGTCAACCACCGGAACACCTCGGGGTGAAGGAGGTGTGCTGAGGAAGTCTGCTTCCCAGTTGTCTACTCCCGGAATGAAGACCGCCGACAACACCATGGCGTGTTTTTCCGCCCAAAGGAGAATTCAAGACACCTCTGACATTGCAGCTCTGCTTTTCGTTCCACCCTGTCGGTTTATGTACATCACTGCCATTACATTGTCCGACTGGACCTGAATGGCCTGATTCTGAAGAAGAAATGAGGCCTGCAGAAGGGCATTGGATGTTTAGTGAAAGGACGATTTTCTGACTTGACCATCTTCCCTGAAACTGCACCCACTCTGTGACTACTCCTCAACCTCTCAGGCTTGCGTCTGAGGATAGCAGAATCAAATTCTGAATCCTGAACCTCATACCCTAGACTAGGTGAGTAGTTTGTAGCCACCACAGGTGGGAGATCCCTGGCTTTTGGGGACAAACGAATCCTCTGGTGCATGTGAACATGTGATCTGGACCATTTGTCCAACAGATCCAGCTGGAAGGGCATCGCATGAAACATTCCGTACTGAATCGTCTCGTAAGAGGCCACCATTGTCCCCAGAAGGTGTATGCAGAGATGCACCGATCCGGGTTGGCTTCATGACAGCACGAACCATCGACTGGATTATCGTTGCCTTTTCCAAAGGAAGGAATACTTTCCGAGACTGTGTCCAGTATCATTCCCATGAAAGGAAGCCTCTGCGTTGGTTGTAAGTGAGATTTTGTAAGGTTCAGAATCCACCCATGAACCAGGAGCAGTCTGATTGAGAGACCAATGTTCTCCAACAACTGCTCCCTGGACGGTACCAATATCAGAAGATCGTCCAGGTACGGAATAATGTTCACTCCTTATTTTCGGAGTAGTAACATCATCTATGCCATCACTTTTGTGAACACACCCGGTGCCATGGAGAGACTAAGTGGCATGGCCTGGAACTGTAAGTGACAGTCCTGCAGGGCAAACCGTAAATAATCATAATGAAGCTGCAAGATCGGAATATGAAAGTATGCATCTTTGAAATCGAAAAGACACTAGGAATTCCCCCTCCTCCAGACCTGAGATCACCGCTCTCAGACTCCATCTTGATTTTGAACACTCATAAGTACGGGTTCAACAACTTCAGGTTCAGAATCGCTCTTACCGAACCGTTCGGCTTCGGTACTACAAACAAGCTGGAATAGTAACCCTTGTTTGTAGATGAGGTGGAACTGGAACAATGACCTGAGTCTGTAACAGTTTTAAATGGCATCCTATAAGGTTATTCTTGCCTCTTGTGAAACTGGTAAGCCTGATCTGAATAATCTGTGAGGTGAGAGCTCCTGGAACTCGTCTGTAGCCCTGGGATATAAGATCTATGACCCAGGGATCCTGGCACCATCTCATCCAGATGTGACTGAATAATTTTAGCCAGGCTCCCACTCGACTGTCTTCCAGGTATCGCGGTCCATTATGCGGAAGGTTTTGAGGAAGCACAGCCTGAGCTCTGTTCCTGTGAACCGGCTTTAGCTGGTTTTCGTGGTTTACCTCTAGAACCTCTGGCGGCAGTGGAGGAACCTCTGGCCTTACCCCTAAACTTGGCAGTCCGAAAGGACTGTAAATTAGATCCTGAATAGGCCTTCCCAGTTAGGATAACTGCTGAAGGTAGCTATGTGGATTTACCCACAGTAGCTTTGAAGATCCATTTGTTGAGTTCATCTCCAAATAAGGCCTCACCTGTGAAAGGTAGGCATTACACGCCTTTCCTGGAGTCCGCGTCCGCAGTCCACTGGCATAGCCATAAGCCCCTGCGTGCAGACACTGCCATAGCTGTAGTGCGTGCATTAAGCAAGCCTCCATTATGGCTTCCAACATTAAATTTACAAAGTCCTGAATATATTGCAGGAATAAAATAATGTCCTTTTGAGGTAAGGTGTCTAACCCCTCAATTAGGTTACCCGACCATTTAGCAATGGCTTGCGTAATCCACCCACATGCTATGGTAGATCTCTGGGCCACCCCAGCAGCTGTATACAAAGATTTGAGCGTAGTCTTAATTTTGTGATCAGCCGCATCTTTTAGGGAGGCTGCACCCGGGAAAGGCAATACAATTTTTCGTGGGATTTTCCCATTTTTTCCTATCCTCAGGAGGAAAAGGAAAAGATGATAACAACCGTTTAGGGATTTGAAATTTCTTATCTGGATTAACCCATGGTTCTACTAACAGGGTATTTAGTTCCTTAGACACATGAAAAGTTGAGGATTTTTTCTTTATATTAAAGTAAGATTCCTCACTCTCCTCTGTCACCTTATCAGGGAAATTGAGGGCTTCCTTGATAGCATATATGAGAGCCTCTATTCCCTGCGACAGAGTACTCTCCCCCACCTGAGTCCATCTCACTCTCCTCCATTTCTGACCTCTCATTATCAGAGTCAGAGTGCAGGATATTTTCCAAAGTACGTTTTTGCAGACAAATGGCAGGGGACTAAGACGCTGGACTGGGTACTGGGTCTTTTTATTCTAAACTCAGCCATAGACTGAGCTACATATTGCGTCTATTTCTCATTAAGAGATTATTTCGTAGAAATAGAGGAAATCATTCCCCTAATGGAGTCCAGCCATGCTGGTTCTGCCCCACAAGCCTGGGAAGGGCTACTACACTAGTGAACCCCCTGGAGAAGAGGAACAATGTGCCTTACATGAAATACACTTTGCCTGACATACTGTGACAGGGTCAACACACACACACACACACACACACACACAGGAAAACCCTAAGCCACAAAGAGCCCTTCCAAAGAGACACAGAGTATGGAACCAGCACACGACGCCCTTATCGCTAATGTCAAGCTAAGCCAGGTCGCAGGCTAAGTACCTAGATTAGGGACTTAGTACACTAATAAGTCACTCTCTCTCCCCCCCCCCCCCCCCCCCCGCTATGACCCCCTGGTACAGCTGAGGTCATCTGGAGTCTCTCCGGAGGAGCTGCGTTTCCCTGTCACTCAGTGTCTGTGTTAGCTGAAGTAGGGAAAATGGCGCTTGTGAGCTGCTGGATCTGCTCATAGTGAAGCCCCGCCCCTTCAATGGCACGCGGTCTTCCCGCTCTTCTTTATACTGGCTGTATGTGTCTGTCCATAAAATAGGATTTTAATACCTACTGGTAAATCCTTTTCACTTAGTCCGTAGAAGATGCTGGGGACTCCGTAAGGACCATGGGGTATAGACAGGATCCGCAGGAGACATGGTCACACTATAAGACTTTGAATGGGTGTGAACTGGCTCCTCCCTCTATGCCCCTGCTCCAGACCTCAGTTAGAAAACTGTGCCCAGGGAGACGGACATTTCAAGGAAAGAATTTATTGTTTAAACACGGTGAGCGTCATAGCAGCTCACACCACGAACATACCGCAGAACGAGGCATTCTACAGAAAACCAGCCAAACGGCATGAACAATACACAGCCACATGCTGAGAGAATATGTAATACAACCAGTGTGTCAATACACCCAATAATAAGACACTGGATGGCATGGCATGCACAACGTCAGCAACAGCCTGTCAGAAAAGAAACACCACAAGAGTGTAACCATAACCAATAACTACAGACACAGTCCGCACTGGGACGGGCGCCCAGCATCCTCTACGGACTAAGAGAAAAGGATTTACCAGTAGGTATTAAAATCCTATTTTCTCATACGTCCTAGAGGATGCTGGGGACTCCGTAAGGACCATGGGGTTTATACCAAAGCTCCAGACCGGGCGGGAGAGTGCGGACGACTCTGCAGCACCAATTGAGCAAACATGAGGTCCCCATCAGCCAAGGTATCAAACTTGTAGAGCTCAGCAAAAGTGTTTCAACCCGTTCAAGTATCCGTTCGGTAAAGTTAAACTGCCGAGACTCCCTCGGGAATCCGCACTAAGAAGAGCCCATCTTCCTAGTATAATGGGTAACCACCGACTTCGGTAACGGCAATCCAGCCGTAGAACGAGCACGCCGCATCATATCACAGATCTAGCGTGTAACAGACTGCAAAGACGCAGGCGCCCCAATCACGCTGGGAGCATACCGGACAAACAGAGCCCCTGTTTCTCCAATCTGAGCCAAATTGGCGAGATAAATATGCAAAGTCCTGACTACATCGAGAGACCTTGAATCAGCCAATGCTTAAGTAACCACAGGCATCAAATAGGCTGATTTCTGCGAAACCCCGAGACCACTTTTGGCAGAACTATTATCAGAGTTCTCAATTCCGATCTATCCACCTGGAAGATCAAACCGGCTCTTTTGAGACCCAGGCACTACTTCCGACATCCACCTTGCGGACGCCAAAGCCAAAAAACATGACCACTCTCTAAGAGAGAAATTTTAACACAACCTTTCATAAAGGTCCCAATCATTGTGACACAAGAAAACGCAACACCACGTCAAGGTCCCACGGTGCCAATGGGGGCACAAATGGAGGTTGGATGTGCAGTACTCCTTCCACGAAGGTCCGAACTTCCGGAAAGGTTGCCAATTCTTTCTTGAAATAAAATTTATAAGGCCAAAACCGCATTGAAATGGAGCCTAGCTTTAGGCCTGAACCCACACCTGGTTGCAAAGAATGGAGAAGAACGACCCAGCGGAAAACTTCCGTAGTAGCCTTCTTGGATTCACACCAAGACACATATTTTCTCCCAACACGGTGGTAAGGCTTTGCCATTACTTCTTTTCGAGCCTAAAGAATTGTGGAACCGACTTCACTGGGAATACCCCTTCTGGCTAGGACAGGAGTGGGGAACCTTTGGCCCTCCAGCTGCTGTTGAACTACACATACCAGCATGCCTTGCTACAGATTTGCTATTTGGCCATGCTAAAACTGTTGCAGGGCATGATGGGATGTGTAGTTCATCAACAGCTGGAGGGCCGAAGGTTCCCCATCCCTGGGCTAGGATATGGCGTTCAACCACCACGCCGTCAAACGCAGCCGCGGTAAGTCTTGATACACGTCCGGAACTTGCTGTAACAGTTCCTCACGTAGAGGAAGAGGCCAGGGATCTTCTATGAGTAAATATTGAAGAACTGGATACCAAGCCCTCCTTGTTTTGACCGGAACAATGAGGATCACCTGAACTTTTGTTCTTCTTACGTTTATCACCTTCAGAAGAGTGAAAACGGAGGGGACACATAGACCGACTGAAAACACCCAAGGTGTCCCGAGAACGTCCACTGCTAGAGCTAGTGTCCCCTGACCTGGAACAATATCCCTGAAAACTCTCGTTGAGGCGAGACGCCAACATGTCCAATTGAGGCACTCCTCCTAGACTTGTCGCTTCAGTGCAAACTTATTGATGACGACTGTATTTCTCCCGGATGGAGATTGCGTCTGCAGAGGAATATATTTCTCCGTCGATCATATCCGGAAAGAAGATTGCTAATATAGCGTTTACCAGTCTTTCCACCCAGCGTAAAACTTTTTCGGCATCTGCCATAGCCGCGTTGCTCCTTGTTCCGCCCTAGCGGCTTACTTACACCACTGCTGTCAAGTCATCCGACAGAATTAACACGGGCAGATCACAAAGCATATGTTCATTGATAATAGCTCTTAATTCAAGAAAGCTTATTGCAGACAAGCTTCCCAGCTTGACCTTTTCCTCTGGAAATACTTCCCTTGCAAGGACTGCTCCCCAATCTCGGAGATCTGCATGCATGGACACCAGGATCTCATCCTGGATACCGAACCTTCGTTCCTCTAGGAGGTGAGAACTGAACAGACACCACAGGAGCGATATCCTGGCCATTAGGATTATATTCCGGCGCATGTGCAGGCGAGACCCGGACCACAGTTCCAACTGGCACCCTAAAAACCACTCTGGCATTGGACCTGCTCACCGAAAAGACCTCTTAGGCCACACCGATCTTCTTCAACAACGGAACATATTGATGGATTGTCACTGCAAATCTGATCCGCACAGGAACACACAAAACTTCAAGCGTTCCGTATCTACTCTGATACCCACCTCCGACGCCTGCGTCGTTGGGAATAACAGCCTTCCCCTGTGTTGAAGAACAGTTAGAGAGAAAACAACGATCTGCACCACGTGTCTTGACCTCGCCTTAATCAGGAGAGTGTCGCAGTACAGAATAACAGTGGCTCTTACTATTGAAAGAATACCATCCTACTGTCATCACTCCGGTGAAATGGCAAAGACAATCCTGGATATCCACCCAGGTAAGCTGAATGTGGAGAACAACGCATTTAAACCCCTTAGTTTTTTTTTTTTAAATAGGGACAGCAGGACAATGCCCTGAACCTGACGCACCTCTGGTATGGCGTCGCATACTACCTCCCCTTCCAGAGGGGAAACGGCAAGATCCATTTGAAAAATCAGTGAGGGGAAACATCCATAAACACCAGAATGTTCCCCTTTAGATTTTATAATTAACTCACAAGTCCTAGACTATTTCCGGCCTGACTGAAAAGTAGTAGACGAGCTCCCACCAAAGTGGGCTCCAGCCAATTAGACTCAGCGACATGTGGTGGATGTGGTAGAAACAGAAACAGACATCCGCTTCTGCGAACCTAACAAGGCTGCAGAACACTTACCTTTTCACCTTCCACTGTCTGCACAGAAAAAGAAAAAAGAACGGTATAGAACCGGTTAAAACGACTGAATCCACCAAAATAATGCGTCACCAACCGTTGTGAAGGAGACTACCTCACTAACTTAGATTTTCCAGGAGTATCCGCCGAGATTGACTGAACTGAGGCATCCCCAAAACAGTGGCACACCGTCCCCGGAAGAAACTCAAGTACCTCTCGGAGTCAGCCTCAGCATTCCTCCAGCCACACCTCCTATATACGCACGGCAGCCTGCCGCAATTTATAGAGAAGAACCAACATAATGAACATCCCCTCTCTCTTTAGGGTAATGCTATTGGATGCCTTTCCGAATATAAACACTCCGCCATGTGCATGTAATGCAGAAAAGTCCAAAGCATAGAAATAAAATATCACTTAGCTTCCTGTATACGATCCTTTGTGACAGGGCCCCGTGTCGACCAGGAGTTGACTTTCACAGTATTCTATCCGCGGCGGGAAACGAACAAACATTCGGACTCCTTGAGAAGATCTGAGACCAACTCGTCACGGCCGACCTAGAGCTTTATCAACAGAGCGACCAGCACATAAGAAGGAATAATATTAGTTCAGCATTCAGTATAAATCATATAATGAATATACATAATGTAATACACAAATACACACATCTTTATATATATATATTATTATATATATATATATATTATATATATATATATAAACATACATATAAGCGGATTGTCCTGAACCGTCGGGTTCATAGTGACATTAATGTGTTCTGAATGTGTATGACGTTATGGCCAACAGAAAACCTAGTATTCGTCGACAGAAGGGAGTAGTAACCAGGCAAAATAACATTCTTGCAACCCCGAGGGGTCCGAGGGGAGCATACATGTATAATTTAATAACACTCCCCCACATATCCCATGGAACCGTACCTTAACTATAAATATATATACAGGTATAAGGAAGTTACAGCATGTTAATTTACACCCAGTAGTAACAGTTGGTGCCGACAGGGTCACCGACATACTACTGTGTCTCCCATACAGTGTTTACTTTTGACAAGAAAACAACTACCGATCTGCTGATACTGCATCTCCTGAATAGAGTACCAACAGACGTCGGCGATGCCAACAGTGATCCCCACAGCTGCTTTTCAACAGAGCACTCACGCACGTCGACATATGTTGACTAAAAAGCTATAGTGGGTAAATCTGACAGGAACAACAGATATATGCACAATAATGATTATACGCCCCTTATCAAAAATAGTGCTATATTCTCTCTATATAGCAATAAAACGCTATGCCCCCCCCCCGTTTGCACTGCTTTGGCGGGAACATGAAGAAAAATGGTGCTGAATCTGTTGTGAGGGCTAAGCTCAGCCCCTTCCCGGCGCGCTTCAGCCCCGCTACTAATATATATATTTTAAGCTGGCGGGAGTCCATATATAGTATTTACACACTGTATACATGCTTTTTGTATATATTGCTGCCCAGGGCGCCCCCCCCCCCCCCCCTGCGCCCTAAACCCTCGGAAAGCCGTTGGTGTGTGGGAGCAATGGCGCGCAGCGCGACCGCTGCGTTACACTGGCGGGGGTATCGTACACTGTGCCTGGGCACCGAATATGCCTCACTAGCCAGCGGTTTTGACCTTCAGTAACTTGCTGCCCAGGGCGCTCCCCCCCCCCCCCCCAGCGCCCACTACTCTGTGAGTGCCGTTGGTGTGTGGAAGCATGGAGCGCAGCGCGACCGCTGCGATGTACCTCCGCTACTGAAGTCTTCTGCCGTCACTGAAGTCTTCTTGTCTTCTGGCTTCTGTGAGGTGGGTGACGGCCCCTCCGGAGCTAAATGGTGTCCAGTAGCCGAAGAAGCAGAGCCTTTAACTAAGAAGAAGTAGGTCTGACTTCTCTCCCCTCAGTCCCACGATGCAGGGGGCCTGTAGCCAGCAGGTCTCCCTGAAAATAAGAAACCTAACAATAAAGTCTTTAGAGAAACTCACTAGAGCTCCCCTAGTGTGTGTCCAGTCACTCTGACTGAGTCTAACTGAGGTCTGAAGGAGGGGCATAGAGGGAGGAGCCAGTTCACACCCATTCAAAGTCTTATAGTGTGCCCATGTCTCCTGCGGATCCCGTCTATACCCCATGGTCCTTACGGAGTCCCCAGCATCTTCTAGGACGTATGAGAAAATGGAGTAAACCCTTCGTGGCTGTGGTGTCAGTCTGGGTACTGTGTACGCTGTAGTGTACACAGTCAGGAGACGCAGTCCGTCTCTGTACCCTCATGCCGCTATAATGGCCGGCGACCCGCTAGCCGGGACGCCAGCTTAGTACTCATCACTCTTCATTCTTCTGGCTCTGTTAAAGGTGGTGGAGTGTTGCGGAAATGTACACTCGCTGTGGTGGGGCTTGCGAATAGTTCCCTCAGGAGCTAACGTCCTGTCAGCGGGGAATGGGACCATTAACACAGAGTGAGGTTAGGGGAGGGAACGGCCCAAGTCCCACGAAGCAGGCAGGCTGGTGCCATCTAGCCCTGCCTGAAAATAACAAACTTAGAAAATAAATGCAGAAAACTTCAGGAGCTTCCAGAGACGTGACCGGCTCCTCCGGGCACATTTTCTAAACAGAGTCTGGTAGAGGGGGCATAGAGGGAGGAGCCAGCACACCTAATCAAACTTCTGTAGTGCCCATGGCTCCTAGTGGAACAGTCTATACCCCATGGTACGAAATGGATTCCCAGTATCCCCTAGGACGTAAAAGAAAATTATGCCACATATCAGATCCCCATACACAATATATTTACCACACAACAGTGTCACAATACATTATTATGCCATATATCAGATCCCCATACACAATATATTTACCACAACAGTGTCACAATACATTATTATGCCACATATCAGATCCCCATACACAATATATACCACACATCTGATCCCCATACACAATACATGCCACACATCAGGTCCCCATGCCACACATCAGGTCCCCATACACAATACATGTCACACATCAGATCCCCATACACAATATGTCACACATCTGATCCCCATACACAATATGTCACACATCTGATCCCCATACACAATATGTCACACATCAGATCCCCATACACAATATATGTCACACATCAGATCCCCATACACAATATATACCACACATCAGATCCCTATACACAATATATGTCACACATCAGATCCCCATACACAATATATGTCACACATCAGATCCCCATACATAATATATACCACACATCAGATCCCCATACACAATATATACCACACATCAGATCCCCATACACAATATATACCACACATCAGATCCCCATACACAATATATACCACACATCAGATCCCCATACACAATATATACCACACATCAGATCTCCATACACAATATATACCACACATCAGATCCCCATACACAATATGTCACACATCAGATCCCCATACACAATATGTCACACATCAGATCCCCATACACAATATATGTCACACATCAGATCCCCATACACAATATATGTCACACATCAGATCCCCATACACAATATATGTCACACATCAGATCCCCATACACAATATATGTCACACATCAGATCCCCATACACAATATATGTCACACATCTGATCCCCATACACAATATGTGTCACACATCAGATCCACATACACAATATATGTCACACATCAGATCCCCATACACAATATATGTCACACATCAGATCCCCATACACAATATATGTCACACATCAGATCCCCATACACAATATATGTCACACATCAGATCCCCATACACAATATATACCACACATCAGATCTCCATACACAATATATACCACACATCTGATCCCCATACACAATATATGTCACACATCAGATCCCCATCCACAATATGTCACACATCAGATCCCCATACACAATATATGTCACACATCAGATCCCCATACACAATATATGTCACACATCTGATCCCCATACACAATATATGTCACACAGATCCCCATACACAATATATGTCACTCATCAGATCCCCACACACAATATATGTCACACATCAGATCCCCACACAATATATGTCACACATCTGATCCCCATACACAATATATACCACACATCAGATCCCCATACACAATATATGTCACTCATCAGATCCCCACACACAATATATGTCACACATCAGATCCCCACACAATATATGTCACACATCTGATCCCCATACACAATATGTCACACATCTGATCCCCATACACAATATATGTCACACATCAGATCCCCATACACAATATATGTCACACATCAGATCCCCATACACAATATATGTCACACATCAGATCCCCATACACAATATATACCACACATCTGATCCCCATACACAATATATACCACACATCTGATCCCCATACACAATATATGTCACACATCAGATCCCCATACACAATATATGTCACACATCAGATCACTATACACAATATATGTCACACATCTAATTCCCCATACACAATATATGTCACACATCATACCCCCATACACAATATATGTCACAGTCACAGTGCATTTTCCCGCCAGCATGTTCTCCTCACCATGTGGAGGCTCAGCAGCAGCTCCAGTCCGCGTGGCGCGCAGTATGAGGGGGCGGGGCTTCTCATAACTAACAGGTGAGGACTGCAAGTCAAGAGTAGGACCCCAGGAGAGAGAAGGGCTGGCCACCACACTGCCTGACTCCACAGCACAGAGTACGTCAGTGCAGTCACTGCCGTGTGGGTCTGGGAGGAGGCGGGGATTAGAGTCTAATCTGGCCACCAGATAG
Organism: Pseudophryne corroboree; assembly: GCF_028390025.1. Classification (NCBI taxonomy): domain Eukaryota; kingdom Metazoa; phylum Chordata; class Amphibia; order Anura; family Myobatrachidae; genus Pseudophryne; species Pseudophryne corroboree. The sequence goes on along the minus strand of NC_086455.1, from coordinate 177,812,051 downwards.
TCACGACTCCTCCCTGGTGTGCCCGCCTCCTCTTACCAAACAGCCAGTGTGTGTGTGTTGTACACTGATCCCGCGCAGGCTGCCTGTCACAGCTTCAGTGATTGGCGCTGGCGTTCCGGGTACTGTGGGGAGGGGGCCCAGAGGGAACAGCCTGGGTGTGGTCTGAAACCAAGTTGGGGAAGGGGCCTCTGACGGCAGCAGGGGGAGGAGCCATGATATGTACCCTCGCGGGCTTGCTTCGCTCGCCACCGGGTCACTATATGGAGTAGTTGGTGGCGCGGATAGCTGGAGAACTATCCCGCTGGCCTAGCTCCTCCCTTTGGTGTCGTGGCTCTTCCCCCTGACGTCAGAGGTCCTTTCTCCAACTTGATTCTAGCATCTAGCCAAGAGCCAACTCTGACACAGTGTTACCTGCTGTCTGCTCTGATGGTCAGGGCCCCACTGTACCTGCCGGGCTGTAGGCGGCTGCCTATGTTGCCTAGTGGTAAATCCGGCACACACCAGTGGCAGCCTTCACACAGCAGTGATCCCATACCTCCCAACTTTTGAGGTGAATAAGGAGGGACAGTAAGGCGTGGCCTCACAGAAAGGGGCGTGGTTTGTTCAAATACCTCAATCGCAAACCACGGCCCCTATTTGTGTCAGTGTGGGGGTAGTGAGCTGCTGGCTGTGCCCCCTGTCCCTCTCTGTCGGGGAATAGACCATCAGAGCAGCGAGTGACAGGGGGGATCTCCCAGCTGCCCCCACCCGTGGGACACTGGGGAGGTATGGTTAATCCTGAGTGAGGAATATGTAAATGCTGTACAGTGTGCGGCAGTGGAATGAGCCAGTGATGTCACTAGGGTATGTGTGTCTAATGGCTGCCGCTGGTCATGTGGGTGGGTGAAGGGTCTAGTGCAGAATGACCACCCTAATACTCTGCGCGCGTCCTCGGGTGGTCATTCCCCTGGCCGCATGGAGGAGCGGAGGGGGCCGCACACTTGTGAGAGGTGCGGTTGGGGGCCTGCGAGTGCGTGTGGTGGTGCCTGCTGCCGTGCAGGTGTAGACTCGGTACTCACCAGGCGCCGCTCGCTCTCACCTTCAGGTACCGGAACCCTCAACGGACCTGGAAATCTTCACTCGGATCCGGACACGGCGATTCCCTCTCGGAGCTGACCGACGACCGAGCTGAGGAGAGAATGGTCTACATTAAAGGGGGTATCGACCCTGCTTCCGGTGGAACAGGGGATACCCCAGGGGTGGCTGCGACCTTCACCGGCTGGGTGAATGGTCATCACCGACACAAAGCCTCAGCTACCCAGCTTTCACACACTCGCGCTTTCGCACGTAGTGTGATGAAAGGGATTCTCACGTCCGTGAGCAATCCTAACTCCGGCGCTCGGGGACAAACAAGGGACAGACGTACACGGATGCTACTCACCGTCACAAGTCTTGCACTCCGATCTTCTCCACTTACAGGTCCCTGTAAGGAGGCAAAGAGAAACAGCCGTGCAGGGCCTAACTCTGACCTAGTGTCACACCCTATACTATCTACAACAGCAGAGCCCTCAAACTAGCTCTGTGGGTGTGGTGCAACACAACTATGCACAACTTACACAACACATACACTTTGCCCTGCACGGTAACAACATATATCACACTATCGGAGTTACAACATAAAACGGTGCTGTCCCTTTATCTACCCGACCCAGAACACCCAGTAGTGGGGACCGCACAGCTCACCCACCTACCGTACTCTCAGGGTGGCCTGAGCCTAGCGCCCAGTACCACCTTTACTCACCTCAGGGAAACACTGCTTCGCTGGGCCTAGCGCCCCCTAACTGCCCACAGGCCGGAGGCCTGACTTTGCCCACGGGCCTAGCGCCCGCCTACTTGCCGCCCGTTGGGTGACCTGGGCCTTGTGCCCAGGGTCACCTTATCGTATCCCTGATTTGGCCACAAATACCCTAGGGCCTAACGCCCTCTATTAGCCACAGGCCTAGTGCCTAGATTGTTCCCCGGGCCTAGTGCCCGCCTAACTGGTGCCGCATGAGTGGGGTGGCTTGGGCCTAATGCCCAAACCACCTCATCAAATATTGGGGGCCCAAACTCCTAACTGCGCCCAGGCCTAGCGCCTGAATTGTGTCCTCGGGCCTAATGCCCGTCCCTGGTGGTCGAGGGAGGAAAAGGGGAGGGGGAGGATAGCCTCACTGAGGCCTTACCTAACCTGGGGGCCTCCACCGTCTTCTGCCGCTGACCCGTCCTGGCCAGCGGCGCCTCCGTCTCTTCCCTGCGTCCAGCCGCCGCTGGACATCTTCTTTCTGCAGGCCGACGTCTTCTGGCCTCTTCCGCGGCCTCAGGACCTTCTCTCCCCGCGGTCGTCGTCTTCTCCTCGGCGCCGGATCCTCTTCTGCGCTCCGGCGCGCCGACGACCTCCTCCGCTGCTCCCGGCCGTGTCTTCTCTTCTTCGCGCTCTTCGGCGCGGCCTCTCCTTCTAGGTCCCGCCCGGCGTCTGACGTCAGACGCCGGAGGCGGGGCCTATGACGCGGCGAGCGCCGATTGGCTCGCCGCGTCTCTCCCTGATTGGCCGCCGCTCCGGGAGCCGCGATTGGCTCCCGGAGGGCGCCAACATTTAAAAGCCTCTGGTCCGGTGCAGGGAAAAGTGTAATCCCTGCACCGGACACCCGCCGCCACTCACCCAGCGCTGGGGACAGACAAGCTGCCCCAGCGCTGTCCCCAACTAGGGACAACACAGATGTGCCCACAGGGCACATCCTTACATTTCCCCCCCCTTTTTCCTTTGTAGTCCCTACAAAGTTCCTCACGACGTCCATTGTCCGCGGGTCAGGGAATTCCGAGGTCCCTCCGGCGAGGGTGCATTCGCGGGCCCAGCCTGGACCAGCTGTGACCCCACATCCTTCCTCCTCCAGCTCCGGGTTCCTCTTGCGTCCTGACCTCCATCGGCGGATCCTCTGGGGGAGTGGCATCTCCTCACGGTCGCTTGACGTTGGCCACCAAGGGGAATCTTCTTCCACGGGGACAACAGTCACCCACTCTTGGCCTCCGATATCGTCTGTGGCTTCGTCCCTGTCTTCCGGGTGTGGTATCGACCACCACCCAACAGCGGAATCCTCCGGGGCATCCGTTTCCTCCCGGGCAACAGCCACCACATGTCGAATTTCCTCGTGGGGCATCTCCAAAGGTCCTGTGTCTTCCTCTGGAATGGGTCCTCCCACGGCATCACAGTCCTGTCCCCGTACGTCGGTCCATCTCGGCACTCCCGGCAGGTACTCTTGCTCCAGGACTATCTCCTCCTCTTCACGGAGGGCATTCAACTGGGAGCATGACTCCACCCGATCCTGCCAGTCACTCTCGTCGGCGCTTCCGACGCCAGAGTCGTCCTCCATCTGTTCTGGGAGGGATTCGTCGGCGGACAGCTCACCGTAGTCCGAGTCCTCCTCCGATACTTGGACTGGGGTATTACTTTCCTCCTCAGCGTACTTCTTCGCTTCCGCTGGCACCTCTGCTTCCTCAGCGTACTCTTTCGCTTCCGCTGGCATCGTTACTTCCTCAGCGTACTCCTTCGCTTCCGCTGGCATCTCTTGGTACCCAGGACACTCCTGTTCCGCACGTCCTGGTCGTGTACGGTTCCATCGTGGAGAGATTCCAGACGTCTCAGTCACTGGGTCTTCACGCTTTTCTTCGCAGCGTGGTCTCTTCACCTCCCAGTCGTCCACCTCCGCCTCATGCGGGAAAGGATTCTGCCTTACTGGGGTCACTTTCTTGGGACAGAGTAGGTCCGCGGCATCTTCCCAAGGGCACTCACTGGCCGCATGTCCTGGTCGCCGACACTTCCAACAAGGGAGGGCCACTGCCACCTTCTCCAAGACGGGTTCCTGGTCCACCTCCTTCACTGGGGAATCTTCACCCGTTGGTTCCGGCTCAGAGGAAATGGGCACCTGCGAATTAACTTCAAGCAAGGCCTTCCGCTCCATTTCCCTGGTTTCCTCCTCCCATCTCTGGGCGCGACCATCCGCAATCATCCGGTCTTCATTCCACGGACAATCGGGAAGCGCATGTCCTCTCGCCTCGCAGAGCGCACACACAGGCTCTGCAGCCACCCGGTCCCAAAGCTGCTGACGAGACTCCGTCATCTGCTTCACCGTGGCCTCGTAGTCCGTCCTGTCTTCCGTCCATGGACATTCCAGGAGCCGATGTCGGGGATCTCCACAGCTTTCACACCGGGAATCAACCTCGTCTTCGCTCGACTCTTCGTCCCAGGGACAACTGTTGTGCTCATGCCCGTAGTTTCCGCAGAGCAAACACCAGGAATCCTTCTTCGCTTGGCCCTTCTGACGTCTTCGGTCCGCTTCCTGGACCACCTTCTTTGGGGACGTCTCTTGCCAAGTACACTCGTCGGCAAAGTGACCTGTTTGCCGACATTTCTTGCAGGGCGTCACAGCGGCCTTCTTGCGCCCCTTCTCCCGGCGCTCTTCTTTTCCACGCTGGACCGACCGCTGCACCATCTTCAGGATGTCTGTCCCAGACACCGTCACCCAGTCGCTCTGGTCCGCACACATCCGAGGGTGAGTCTTCTCCGGAGCCGTCCGCAGGGAGGTCTTCTTGGTGGCGTTCCACATCGTGTCCGTGATCCGGTCTCTTTGATCCTGCCGACTACGCCAAGTGTGAGAGGTGCGGTTGGGGGCCTGCGAGTGCGTGTGGTGGTGCCTGCTGCCGTGCAGGTGTAGACTCGGTACTCACCAGGCGCCGCTCGCTCTTACCTTCAGGTACCGGAACCCTCAACGGACCTGGAAATCTTCACTCGGATCTGGACACGGCGATTCCCTCTCGGAGCTGACCGACGACCGAGCTGAGGAGAGAATGGTCTACATTAAAGGGGGTATCGACCCTGCTTCCGGTGGAACAGGGGATACCCCAGGGGTGGCTGCGACCTTCACCGGCTGGGTGAATGGTCATCACCGACACAAAGCCTCAGCTACCCAGCTTTCACACACTCGCGCTTTCGCACGTAGTGTGATGAAAGGGATTCTCACGTCCGTGAGCAATCCTAACTCCGGCGCTCGGGGACAAACAAGGGACAGACGTACACGGATGCTACTCACCGTCACAAGTCTTGCACTCCGATCTTCTCCACTTACAGGTCCCTGTAAGGAGGCAAAGAGAAACAGCCGTGCAGGGCCTAACTCTGACCTAGTGTCACACCCTATACTATCTACAACAGCAGAGCCCTCAAACTAGCTCTGTGGGTGTGGTGCAACACAACTATGCACAACTTACACAACACATACACTTTGCCCTGCACGGTAACAACATATATCACACTATCGGAGTTACAACATAAAACGGTGCTGTCCCTTTATCTACCCGACCCAGAACACCCAGTAGTGGGGACCGCACAGCTCACCCACCTACCGTACTCTCAGGGTGGCCTGAGCCTAGCGCCCAGTACCACCTTTACTCACCTCAGGGAAACACTGCTTCGCTGGGCCTAGCGCCCCCTAACTGCCCACAGGCCGGAGGCCTGACTTTGCCCACGGGCCTAGCGCCCGCCTACTTGCCGCCCGTTGGGTGACCTGGGCCTTGTGCCCAGGGTCACCTTATCGTATCCCTGATTTGGCCACAAATACCCTAGGGCCTAACGCCCTCTATTAGCCACAGGCCTAGTGCCTAGATTGTTCCCCGGGCCTAGTGCCCGCCTAACTGGTGCCGCATGAGTGGGGTGGCTTGGGCCTAATGCCCAAACCACCTCATCAAATATTGGGGGCCCAAACTCCTAACTGCGCCCAGGCCTAGCGCCTGAATTGTGTCCTCGGGCCTAATGCCCGTCCCTGGTGGTCGAGGGAGGAAAAGGGGAGGGGGAGGATAGCCTCACTGAGGCCTTACCTAACCTGGGGGCCTCCACCGTCTTCTGCCGCTGACCCGTCCTGGCCAGCGGCGCCTCCGTCTCTTCCCTGCGTCCAGCCGCCGCTGGACATCTTCTTTCTGCAGGCCGACGTCTTCTGGCCTCTTCCGCGGCCTCAGGACCTCCTCTCCCCGCGGTCGTCGTCTTCTCCTCGGCGCCGGATCCTCTTCTGCGCTCCGGCGCGCCGACGACCTCCTCCGCTGCTCCCGGCCGTGTCTTCTCTTCTTCGCGCTCTTCGGCGCGGCCTCTCTTTCTAGGTCCCGCCCGGCGTCTGACGTCAGACGCCGGAGGCGGGGCCTATGATGCGGCGAGCGCCGATTGGCTCGCCGCGTCTCTCCCTGATTGGCCGCCGCTCCGGGAGCCGCGATTGGCTCCCGGAGGGCGCCAACATTTAAAAGCCTCTGGTCCGGTGCAGGGAAAAGTGTAATCCCTGCACCGGACACCCGCCGCCACTCACCCAGCGCTGGGGACAGACAAGCTGCCCCAGCGCTGTCCCCAACTAGGGACAACACAGATGTGCCCACAGGGCACATCCTTACACACTGCTCTGTTTCTTAGCCAGGGATAGTAGCGCAATGCTGCGGGTGAAGCCGGGAGAGTTCAAACTGCTGCGCGACCCCACATGTGTGTTTAGGGGCAGAGCCGGCCATAGGCATAGGCAAACTAGGAAATTGCCTAGGGCAGTGGTTCTCAAACTCGGTCCTCAGGACCCCACACAGTGCATGTTTTGCAGGTAACCCAGCAAGTGCACAGGTGTATTAATTATTCACTGACACATTTTAAAAGGTCTGCAGGTGGAGTTAATTATTTCACTTGTGATTCTGTAAGGAGACCTGCAAAACATGCACTGTGTGGGGTCCTGAGGACCGAGTTTGAGAACCTGTGGTCTAGTGTACCTTCGTGGCCCGTGCTGCTCTGTTCTGCTCCTCACTGCTCCTGCTGCTAAGGGGGGAAACAAAAAAGGTTTGGCCAGTGCTTTATGATGTGTGTGCAGTGCCATTACTATGTGTGTGGTGGCGTTACTATGGGGGTCAGTGTCTCTGGTGGCATTACTATGGGGGTCAGTGTCTCTGGTGGCATTACTGTGGGGGTCAGTGTGTGTGGTGGCATTACTGTGGGGTCAGTGTGTCTGGTGGCATTACTATGGGGGTTAGTGTCTCTGGTGGCATTACTGTGGGGGTCGGTGTGTCTGGTGGCATTGCTGTGGGGGTCAGTGTGTCTGGTGGCATTACTGTGGGGGTCAATGTGTCTGGTGGCATTACTGTGGGGGTCGGTGTGTGTGGTGGCATTACTATGGGCGTCTGTGTGTTTGGTGGCATTACTGTGGGGGTCAGTGTGTCTGGTGGCATTACTATGGGGGTCAGTGTGTGGTGGCGGCATTACTATGGGGGTCAGTGTCTCTGGTGGCATTACTGTGGGGGTCAGTGTGTCTGGTGGCTTTACTGTGGGGATCAGTGTGTGTGGTGGCATTACTATGGGGGTCAGTGTGTGTGGTGGCATTACTGTGGGGGTCAGTGTGTCTGGTGGCATTACTATGGGGGTCAGTGTGTCTGGTGGCATTACTGTGGGGGTCGGTGTGTGTGGTGGCATTACTATGGGTGTCGGTGTGTTTGGTGGCATTACTATGGGGGTCAGTGTGTCTGGTGGCATTACTATGGGGGTCAGTGTGTGTGGTGGCATTACTATGGGGGTCAGTGTCTCTGGTGGCATTACTGTGGGGGTCAGTGTGTCTGGTGGCATTACTGTGGGGGTCGGTGTGTGTGTGGTGGCATTACTGTGGGGGTCAGTGTGTGTGGTGGCATTACTATGGGGGTCGGTGTGTGTGGTGGCATTACTGTGGGGGTCAGTGTGTCTGGTGGCATTACTGTGGGGGTCGGTGTGTCTGGTGGCATTACTGTGGGTATCGGTGTGTGGTGGCATTACTGTGGGGGTCGGTGTGTCTGGTGGCATTACTATGGGTATCGGTGTGTGTGGTGGCATTACTGTGGGGGTCAGTGTGTGTGGTGGCATTACTATGGGGGTCAGTGTGTGGTGGCGGCATTACTATGGGGGTCAGTGTCTCTGGTGGCATTACTGTGGGGGTCAGTGTGTCTGGTGGCTTTACTGTGGGGATCAGTGTGTGTGGTGGCATTACTATGGGGGTCAGTGTGTGTGGTGGCATTACTGTGGGGGTCAGTGTGTCTGGTGGCATTACTATGGGGGTCAGTGTGTCTGGTGGCATTACTGTGGGGGTCGGTGTGTGTGGTGGCATTACTATGGGTGTCGGTGTGTTTGGTGGCATTACTATGGGGGTCAGTGTGTCTGGTGGCATTACTATGGGGGTCAGTGTGTGTGGTGGCATTACTATGGGGGTCAGTGTCTCTGGTGGCATTACTGTGGGGGTCAGTGTGTCTGGTGGCATTACTGTGGGGGTCGGTGTGTGTGTGGTGGCATTACTGTGGGGGTCAGTGTGTGTGGTGGCATTACTATGGGGGTCGGTGTGTGTGGTGGCATTACTGTGGGGGTCAGTGTGTCTGGTGGCATTACTGTGGGGGTCGGTGTGTCTGGTGGCATTACTGTGGGTATCGGTGTGTGGTGGCATTACTGTGGGGGTCGGTGTGTCTGGTGGCATTACTATGGGTATCGGTGTGTGTGGTGGCATTACTGTGGGGGTCAGTGTGTGTGGTGGCATTACTATGGGGGTCGGTGTGTGTGGTGGCATTACTATGGGGGTCGGTGTGTGTGGTGGCATTACTGTGGGGGTTAGTGTCTCTGGTGGCATTACTGTGGGGGTCAGTGTGTCTGGTGGCATTACTGTGGGGGTCAGTGTGTCTGGTGGCATTACTCTGGGGGTCAGTGTGTGGTGGCGGCATTACTATGGGGGTCAGTGTCTCTGGTGGCATTACTGTGGGGGTCAGTGTGTCTGGTGGCATTACTGTGGGGGTCAGTGTGTGTGGTGGCATTACTGTGGGGTCAGTGTGTCTGGTGGCATTACTATGGGGGTCAGTGTCTCTGGTGGCATTACTGTGGGGGTCAGTGTGTCTGGTGGCCTTACTGTGGGGGTCAGTGTGTGTGGTGGCATTACTATGGGTGTCGGTGAGTTTGGTGGCATTACTATGGGGGTCAGTGTGTCTGGTGGCATTACTATGGGGGTCAGTGTGTGTGGTGGTATTACTATGGGGGTCAGTGTCTCTGGTGGCATTACTGTGGGGGTCAGTGTGTCTGGTGGCATTACTGTGGTGGTCGGTGTGTGTGGTGGCATTACTGTGGGGGTCGGTGTGTATGGTGGCATTACTATGGGGGTCGGTGTGTCTGGTGGCATTACTGTGGTGGTCGGTGTGTGTGGTGGCATTACTGTGGGGTCGGTGTGTCTGGTGGCATTACTGTGGGGGTCGGTGTGTGTGGTGGCATTACTGTGGGGGTCAGTGTGTCTGGTGGTATTACTATGGGGGTCAGTGTGTCTGGTGGCATTACTATGGGGGTCAGTGTCTCTGGTGGCATTACTGTGGGGGTCAGTGTGTCTGGTGGCCTTACTGTGGGGGTCAGTGTGTCTGGTGGCATTACTGTGGGGGTCGGTGTGTGTGGTGGCATTACTATGGGTGTCGGTGAGTTTGGTGGCATTACTAATTACTATGGGGGTCAGTGTGTGTGGTGGCATTACTGTGGGGGTCGGTGTGTCTGGTGGCATTACTATGGGGGTCGGTGTGTCTGGTGGCATTACTGTGGGGGTCGGTGTGTGTGGTGGCATTACTGTGGGGGTTAGTGTGTCTGGTGGCATTACTGTTGGGGTCGGTGTGTCTGGTGGCATTACTGTGGGGGTCGGTGTGTCTGGTGGCATTACTATGGGTATCGGTGTGTGGTGGCATTACTGTGGGGGTCGGTGTGTCTGGTGGCATTACTATGGGTATCGGTGTGTTTGGTGGCATTACTATGGGGGTCAGTGTGTCTGGTGGCATTACTGTGGGGGTCAGTGTGTGTGGTGGCATTACTATGGGGGTCAGTGTGTCTGGTGGAATTACTGTGGTGGTCGGTGTGTGTGGTGGCATTACTATGGGGGGGGCAATGTGTGCAATTACTATGGGGGTCAGTGTGATGGCATTACTATGAGGGTCAATGTGTGGAATTACTGTGGCAGTGTGTTCAAGTACTGTGCATTATTTTAATAACTGTTGGGGACAATGTGTCTGTGTTTTTCCCCTTGAGGACAAATATGTTTGTTTTATTTCCCTGTGTGTGTTTTATTTTTCCGTGGGGTACCGATGGTGTGCCTTGGCAATTTTTAAATCTTTTTGGTGTGCCGCGAACTGAAAAAGGTTGAAAATCACTGGCCTAGGGGCATCAGCAGCTTCTGCTGATTAAAATGATATGCAACATGTCTATAGCATTTCTTATGCAGATACAGCCACAGTCTCACACAGTATATAGGCATGCTGCATATCATTTTAATCAGCAGAAGCTGCTTGTGCATCCTAGCCACATAGCAATGCAAATAAGATGCATTTTCATAAAAAAAAAGGTGCCCGACTTTAGCATTGAGGCAAAATTTGAGGACACATTTGTATCCAGGCAGAGGTCACAGTGTGAGTGCTGTGTGCGGGTGGGTTGGTTGTACAGTAGTGTTCGGAATATGTGTAAGGAGCATTATGTGTGTCATGTAAAAATGCATTAATAATGTGCAACATATGTGTAAGGGGCACTATGTGTGTCATTATGTGTATAAGGGCATTAATAATGTGCAGCATATGTGTAACGGTACTACTGTATGTGTGTCATTATGTGTATAGGGGCACTAATAATGTGCAGCAAATGTGTAGGGTGGCACTATGTGTGTCATTATGTGTATAAGGGAATTAATAATATGCGGCATATATGTAAGGGGCATTATGTGTAAAAGGACATTAATAAAGGTTGTCATAATGTGTAAGACGCAGTATGTTTATAAGGACATTAATAATGTGTAAGGGGCATTACTGTGTGGAATTATGTGTATAAATGCATTACTAATGTGTGGCATTATGTGTATAAGGTGCTCTACTATGTGGTGTTGCATATAGAAAGGGCACTACTGTGTCGTGAATAAAGAGCAATATGGTGTGGTGTAATGTGAATAAGGAGCAATTCAGTGTGATGTAATGTGAATAAGGAGCTCTACTGTGAGGAGTAACGTTTATAAGGTAAAGTGATACTACTGTGGGATGTAATGTGAATTATGGACACTATTGCATGATCAAATGTGAATAAAGTTGCAGTACTGTGTGGCGTAATTGGAATTGGCGTTACTATTGTGTGGCCATGCCCCTTGCCAGCAAAAACACACCCCTTTTTGGGCTGTGCGCCAAATGTGCAAACTGTTCCTATTTAAAATATAGGGGGTACAAATACCAAAATAAGGACTGCTACAGGTGAGGGGGATGGTGCTGGGAAAGAGGTGCAAGGTCAGAGGCAAAACCAGCGGTGGTGTTAGGGGGCACCAGCCAAAATCTTGCCTAGGGCATCATATTGGTTAGGGCCGGCTCTGTTTAGGGGGCAACAGGTAACGGAGTGTAACGCGTTTTGTCATGATCACGTGACTTTCTCAAAGGCATCTGATGTGACCGGTCAGTAGGCGGCTGTCAGAAGATAATCTTCCAGAAGACAGCGGTCTCAGACGCACACCCTGGCCCCTCAGCATTCTGAGGTGTTCCCTCAATATCTGCCAATCAGTGCAGCCCCCCACACACCCACATACACACCAACAGTCACACACACATACACAGTCACACACACACACACACACCCACAGTCACACACAGTCACACACACACATACACACCCACAGTCACACATACACACCCACAGTCACACACATACACAGTCACACATACACACCCACAGTCACACATGCACACCCACAGTCACACACACATACACACCCACAGTCACACACACACACATACACACCCACGGTAACACATACACAGTCACACATACACACCCACAGTCACACATACACACCCACAGTCACACACACACACATACACACCCACAGTAACACATACACACCCACAGTCACACACACATACATACCCACAGTCACACACACATACACACCCACCCACAGTCACACATACACACCCACAGTCACACACCCACAATAACACATACACACCCACAGTCACACACATACACACCCACAGTAACACACACCCACAGTCACACATACGTACCCACAGTCACACACATACACACCCACAGTAACACATACACACCCACAGTCACACATACACACACACAGTAACACATACACACCCACAGTACACACACACACCCCTGCAGAGAGGAGCAGTTACCAGGGAAATGTAACACAGGCAGAGTACTGTCCCCTGTATATACCCGGTGGTTGCTCCTTAACATACATCGCCGTACCTCGCCACCCACCGCAGCGATGCTAATCGCATATGTACTAACATATCAATGCGGTGAAGGAGGCCCCCTGCGATACCTGCGAGGTGGTGTGCGGGGGGTCTCTGTCACCTCCCTGGGGTCGCCATCTCCTCCCTGCATGGCATGCAGGCTGTCCCCGGCGCTTCCTCCCCCTGCAGCGGGAAGGACCTCCGGCTGTGTTGCTAGAGGGAGGAGGAGTTTGGCTTATGGGACCAGGGCTGCCTTAACAGAGGTATGAGAAGGGGTGGGGGGTCAGCTGGGCGGTGGCCGGGGGTAAGAAGCCCACAGGCTTCTATAGGATATCGCCATCAAAAGATGGCGATACCCTCAGGGGCGAAAATGCAGCAGCCGCGGGTTAGTACATATGAAAATGTGGTAATACCCCCGAAAACGGATTTTTACTGCATTTTCCCTTTAGTACATCCCGCCCTGTATCCAGCAGCACACACTGAAAACATTTATAGAAAATTTCAAGAGCAAATGAGACGGAGCAATGCTGATGTCTGGCTATAGAGAAGGCTGTTGTACGTGTGCAGAAGATGTTCCTGACTCACACTCACAGCATTCATCTCAAACACTTGGACGTTTCCTTATACTTCTGTAGATGTCCTGCCTCACCCTCATAGCATACCTTCAAAACAGCCTCATTGAGACAGAATAGACCCTCCTGTGATTTCAGAGACACATAGGGGTATATGCAATTGCCGGCGAATCGCGGCAATTTTTCGCCCGTTTTTTAATTCGACACAATTCGACCGTCGAATTCCGGCAAGTGGGTGCCGGAATTCAACATATTCAATAAAAAACGGATTCGACAGTCCCGCTGTCGAAAAACGGACGATTTGACGGATTTTGATTAGATTATAAAAAAACGGGAAAAGACGGGAAAAAAAACCCCAAAAAATTGCGTGGGGTCCCCCCTCCAAAGCATAAGCAGCCTCGGGCTCTTCGAGCCGGTCCTGGTTCTAAAAATCCGGGGGAAAAACTGACAGGGGATCCCCCGTATTTTTAAAACCAGCACCGGGCTCTGCGCCTGGTGCTGGTGCAAAAAATACGGGGGACAAAAAGAGTAGGGGTCCCCCGTATTTTTTACACCAGCATCGGGCTCCACTAGCTGGGTAGATAATGCCACAGCCGCGGGTCACTTTTATACAGCGCCCTGCGGCCGTGGCATTAAATACGCAACTAGTCACCCCTGGCCGGGGTACCCTGGAGGAGTGGGGACCCCTTCAATCAAGGGGCCCCCCCCCCAGCCACCCAAGGGCCAGGGGTGAAGCCCGAGGCTGTCCCCCCCATCCAAGGGCTACGGATGGGGGGCTGATAGCCTTTTGAAAATTTAAAGAATATTGGTTTTTTTCAGTAGTACTACAAGTCCCAGCAAGCCTCCCCGCAAGCTGGTACTTGGAGAACCACAAGTACCAGCATGCGGGAGAAAAACGGGCCCGCTGGTACCTGTAGTTCTACTGGAAAAAAAATACCCAAATAAAAACAGGAGACACACACCGTGAAAGTAAAACTTTATTTCACACCTGCCGACACACACATACTTACCTATGTTGACCCGCCGACTGGCACGTCTCCAATGTCGCCGACGATCCGGGGTACCTGTGAATAAAATTATACTCACCTGATCCAGTGTCCAGATTATAATCCACGTACTTGGCAAAAAAAAAAACCGAACACCCGGACCAGGCGGACTGAAAGGGGTCCCATGTTTACACATGGGACCCCTTTCCCCGAATGCAGAGACCTCCCCGTGACTGCTGTCACAGAAAGGTCTCTTCAGCCAATCAGGAAGCGCCACTTCGTGGCACCCACCTGATTGGCACTGCGCGTCTAAGCTCAGACGCGCATTGCACAGCCCACTCCATTACTTTCAATGGTGGGAACTTTGCGGTCAGCGTTGAGGTCACCCACGGTCATCGGCTGACCGCGGGTAACCCCACCACTGACCGCAAAGTTCCCACCATTGAAACTAATGGAGGGAGCTGTGCGATGCGCTGTCTGCCAGCTCAGACGCGCATACAGCCAATCAGGAGAGTGCCACGAAGTGGCGCTTCCTGATTGGCTGAAGGGACCTTTCTGTGACAGCAGTCACGGGGGGGTCTCTGCATTCGGGGAAAGGGGTCCCATGTGTAAACATGGGACCCCTTTCAGTCCGCCTGGTCCGGGTGTTCGTTTTTTTTTTTTTTTGCCAAGTACGTGGATTATAATAAAAGACCACAGGACACTGGATCAGGTGAGTATAATTTTATTTTCAGGTACACCGTGGATTTTACTTGGACAAGTGGACAGAGGTCGGCGTGTGAACATAGGTAAGTATGTGTGTGTCGACATGTGTGAAATAAAGTTTTGTGTCCTGTTTTTATTTGGGTATATTTCGGTGTGCGTGTCCTGTTTTTATTTGGGTATTTTTTTTTTCAGTAGAACTACAGGTACCAGCGGGCCCGTTTTTCTCCCGCATGCTGGTACTTGTGGTTCTCCAAGTACCAGCTTGCGGGGGAGGCTTGCTGGGACTTGTAGTACTATTGGAGAAAACAATATTCTTTCAATTTTCAAAAGGCTATCAGCCCCCCATCCGCAGCCCTTGGATGGGGGGGACAGCCTCGGGCTTCACCCCTGGCCCTTGGGTGGCTGGAGGGGGGGACCCTTTGATTGAAGGGGTCCCCACTCCTCCAGGGTACCCCGGCCAGGGGTGACTAGTTGCATATTTAATGCCACGGCCGCAGGGCACTGTATAAAAGTGACCCACGGCTGTGGCATTATCTACCCTGCCAGTGGAGCCCGATGCTGGTGTAAAAAATACGGGGGACCCCTACGCTTTTTGTCCCCCGTATTTTTTGCACCAGCACCAGGCGCAGAGCCCGGTGCTGGTTTTAAAAATACGGGGGATCCCATGTCAGTTTTTCCCCGGATTTTTAGAACCAGGACCGGCTCGAAGAGCCTGAGGCTAGTTATGCTTAGGAGGGGGGACCCCACGCAATTTTTTTTTCTGATTTTTACCATTCCATTAAAAAAAAAAAAATAATAATATTTTTAAAAATATATAAATAATACTTGTGCCTCCAAAATAGACAAACCAAGTACCTAATCCCTTCTAATATAAATAGATATGCTATTACCAATAAAAAAACACAACAAAAAACATGTTTTTAAAAATTTTTATTAGATTCCGCCAGCAAAGTGTGGCGGATTGAAAATGACGAATTTACTGTCTAAAAGCACTGTTGTCGAATTTACAATCTTCAATTGAATATACTTTTGTCGAATTGCCGCATTTGTACCATTGCAGAAATGTCGAATTTGACAAATGTCGAATTTCAAAAAGTCGAATTTTGAAAGTCCGTTTTTTTGACGAAAAGTACTGAATTGCATTGTCAAATTTTTTTGGGGGGGCGAAAATGTCCCGTTTTTTGACATTTTCGGGAATTCGACCGCAATTGCATATACCCCTTTGACATTGTTTCACTTTAAACTAGACAGTTAAAAAAATGTTATGATGATGTAATAAATTGCATTTTAATACATATTCTGAGTACTTTACATGAGTAGAAAAATCGTTGTTGCCTCACAATAAGATACGTATAGATGTAGCCACAATCATCGTTGCCACAATGCGATGACATATTTCAGGCAATGGGGATAATTCTGAGTTGATCGCAGCAGGAACTTTGTTAGCAGTTGGGCAAAACCATGTGCACTGCTAGGGAGGCAGATGTAACATGTGCAGAGAGAGTTAGATTTGGGTGGGGTGTGTTCAATCTGAAATCTAAATTGCAGTGTAAAAATAAAGCAGCCAGTATTTACCCTGCACAGAAACAATATAACCCACCCAAATCTAACTCTCTCTGCACATGTTATATCTGCCTCCCCTGCAGTGCACATGGTTTTGCCCAACTGCTAACAAAGTTTCTGTTGCACTCAACTCAGAATTACCCCCAATGTCACTTAAGCATGACAACCAGAAATGTTGCCTAGCAATGCTCAGTAACCATGGCAACAGAAGCCACAGTTCAGGCAATGTTAATAAAGCATGACAACCAGAAATGTTGCCTAGCAATGCTCAGTAACCATGGCAACAGAAGCCATAGTTCAGGCAATGTTAATAAAGCATGGCAACCAGAAATGTTGCCTAGCAATGCTCAGTAACCATGGCAACAGAAGCCATAGTTCAGGCAATGTTAATAAAGCATGGCAACCAGAAATGTTGCCTAGCAATGCTCAGTAACCATGGCACAAATGTAGAAAATAATTCATACAGCATATTACACAAAAAGTATCACTGAATCCCCTCCATTAAAACTGGCACAGATACCACACATGGAACATGTCACTGCTATAATACATTAAACCACTGAAACCACCCATGATAAGAAGCAGTAATACCATACAGTAAAGCAGTTACTGAAACCACCCATTAAAGCTGCCATTGGTAGCACACAATAATAATACCATTGGTAACTCACATTAGAAGAAGCATTGATGTCGCATTATAATGATGGCTGCCACTGCCCTTTAAAATGAAATTGAAACCTGACTTAAAAGCTACATTACCTATTTACAATCATAACACATTAAAGGGGCCAGAGTCTGATGAAGACCCCACAGGGCCGTAGGCAAGATACTGACATACTCCCAGGTAATAGGTGTCAGAACAGGGGAGCAAGGAGAACATTTGAGAGGCACGAGTCAATGTACTGGGCTGCAGGGCGCAGCGCAGCCACCATCTAGGGTAAGAGCGCCACTCACATGTTCTTGATAAAAGTTGTGGAGACTGAAGTGTTGGCCAAGCAGATACAGTTTGTCACTTAAACTCTTTATTCGAAGACCCGTCAGTGCCACATGATATATGGGGTGGTCTTCAGTTTGCCGGCGGCCGGGCTCCCGACGACCAGCATACAGGCGCCGGAATCCCGACCGCCGGCATACCGACAGCTTTTCTCCCTCTTGGGGGTCCACGACCGCCCTGGAGGGAGAATAGAAAGCGTGGCGCGCGTTACGCGCCACCGTGCCCGCAAGGGGCTCATTTGCGCTTGCTCAGCTGTCGGTATGCCGGCGGTCGGGAGTCCGGTGCCGGTATGCTGGCCGCCGGGAGCCCAACCGCCGGCATAACATACTACACCAGATATATGGGCATTTTATTATCTAGGAGCCACCAGGGATAGTCTTTCTGAGGTGACTGTGGAGTGCCAGCTATTTAATACACATAGAGAGAGAGAAAGAGAGAGAGAGAGAGAGAGAGAGAGAGAGAGAGAAAGAGATGTCCCATTTCAGGATAGATGGTTGTCTCTCAGCCCAAGTAGCAGCACCGTATCTGTGGGAGGTGTAATTAGCACACACATAGGGAGCCATTTTGGTAGGGTATTTTACTGTCGACTAAATAATGTGTTTAGGGTTGTTTTCGGGTGTTTGGGAATTTAGGCTTTGAACAGGGGCATTTTAACAGAGATAGGGGCCCCTGTGCCGGAGTCTACTGGGCATGTGCAGGTCTTCGAAAACATGGCACTGTCAGGTTCCAGACACCAATTTCAGTACTGCATGCGCGGTGGCCAGTGATTTTAGCAGCGGCTGCAGCGCCCGCCTCGGGACTGTAAACAGGGAAGTATTAAAATGTGTGTGCGGTGAGGGCCCAGCGCGCACATTGCACCCATTATAGAAACGCCAATGACTTTGAGTTGCATTGGGTCTGGAGGATTGATGTGAATGACAATAATTCCTGTATAAATTGCAATACAAAGATACTGGAACAAATTCTGGAATTACTGCTGACAGGTAGAATCTAAATATCGCACTTTAACGCTAAATCTCCTAAACTCAGTACTATGGTCAGACCCGCTTCCATCAGAAGATAGTATATAACAGAATGCAGCAGCAGAAGCGACGGATTGTCCTGGTCGCGGGTCTTCTAAGTACTGTGCAGTAAAGCCTGCTGTCCTGCAACACGGTCAAAGCCTGCGCATTTTTCTGCCACCACTCGCTAGAATGGCATTGTTGTATCTCTAGTGCCTTACACCCATCCTTCTTCTATGCCTGCAGGATTACTTCTCTAAACTACTGTACATAGACATATCAGGGCCAGATGTACTAAGCCTGAACATGTGATAAAGTACCAGCCGTTCAGATCCTAACTGCCCTGTCACAGGCCCTGTATGAAAAATGACAGGAGCTGGTTGGCTGGTAGTTTATCACTCTCCACTTTATCATTTTTTTGAAGGCTTAGTACATCTGGACCATAGTAAGACTGTTCCGAGGTTCTGTCGACATATAGAATACCGGTATTTGTTTTGGATTCGGACAACACCAGTCCTGGATAAATATACAGTGATTGTCCTCACCAGCTGTTGCATTGGCCATTTCCTCACCTTCTAATCCACTAGCTGTGGGCAGAAAGTGTTACGGGAAGCAGTTAGCATCCGCTAGCTGTGGGTAGGATAGTGGTACGGGAAGCAGTTAGCATCCACTAGCTCTGGGTAGAAGGATAGTGGTACGGGAAGCAGTTAGCATTCACTAGCTGTGGGTAGAAGGATAGTGGAACGGGAAGCATTTAGCATCCACTAGCTGTGGGTAGAAGGATAGTGGTACGGGAAGCAGTTAGCATCCGCTAGCTGTGGGTAGAAGGATAGTGGTACGGGAAGCAGTTAGCATCAGCTAGCTGTGGGTAGAACGATAGTGGTACGGGAAGCAGTTAGCATCTGCTAGCTGTGGGTAGAAGGATAGTGGTACGGGAAGCAGCATCCGCTAGCTGTGGGTAGAAGGATAGTGGTACGGGAAGCCGTTAGCATCCGCTAGCTGTGGGTAGAAGGATAGTGGTACGGGAAGCAGTTCGCATCCGCTAGCTTTGGGTAGATGGATAGTGGTACGGGAAGCAGTTAGCATCCGCTAGTGTGGGTAGATGGATAGTGGTACGGGAAGCAGTTAGCATCCGCTAGCTGTGGGTAGAAGGATAGTGGTACGGGAAGCAGTTAGCATCCACTAGCTGTGGGTAGAAGGATAGTGGTACGGGGAGCAGTAAGCATCCGCTAGCTGTGGGTAGAAGGATAGTGGTACGGGAAGCAGTTAGCATCCGCTAGCTGTGGGTAGCAGGATAGTGGTACGGGAAGCAGTTAGCATCTGCTAGCTGTGGGTAGGATAGTTGTACGGGAAGCAGTTAGCATCCGCTAGCTGTGGGTAGAAGGATAGTGGTACGGGAAGCAGTTAGCATCCGCTAGCTGTGGGTAGAAGGATAGTGGTACGGGAAGCCGTTAGCATCCGCTAGCTGTGGTAGAAGTATAGTGGTACGGGAAGCAGTTAGCATCCGCTAGCTGTGGGTAGAAGGATAGTGGTACGGGAAGCAGTTAGCATCCACTAGCTGTGGGTAGAAGGATAGTGGTACTGGAAGCAGTTAGCATCCACTAGCTGTGGGTAGAAGGATAGTGGTACGGGAAGCCGCTAGCATCCGCTAGCTGTGGTAGAAGTATAGTGGTACGGGAAGCAGTTAGCATCCGCTAGCTGTGGGTAGAAGGATAGTGGTACGGGAAGCAGTTAGCATCCGCTAGCTGTGGGTAGAGGGATAGTGGTACGGGAAGCAGTTAGCATCCGCTAGCTGTGGGTAGAAGGATAGTGGTACGGGAAGCAGTTAGCATCTACTAGCTGTGGGTAGGAGGATAGTGTTACGGGAAGCAGTTAGCATCCGCTAGCTGTGGGTAGAAGGATAGTGGTACGGGAAGCAGTTAGCATCCGCTAGCTGTGGGTAGAAGGATAGTGGTACGGGAAGCAGTTAGCATCCGCTAGCTGTGGGTAGAAGGATAGTGGTACGGGAAGCAGTTAGCATCCACTAGCTGTGGGTAGAAGGATAGTGGTACGGGAAGCCGTTAGCATCCGCTAGCTGTGGTAGAAGTATAGTGGTACGGGAAGCAGTTAGCATCCGCTAGCTGTGGGTAGAAGGATAGTGGTACGGGAAGCAGTTAGCATCCACTAGCTGTGGGTAGAAGGATAGTGGTACGGGAAGCCGTTAGCATCCGCTAGCTGTGGTAGAAGTATAGTGGTACGGGAAGCAGTTAGCATCCGCTAGCTGTGGGTAGAAGGATAGTGGTACGGGAAGCAGTTAGCATCCGCTAGCTGTGGGTAGAGGGATAGTGGTACGGGAAGCAGTTAGCATCTACTAGCTGTGGGTAGGAGGATAGTGTTACGGGAAGCAGTTAGTTTCCCGACGGTCGGGATCCCATACTGATTCCAGTGGTACAACCTCCTGGTTGATGTTAAATGAAGACAAGACGTATAACGTAAGGCATTGACAATCCCTGAGGTTGTAGGAGCAGAGTGACTTTAGGAATTAGAAGTAGTTTCTTTAGTGTTTAGAAGTTGGTACAACACATAAGGTTTGTAGGGTGCATTTGCTTTGTGATATTGTGCCTGTCATCCAGATGCAATCCACCCCACCCTCCCCTTTTTATGACGTTTCTCTGTGCATGTTGTGGGGGAAAGAAAGGTAGTTTGGGTAATTGTTTATATATTTTCTATGGATGCAGCCTCTTCATTCAGTTACAGGCCAAATGGTCCCCACAGGTAAATGACACAGTCTGTCTGCTTTTCAGGGGCCCTGGGTGTTTTTGGTATGTATATTCTTGTTCTAGTTGTCTGCTCTTTGACCACAACCATATACTAACTTTAATTGCAGTATCTCAATTATATATTTGATTATTAAATACATTTAATTCAATTGGTTAATGGCAAAATCACTTTGATCTAAATTAATTCCAACTCATGTTGTTCTTGAATTTATTTTTATAGATAATTCTATAAGATTTTTCAGATGTGAGAGGTCTTAGAGGTATAATGCAACTCTTAACCATGTAGAGCATTTTACCACTTAACTGATGATTCATAACATTGTTTTATTTTTTATTTAATATAGTTTAAAAAGTATTTTCTTTTTAAATATTTAAATATTGCATTATGCACATCTGCAGAACGGTTCTCCTTGTCACTGGGTGACACAATGGGCGGCACGGTCGCATGTGATCTGACCATGCCAGTTAAGTGGTTAAATAGATCTTACCTCTTGGAAGAAGCTGATGAATAATTGTTCAGAGGCCAAATACCTTAATGATTTAGGGCTTAATTCTGAAGCTGCACACACAATAGTGTACACACATGCAGGGGTTAAAGTGAGCCGGAACGGGGCGGAACTGCGTTCCGTCAGTTCCACTTGGAGACGGAACACAGTTCCGCCTCCTCCTGCTCACCTCACCTGATGTGTGCCGGCACCGCAGGGAGATGCCGGGCGATCGCTGAGATTGTGTTACCAGTGGGCACCTGGTCCTCTCTTCACAGCGGAAGCCGGTGGCAAGAGCTCACTATTGAGTACCGGCTTCATGCTCCCGGCTCTGTCAGTGCGTGCTATGAGAGAGACATCATGACGTCTCTCTCATAGTGCTGGGGAGCCGGACGTCAGGAGGATCACAGCGGTCGGATGCGGGAGCGGGGCTTGGTAAGTATGGTGTTTTTTTTGTTTTTTTAAACGTGTGACTGTATTAGCAGCGCGTCTACTGGGGGCAAGCTACAGAGGGCTAACCACTGGGGAAATCAACTGGGGCAAACTACTGGGGGCTAACCACTGGGGGCAATCTACTGGGGGCAAACTACTGGGGTCAATCTACTGGGGGCTAACCACTGGGGGCAATCTACTGGGGGCTAACTACTGGGGAAATCTACTGGGGCAAACTACTGGGGGCTAACCACTGGGGAAATCTACTGGGGGCTAACCACTGGGGGCAATCTACTGGTTGCAAACTACTGGCGGCAATCTACTGAGGGCTAACCACTGGGGGCAATCTACTGGGGGCAAACTACTGGGGGCTGACCACTGGGGAAAATTTACTGGGGGCTAACCACTGTGGAAATCTACTGGGGCAAACTACTGGGGGCTAACCACTGGGGGCAAACTACTGGGGGCAAGCTACAGAGGGCAATCTACTGGGGAAATCTACTGGGGGCAAATTACTGGGGGCTAACCACTGGGGGCAATCTACTGGGGGCAAACTACTGGGGGGCAATCTACTGGGGGGAAACTACTGGGGGTTAACCATTGGGGGCAATCTTCTGGGGGCTAACCATTGGGGGCAATCTGTTGGGGGCAAACTACTGGAGGCTATCCACTGGGGGCAATCTACTGGGGGAAAACTGCTGGGGGCTAACCATTGGGGGGCAATCTACTGGGGGCAGTCTACTTGGGGCAAACTACAAGGGGGCAATCTACTGGGGGAAAACTACAAGGGGCAAGATACTGGGGGCACACTACTGGGGACAAACTACAGGGGCGCATTACTACTGGGGGCATAACTACAGGAGGGCATTACTACTGGAGGTAAACTACTGGGGGCATAACTACAGGGGGGCTAAACTACAAGGGGGCAAGCTACTGGGGGCATTAATACTTGGGGCAAACTACATGGGGCTAAACTACAGGGCCGCATTACTATTGGGGGCATAACTACTGGGATCATAACTACAGGGGGGCTAAACTACAGGGGGACTAAACTACAAGGGGGCAAAGTGCAGGGGGGCTTTACTACTGGGGGCATAACTACAGGGGCCAAACGACTGGGGGCATTACTAC
The DNA here is from genome assembly GCF_028390025.1 of Pseudophryne corroboree. Lineage (NCBI taxonomy): Eukaryota > Metazoa > Chordata > Amphibia > Anura > Myobatrachidae > Pseudophryne > Pseudophryne corroboree. Next base: position 177,789,150 of record NC_086455.1, on the reverse strand, counting down.
AGGCGAAATTACTACTGGGGGCAATACTACTACTACTGGGGGCAATACTACACAGGGGCATTACCATTAAGGGCATTACTAATGGGGGCACTACTAATGAGGGCATTGTAAAGGGGGCACTTCATAAGGGGAATCACTCATGGGGACATAAAGGGCACTACTACTGGGGGCATTGCATAAGGGGCACCACTACTATGGGCTCTATATAAGGGGCACTACCAGTACAGTGGACATTGCATAAGGAGCACTACTACTGTGGTCATTGTAAAAGGGGTGCTACTGCTGTGGGCATTATGTATTACGGGGTGCTACTACTGTGGGCATTATTACTACTGTGTGACCACGCCTCTTTCTTTTTGAGACCACAACCCTTTTTTGGGGGCGCACACCGTAGGCGCGCACAATAACTTTATTGCATGAGCACCGGGGTTGAGTTCCACCACCTCCCTAGGACCACTTTAAGCACTGCACACACGTTTATAAACATGCAGATGAAAATCACAGTACACCAGGCATCAGTGTAAAGGAATGCATACTGTAGGCCAGGGGTGGGGAACCTCCGGCCCGCGGGCCTTATACCCGCTTCTCTGTGAGACACGCCGCCGCTCAGTCCGGCAGCAGCGTGTCTCAGCTGTCAGGACAGGGACTCAGGAGGAGAGCGCGGCTGTCAGGTGGGAGCGGCGGCGTGTAGAACTTGAAACCAGCCACCGGTTCGTGAGCCAATCAGAGCACGCGGACCGGCAGCCAATCAGGAGCCGCGGCTGCCGGTCCGCGAGCTCTGATTGGCTCTCGAACCGGCGGCTGGTTTCAAATCCTACATGCCGCCGCCCAACATAGCCGCGCTCTCCTCCGTGTCCCGCCGAAAGAAGCAGCGGTAAGTAGCATGGGGTGGGGGGGGGGGGCATCTGTATACCTGGCACTGTGGGGACATCTGTATACCTGGCACTGTGGGGACATCTGTATACCTGGCACTGTGAGGGGCAATTGTATACCTGGCACTGTGGGGGGCATCTGTATACCTGGCACTGTGGTGGGCATCTGTATACCTGGCACTGTGGGGGGCATCTTGTATACCTGGCACTGTGGGGGCATCGGTATACCTGGCACTGTGAGAGGCATTTGTATACCTGCCACTGTGGGGGCATCTGTATACCTGGCACTGTGGGGACATCTGTATATTTGGCACTGTGGGGGGCATCTGTATACCTGGCACTGTGAGGGCATTTGTATACCTGGCACTGTGGGGGGGCATTTGTATACCTGGCACTGTGGGGGCATATGTATACCTGGCACTGTGGGGGCATCTGTATACCTGGCACTGTGAGGGGCATTTGTATACCTGGCACTGTGGGGGCATTTGTATACCTGGCACTGTGGGTCAATTGTGGATCTGGCACTGCACTATTGGGGGCATATGTGTATCACGTCCCATTTTAACTGGCCACACCCATTTTTTTGCCACGCGCGCCTCCGGCGCGCACACACAGTGCCTCTAAGGGGCAGACATACTGGGGGGCAGGGTAATTCTTTAAGTTGAGAATTTTTGTATGGCCCCCGAAGGATTTTATAAATATCCAAATGGCCCTCGGTAGAAAAAAGGTTCCCCACCCCTGCTGTAGGCCCTCTGCTGTAATAGCAGGCATGGATCAGTGCTCCGCAGCAATGCTATACACTCCATACCACCAAGTGATTGCTTGTTATCAGCATAACATTAACATGGCAGCAAGTCTCTTCCATTTCATCAGTAGTTCATTTTGGCACTTAAACCAATTAATTTGCAAAATACATTTAAAACCCTAATCATTGTCTTCATAACCAAGTACCTAATGCCTAAAGTAGTGGATACAGCGTTTGGAAAAATATTTTTATACTATCCCATGTGCGAAATATACTGTAGTGTAAAAGTGTTCAGAGTATTTGTATCATTATGTCTAATGCATTATTATAAACTTTCAGCACAAAGCCTTTTTATAGCATGTTACAAAAGTAACTAGTTCTACATGCTTATTTTTATAATATAACCAAACTTAAGAAATTGTACATGTAATAAATATAATATGATCTCATTTGTGTTTGTTTTGTTTTTTTGTCTATATACACATTTTAGATATCAATTAATGTGCTAACTGTGTGCTGTCTACAAATATACCAAAATAAAAAATATATACTTTTAAATCTATACTGTATACTGTATATGAAAGTGCTAAATGGATGTGGCAATCTTGCCTAATACTTCTCGCAATAATGAACGGTGGTCAATATTCTCGCAGACAGTAGGATGTAGTAGTATCAGTAATACACGTGTTTGTCTGGTAAATGATTGCGTGTGACGGTGACACATGGGGGTAAATTTACTAAGGTGGGAGTTTTTTAGAACTGTGATGTTGCCTATAGCTTGATAAATGTAAGTAGAATCTGATTGGTTGCTATGGGCAACATCACTAGTTCTAAAAAAAAAACTTCCCACCTTAGTAAATCTACCCCATGGTATTATCCTAATCTGGATACTGTATATTTATTAACCAGGAATATCTCCTAACTTGGGCTACATTGTCTGGCGCATCATATACATTTGCTGGTTTACTCTATTGTGACCATGCCACACATTGCTTTAGGAATACATGGGAACAGGTTACGTAGCGCTTCTACTAGAAAAAAAGACATGAAAGAAATAACTTGCCTGGTTTCTATTGGAAAAGGAGATTTATGGTAAGACTTACCACTGTTAAATCTCTTTCTGCGAGGTACACTGGTTTCCACAGGGAATAACATCGGGGTGTAGAGTTGGAACTTGATCCGGGGCACCAACAGGCTAAAGCTTTGACTGTTCCCAGGATGCACTGCACCGCCTCCTCTATAACCCCGCCTACAGGCACTGGAGCTCAGTTTTGTTAACCAGTCCAATGCAGTAGCAGGTAAAAGAGACGACAGCCACGTACACCACATTCTCACAACAGGAAAAGGGACTAGCGGCTAATGCCATACAAACCCAAAGAAGCTAAGTGCGTCAGGGTAGGCACCCTGTGGAAACCAGTGTACCCCGCAGAAAGAGATTTAACAATGGTAAGTCTTACCATAAATCTCCTTTTCTGCAGCGGGGTACACTGGTATTCCACAGGGAATAACATTGGGGATGTCCTAAAGCAGTTCCTGATGGGATAGGACACACTGTAGCGGGCATGAGAACCTGGTGTCCAAAGGAAGCATCCTGGGAGGCGGCAGTATCAAAGTCATAGAACCTGATGAACGTGTTCACTGAGGACCATGTAGCCACCTTGCACAATTGCTCAGCGGACATGCCATGGCGGGCCCAAAAAGATCCAACAGACTGAGTAGAATGGGCCTTGATAGCAGCAGGAGTCCAGCCTGCGCATAAGCTTGTGCAATCACCATTCGAATCCATCTGGCCAAGGTCTGCTTATTCGCAGGCCAGCCACGTTTGTGAAAACCAAAAAGTACAAAAAGAGAATCTGACCTCCTGATAGGGGCAATCCTTTCTACATATATACGGAGAGCCCGTACCACATCCAAAGACCGCTCTGAAGGACAAACCAGGAGAGATAAAGGCCGGAACCACAATCTCTTGGTTAAGGAGATGACACCACCTTAGGTATATAACCAGGACGAGTTCAAAGAACTGTCCAGTCACGGTGAAAAATCAGAAAGGGTGGATGACAGGACAAAGTGCCTAAGTCTGACACCCTCCTAGCAGAGGCAATAGCCAACAGAAAAGTGACCTCAAGCGTAAGGCATTTAAGGTCCACAGACTCAAGAGGTTCAAACGTAGACTCTTGAAGGGCATTAAGAACAACAGACAGATCCCATGGAGCCATAGGAGGAACATAGGGAGGCTGAATCCGTAGTACGCCCTGAGTGAATGTATGAATGTCAGGAATAGATACAAGTTTTCGCTGAAACCACACCGACAAGGCAGAAATGTGAAACTTGAGGGAGGCCAGGCGAAGTCCTAAATCCAGGCCTTGCTGCAAAAAAGCCAAACGTTTGGAAGTACTAAACTTGTATGCTTCATAATTCTTAGCAGCACACCATGTGAAGTAAGAATTCCAGACCCTATAATAAATCCGTGCAGAAGCCGGTTTGCGGGCCTTCAACATAGTTTGAATAACCGCCTCAGAAAATGCTTTGGCCCTCAGGAGTGAAGCTTCAAGAGCCATGCCATCAAAACCAGTCATGCCAGGTCCTGGTAAACACAAGGGCCCTGAACGAGGCGGTATGGGCACTGAGGGTATAGAGGAAGACGCTCGATCGAGAGACCCTGCAGGTCTGAGAACCAATGCCATCTGGGCGACGCTGGAGCGACTAGAAGCAATATTCCTCCTTCTTGCTTGAACTTCCATAGTACCTTGGGCAGGAGTGACACTTGAGGGAAGCCGAAAGTTCCATGAAATTGCCAGTGCGCCACGAACACTGCTTGAAGATCCCTTGTCCTTGCTCCGAAGAACGAAACCTTGTGATTGTGTCGAGACGCCATCAGGTCTACATCTGGTAGACCCCACTTGTCCACAAGGAGTTGGAAGACCTCCGGATGAAGACTCCACTCCCTAGCGTGTACGTCCTGACAACTAAGGAAGTCCTCTTCCCAGTTGAGGAGCCCTAGAATGAACACTGCCAATATTGCTGGCAGATGGCGTTCCGCCCATCGAAGCATTTTTGACACTTCCATCATTGCCAACGCGGTTCGTGTGCCACCTTGATGGCGTTGTCCAACTGTACCTGAACAGGCCTGTTCTGTATGAAAGGCAGGGCCAATGTCAACGCATTGAACACTGCCTGCAATTCCAGAATGTTTATCGGGAGGAGAGATTCCTCCCTGGTCCACCGACCCTGGAGAGAGTGTTGCTCCAACACCGCGCCCTAACCCCGCAGACTGGCATCCGTCGTTAAGAGGACCCAGTAGGAGATCCAGAAGGGCCCTTGCTCAATTGCTGGTCCTGTAGCCACCAACTCAGTGACAGACGAACCTCCGGAGTCAAGGAGATCATTTCAGACCTGATCCGGTGAGGCAGGACATCCCACTTGGAAAGGATTAACCTCTGCATCGGGCGGGAATTAAATTGAGCATACTCTACCATGTTGAAAGCCGACAACATGAGGCCCAGTACTTGCCTCGCCTAGTGTATTGACGCTTTTTGGCGAGAGAAGAAGTATCTGATTCTGTCCTGAAGTTTCAGGACCTTCTCTGGAGACAAGAACAAACGTTGGTTGTGTGTGTCCAGTAATGCCCCCAAGTGTACCATGCTCTGAGTAGGGACCAGTGAGGATTTGTTCCAGTTGATGAGCCACCTGTGAGCTTGCAGGAATTGGACTGTCAGTACCAGATGACGGAGGAGAACATCTGGGGAGTTCGCCAGGATCGACAAGTTGTCCAGATACGGAAGGATCCTGATACCTTGACAGCGGCAGTGGCGCAAGCAGGGGGTGTTTCTGAGTACCCAGAAACCTCTCCTCCCCCACACTGATGGGCCAAGTTTTTTTATTTGAGACTGAGACAGCTGTCTCCGTCTCTACTGTTACTGCCGCCCGCTGCCACAAGCATAGCTGCCGGGAGCTCTGTAACAGACAGCTTTGCTCGTCAGAGCTCTCTGTTTTGAAATGCACAGTACCAAAGACTATGAAAGGGTGCTGCGGTTCCTTCCTGAGGCGGCTGCAGTCGGCTGCCCTGTGTACCATGGCAGTGCAGACCACACTCATGTTGCAGGAGCAGGTCAGTGGATTCCTCCAGCACAGGTCAGGGACAAAAGACGTCTGAAAGAGTGCTGCTCCTCCTCCTCTGGAGCCGCGTCCAGTCAGCTGCACTATTGCAATACTTGGCAGAAATGAGCTGCAATCCAGCACTTTGAAAACATGGCACAAATCACACATTCTATCTTCAACATTTCGGAGTTTATGTATTCTTCCTAATAACAGATTAATCTCCGAAATGTTGAAGTAAGGACATATAATTTGCTATATATCATGTCTGGAAACGGGGTTTGGGTACTCCCCTCCTTGGTTTGTTGGTTTTCATCTAAGTGACTGGAGCTGGTGTCTGGTAGCGACTTTTCCTTTGCCATCCTCCAATCTAAATTTAACTTTACAATCTAAATTAATTCCAATTCAATTACAATTATAGTTTAAAGAGTTGGTCAGCGATCAATAAATATCGTCTGACTTTTAACTCCAGCTACCGTGTCCGTGTCTTTATTTCAGTGTGTGTGTCGTTTTATTTTAGTGATAAGCTAGCTTAAGAAAGGTTTATGTAATCACAATAAAGTTATGGGCGCCTTATGTATCCAGGAGGGATTGGACAACCAAATGTAGAGTTTGTGCTTTTAACAGATCTGATGGGATAACCCTTGAGCAAAACTGGCAAGGGGGACGTCTCTTGAAAGAGATTGTGTACCCGTGAGAGACCACTTCCTGCAGACAGACATCCAAAGTGGTCTTTAGCCATACCTGGGCGAACCGTAGAAGTCAGCCTCCCACCTTGGGGTCCCCCAGGGGGAGGCCCACCCTGTTATGCAGCAGGCTTGTCTGTTTGGAAGCATGCTGACGGGCGGCCCAAGAACGTTTAGGTTTGGGCTTAGAGAACTTGGAAGTGCGAGCCTGTCTCAGGTACGCCTGACCCTTTGCTTTACCTGGAGGTCGTAAGGAACGAAAAGTAGTACTCTTAGCTTTCAGAACCGAAGGATTAGTACTTCGGAGAAACGCAGTCTTGGCCAACGCCAAGTCGGTCACAATTTTGTTCAGATCATCTCCAAATAGTATATCACCCTTAAAAGGGAGTACCTCCAAGGTCTTCTTAGAGTCCAGGTCCACCGACCAGTACCGTAACCACAGAATCCGGCGAGCCAGGATAGATGCAGTAGATGCCTTGGCCGCCATAACGGCTGCTTCCTGAATATAGTGGGAGGCCATGTTAATATAGGTCAGATATTGTCTGGCAGTGTCAGAAAAATTCAGATTGCTTGAACCCATGCTTCAATGCCTTTTGCAGCCCAAGAGGCTGCCATAGTGGGTCTATGTACAGCACCTGTAAGAGTGTATATAAACTTCAAGCAACCACGCTTATCCATTGGTTCCTTCACAGAGGGGATGGTGGTGAAAGGCAGAGTAGAAGACACCACAATATGGGCTACATGTGAGTCCAATGGTGGTGGGGTTTCCCACTTGTTACTCAACTCCACAGAGATAGGATAACGAGCTAGCATCTTTTTAGACAGGTAAAATTTATTTCCTGGAGAAGACCAGGATTCCTGACGTATGTCAATTAAATGGTCAGAATGTGGTAAGGCTAATTTAGTAACCTTCTGACGTTTGAACTTATCAGGTTTCTTAGACGTATCAGGAGGGTCAATCTCATCATCAATCTGAAGAATCAGCTTGATAGCCTCCACTAGGTCAGGAACATTAACCTGTGTTGTAGATTCTTCATCAGAAGTAGCGGTATCAGCATCTGATGGATCAGTATATTTCCCATCCGAATCGGAAGAATCATCCGAAATAGTAGTGGATTGTGAGGAAGTAATGGCTCGCTTAGATGACCCTTTGGTCCTAGGCGGGCGAGGGTTAGGTTTTTGTTTAACCAAGGACTGATTTAATTGTTGTAACTGGGTTGACAGAGTATCCGCCCATGGTGGCTTAACTACAGGGACAATATGTGGCTGTAATGGCACAGGAGGTCCCACAGGGGGCGTAAGTCTTGATACAAGCGTAGTCAGCATATTTAAAAATGCAGCCCAAGGTGGATCTGCCACTGGTGCTGCAGCCTGACTGGAGGTTGTAGAACACCCAGTACCTGGACTATCAGTAGAAACCATTTCCTCAGGTAAATCCGTGTCGCCAGCACTGCATGATGCAGGAGTGTCTGCGGATTTCCCGCCCTATGCAGCAGACATTATTGGGAATGTAGCCTTAGGGCGTATCAGTACAATATGGCCAGACAAACACAATACCTGTCAAAAACCCCTAAGAAATGTGACTGCAATTGCAGAGCACAAACAGAGGATTTAAGTGGTATTAGGTGACTGAAACACACAGTGAAAAATACAAAACAGTATATCCTGTGGAACACTATATGGTATGTGAGACCCTGACGCACTTAGTTCCCTATGGTACAGAATATAGTGATAGCAATATGTGTGATACACAGAATAGAATCCACACAGCAGCTGTAGGCACACAGTCACATGTACAATGCAGAAATTATTACATATAAACAATAAGACTGCACTGGACTAGTAATGCTACATAGAGATATGTATGTATACAGATATAACAATGCACAGTAAACACTGGATGTATGTCACAGAATACTTGTACTAAATATTCATATAGTAGTGCACTTGTTCTTAAATAACGCTGTTTAAACGACATGTAGAATACTTAAGTGTCTTGTAAATGCACAGCGCTGATGAGACAGGCGGCTTTACAGAGGAGACAGTGCCCAGCAGTCCCAGGATCAGCGCAGCTGTGTGTAATGGCGCCCAAATGTTGACAGGGAGTGAGGGAGACAGAGAGATGCAGCTCCATGGTGGGAACACCTGCTATAGGTGGCGCCTGGAGCTGGGGAGGGGCTACAGGTCCTTATCCCATCTGCTGGACTTCACCACCGGGTACTATGGAGCCTATAATAAATGGATTTCTGCAAATCCGACCTGTGCTCCCTGCCCTGGTGGATATAGTGGGGACCCTGCACAACCACAGTGTCCACGCCAGTGGCGCGGTCCCTATCCTGGGACCGCAATCGGATCGCGATTTTGGCGGGTCCCACCTGGGGGACCCTCTTACCTCCTCCCTGAAGTGCGGCCAGGAAATCCAGGAGAGCAGCAGCGGTGATGTGTGCATGAGTGCATGATGACTGGAGTGCCTCCGCTGCAAGTACCTGATGGAGCTGCAGCACAGAATGTCAGTCTGACATGCCTGTACTGCGGCCCTTGAAGTCTTCTTTCTTCTTAAAAAGCTGTTATTAGGGCTGCCTATCGCAGCCCCACCTATTAGCACCAACTCACAAACTGAGCTCCAGTGCCTGGAGACGGGACTATAGAGGAGGCGGTGCAGTGCATCCTGGGAACAGTCAAAGCTTTAGCCTGTTGGTGTCTCGGATCAAGATCCAACTCTACACACCGATGTTATTTCCTGTGGAATACCAGTGTACCCCGCTGCAGAAATGTATATTTATAAAAGCACTGTGCACTCATTTCTATTCTATCATGAGTAATAAATCATTTTGCTGATACAAGAGGCATAAATGTAGATTCCCTGTGAGGTGTATTTGGAATAGTACACATTCTCCTGACAGTACAGAAGTTGCCAGTCAACTTTGAACCTTTTTGTGCCAAAATAGAGGCTGTTGCAGAGAGGGAACATTGGACAAAGCAGCGAGGTTCCACATTTCAGATCCCATTTCATGCTCAGGCTTAAATATCAGTATAACTCTGGCTAGAGTTTGCAATTTGTATTCCTTCTGGGAAAATTATTTTTACACCATTACCCCTTGCCCTTTTGGATTTGATATAGAAATCTTTTTTCTTCCGAATCAAGTGGCTGTATTTTGCATTAGCTAGCCACATCTCCCATTTGGAGAAAAAGACAAATCCAGTGGTGATAAGGACGATGAGGCATGTAAGTAGACCCAGGACAATAAAGCAGATGATCTGGCTTCTACTGAGAAAAGGGTCCATGGTGTGAATGGTCTCCTTCATTGTGATCTTCAGGACTTTGTGACCTTGGTGTTGGACAGGCTTGTGGTATGATTGAAAATAATAGCCGTGGACATCCTCATGGTCACTATTTTTAAAAACAAAAGCACAGGTAGACCCTGTGTATTCAGGAAGACATGTGCAGTGAAATCCACCCAGCTTCTCGTAACATGTGCCACCATTGACACAGGGACTACTACTACAGATTGTTGGGCGGATATTGGTGCAAATCTGTCCACTGAACCCAAATGGACATTGACAATGAAAGCCTGGGCCATCAGTAAAGCACGTTCCACCATTCGCACAAGGGTTGCGGTTGCAGTCATCTTCATTTGCTTCACAGTAATTACCCACATAGCCAGCAGGGCATTGGCAAGAGGCACGGGTAGCAAAGCCATTCTCATCTACACAAGTCCCTCCATTCTGACAAGGAGACCTATAGTAAAATACAAAATTAAAATTGACCTCAGTCACATGAATAAAATAAATGAATCCTGCAATTACCCTTACAACATGTGTGGACGGAAAGAAACTGGTAAAATTGGTATGTGTTGCACAAAGGTGTGCAATGACTCTCGTGTTATTAAAAAGAGCACATTGGTGAGCTCTGTCATGCAGCAATATCACAGTCAAACTTCCTTTATGTGTCCCTCTCTTGAGTTCACAGTGTGAAAATATCACCTGAACCAGTGAATCTTTCATCTCTGTATATACACTTGTGTGCTTCAGATCTGTTATTGGATATGGATTAGTGCATCAAATGGAATATATTGAGAAAAAATGATTTCTCAATATATTCAATTGGATGCACTAATGCATATCCAATAACAGATCTGAAGCACACAAGTGTATATACAGAGATGAAAGATTCACTGGTCACGTTTTCAAAACATGTGCCCCTATAGAGTCTCTGTGCTACCTGCCCTAGTAGCCCTAACAGCTATAGAGCTCCAAGGAACATATGCTTCGTCGCTACAAGTAAATGCAGTATATAGAGTGAGTATTGATTGTTAGACCCAGCAGCCCTTCTGTCTAATGCTCAGTGTCCATAAGGGGCATAAAAAGGAATATTTATTAATCACATCCAGATAAAGCCTTTTGTGTTCCATCTTCCATTTCCAAACTTATCTTTGGACCTCTGGCTTCACAGACTCTATAACCGCATCCGTATGTTTTTAGATGTATTTAAGAATGTCATAAACTTTCCCCACATCAGATGTCAAGAAGTGATACTCTTCATCTTTAACACTTTCAAGGAGATGTCACACTCTATAATTTCATTGTGTCACTTACCTTTTCTGTTTGTCTGGCAGGGCAGGTTTTCCTGTTGCACTTATGTTGTGGAGCTGATGCATGGACGTTGCCATGTTGGTTTTCATCAATTGACCACGTCTCTTTCAGTCAGAGTGCCCCTTGCCTTAGCTGACTTTAGCAATCTGTGAACTGCAATGACTATGTAACCCTTGTCTGTTCATCAGCTGACTCTCAGAGCAATAAGTCACATCCTGACTCCCAGGCTGCCGTTTGCAGCAAGCCATATTGCTATTCATGGCTTCAGTTAGTAGAAAGACAACAGTTCTTAGTTCCCTGCTTGCAACGCTTTCCAAACCACAGACTTCTCCTAAGTTCCTTGGGCACTAATCAGATAACTTTATTTAATTCAGGCTACAGCATATCTGTCACTGGCCTCTTTGCTCTGAGCAGACTTAAGAGGGCTGATTTCTGGACTGCCAGTGCATTCAAGTTTCCAGTCTGCAGTAATGTTCCGCCTACTGTAGTACAAATGTCTGCTACTTAGTTTGCTGTGACTCCTTAATGAATAATCATCCAACTGTGAGTTTTACCTGAGTATCTTGCCTGCTATTTCCAAATTGCACAGAGTTCATCTCAGACCTATTACCAGTTGCTGGATTAGTGCACTCTTCATTTTACCTGCCGTATTCCTAATACCCTGGCATGCATTTACCTTCTGATTGTCCTGCAAGCAACCCATTCATCTGCTTCATATACAAGTTCCAGACTTTTACGGAGTACTCATTCTAAGGACACTATCATCTTTTCCTGTGCAGACTGCACACAGTTAACCTTATGTCTCTACATTGCAAGTAAGTATATATTATTGAGTGTACATTTCCTCAAACTCCTTCCACTGATCAAGCACCTGACACAGACTCATTCTCAAGTATCCTGAGGCCACATATCCATTCCAAATCCAGCTACCTTGCTCCATAGCACCACTGAAACCAGAAATACCCCGCATCCTGTTATTCCAGTTATCCCCATTCCAATCCAGCCCAGATTCTGCCTATTCTGGTCCCAGCCTGGATTCTGCCCATTTTAGTCCCAGTCTGGTATTTTGAGTAGTTGTTTCTAGACCAACAGCCAGTCTGTCATCTGGTCCCAGTCCGCTATCCAGTTCAGTCTGGTCTCCAGTATATACCAACACCCACACTTGGAAACACAGTCAGAGGGCCTTGACCTGTGTGCAGTGTGCAGCAACGACCAAATCTCCTTGCAGAGGTCCCTGGCAGAAACTACTGGCATGTTAGACCCTGTGCCTCTGAAATGTGTCTAGGTAATTTCAAGTCCAGTGAAAAGTCAATTTATCCATCTGAGAATCATGACAGTGAGTACAGAAGCAACATAAGAGACTGTGAACTTCCCCAGGAGGATGAGACTTTCTTATATCTCTTCATTTTTGACCCATCAATCAACTGAGCAAGACCCTTCCATTAAAGTCTCCACAAACTTAGATTGGCTTTTCCTTAGTTTCTTCTTAACAGAGTAATGGTTTCTCTTGTTTAAACCTCTCACAGGTACATCCATTGCACAACTCCTGCTTGAGAAATCTCTAAACTTCAGCCTTGAAATATGCTATTGCCTATGGGCATACTTATTTATTTATTAATAGTTTCTTATATAGCGCAGAAAATTCCATTGCGCTTTACAATTTCATACTTTACTGGCAACTCATCTTCTTTCAAAGAGCCGCTATCATCCTGAGTATCACTTGCATCATAACCTTCAGACCTTGGCTTTATATCAGAAGACATACTGGCACTTCCACTCTCAGATTCTGGATTCTCCTGTCTACATAACATGCTTGAATGTTTAACATATTGATCCTTCATCTCATGATTTAGACAGCTATCTGCCATTTCTCTTGGATCTTCTTGAGCATCTGGTTGGTCACTGAAAATATTAGAAACAACTTCAACATGTTCCATCAGCATAGACTGAGATTCAATCTCCACAGAGAACTTTAATTACAGATTCTGTGTAGTTGGTCTACTTGCTTCAAGCTTTGTAGTGTGAGGCAAATTCACTTCCTCACAGACACATTCCGCTGCATTGCAAGTTTCAAAGTGGTTGTACAGAGACACTGTTCCACATAAAGGAATATTACTCTTCTCCAGTCTGACAATACTAATTGTCTGTAATGTTCAGCTTTCCACTGCAAAATTGTGTGACCTGGTTACATTTTCACAACACTCTGATCACATGGTGACAACAGAGTTTCTTCCTGGGAAGCCATTGATATCTCTATAGGTTTCTGTATATCTTGTACTTTACCTCACAGGACAGACTATCTCCATTTGCATTTGTCAGCTTCACTTCACCAACTTTAGATACAGTTTTATAATGAGGAACTATCACCCTTTGGGAAGAAGTCACTACTCCAGACATAATGGGAAACTGAATGTAACTGCAAGGTATCTACTTCACTTTTGCAACACAGTCTTTTAGGTGAGATTTCCCACTTTGATACCTTTGGTCCCTACTAACCCTAACCCTGTACACTATTCTGATCTTATACTTCTGTGTGGGCTGACTGCAAGAGGCTGTGCTCAGGATGCAGTTCCTTATGGGTCCTTGTGTGTGTTAAAGGGGGGAGCCAGGGACACAGGAGGAGGAGAGGAGGGGGGGGGGGCAGAGACTGGGAGTTGGAGATTAGAGGAGTGGGCACCTGAGGACTGGGAGTTAGAGATTAGAGGAAGGGGTGTAGGAGATAGGAGTAGTATGCTGGGACAGGACAGAGAAGGAGGTGGTGTGCCGGGTTTTGTAAGTGGACACGACCTGGATATATGAGCAGTAGGTGGGAACAGAAGGAAGTGGGCTTCCAGGATTTAGAGGTAGAGTGGAGCATGGGAAAAGGAGGCAGTGTGGAGTCAGAGATTATATATACAGAGCCGAAGAATGCTGAGGCAGGGGGTGGGTCCACGCATGTGCACTATACTCGCTAGCTAGGTCCAGGCACTGCTGCCTCTGCCAGAAGTAGAGCAGATGTGCAGTGATGCAGCTGGTGCCAGTGGCCAGCCCACGTTACTGAAAATGGGACTGGCTTGGGGGCATCTGTCACCCTGCACTCAGCCCAGCCCACCACTGACTTGCACACAGGGAGATTTCATGATATCTCAATTGTCCAATTGCTGCTGACAGCTATTATCCTTCTGGAACATCTTACTTTGTTCAAGCAATTCACTGTTTGCCTGCTGTTCAATATACAAGTCTTTTTGTATCTGTAGCATATCACTATTCGTGTTAGCCTTTCCATGATCAGCCTGTAGTAACTGCTGCATGTGTATTTGTGTTTCTTTTCAGGTTCAGTGAAGACATTGGATGCCATTTTAGATACAGAATTAAATTCCAGGGTGTAGTTCAACTTCTTCTCTTTTTTGCTTTTTCCACTTGCAAGTGGCATTTTTCATTAGTTGCAGAGAGCTTCTCTTCCAGCTGGGTAGCTTTTCCCATGGCACTTTCCAACTTGTTCTCAGTTTGCCAAAGATTGCTCTCCGTATCTCTATCAAACATGTCTCAACTTTTGACAAAAACAAAGGAAAACAAAAACTCTTGAAGGGTGCTAAACCATCACTCACATCACCATAATTGTCACCTGTTGTTGACACCCACTACTGCAGAAAAGGAGCTGACCTTTTAAATTTAGAAATTAATTATAAAAACATTAATAGAGTGCTGTCTACCAACAAATGTCAATATGGATAGTTACAATTCTTTAATAATAATTATATCAAATGCATAAAACATAAAATGTACAAAAATGATAACATAAAATAATAAGGAATTTTATCTTATCAGATCTCAGTCTACTCGTGAACCTCATTGAGGCTTTAATTCAAAAGAAAAATATAATGTTCATCTTCCAGCCACAAACAAGGGGTTAGTAGATCAGCTAGAAGCAAGCAAAGTTAGTTCTCCAAATAGGACAGATATTATTTATTAAAATAATAAATTATCTGTTTCCTCAGACGAAATGGCCCAGAGCTGAGAAAGATGTTAAGTGATGGCCCCTGGATGATGATTGAGGAAGTGTCCATTATCAGGGTTTCCTACCAGCATGCCAGCAGGACCTTATCTCCTCCACATCAGCAGCACATGGATCACTATCTCTTGTTTCCTTGCACTGTGGGAAAGGTTCTCGAAGACTGGCTGACAGTGAGCCAGATAAAGGATACTTTATTACACAAGCCATTGCCTAGTGCAGTGTTTCCTAACCTCGCTCCTCAAGTACCCCCAACAGTTCATGTTTTCCAGGTCTCCTCACAGGACTGCAAGTGAAATTTGCTCCACCTGTGGGTCTTTCAAAATGTGTCAGTAAGTAATGAATACGCCTGTTTAACTGCTAGGTGACATTTGAAACATGAACTGTTGGGGGTACTTGAGGGCCAAGGTTGGGAACCACTGGCCTAGTGTAAAGGAGAATCTGCCTATCAGCAACATATCAACATCTATCACAGCAAAAGGTAATGGCTGGAGGGCTGACATATAGCATTTCACGTAACCTCACAGTGCCTGATCAGCACATGAGGAAGTGCAGAGACTGTTTTTACACTGAACTATGCTTGGATAGCCCATTGTATTACAATTACCAATTTTACCTGCTGTGGATTTCTGTTGCCTAATTAATGCATGGAACTTAAGACAGCTATTATAACAATATTTAAATAACATTTCTATTTCCAAACTAACTTTGCTTGCTTCTGGCTGAACTACTAACTCCTTGTTTGTGGCTGGAAGTTGAACGTTATATTCTTTTGAATGAAATCATCAATGAGGTTTCCTATTGGACTGAGATTTGATAATTAAGACACGTTTCCTCATTATTTTATATTATCATTTTTGTAAATTTTGTGTGTAATGTAATAGGGTGTAAAAATCAAGAAGTGAGAGATTTTGTGAAAGTTCTACTGTTTTTTTAAAAGTGGCAATCATATACACACCAAAATCAACCTGGTTTTGACCTGTAAATGATTGCCACTTAAAAAAACAACAGAAGAACTCTCACAAAATCTCACTTCTTGATTCTCACACCCTATTACATGCCCACCTTTATATTTTATGTATTTTTTTGTGATTAATATTAAAGAAATGTTACTATCCACATTGACATTTGTTGGTAGACAGCACTCCATTCACTTTCTCAATGTTTGTAAAGTTATTTCAGATTCTGCAAATTTTAATTTAGACTGAAAATCCGGTTGTCTGGAATTCATTTCCATTTGGAAATGTTGAAATTAATTTCTATGTACTTCGAAAATATTTTTCAAGGTTCTCATTCTCTCATTGCAACATTTCAACCACACCATGTGCATGATTAATTTAATTCTACAAAGATTCACTTAGTTCTGCTGTTTTATGAAGACTTTCCTCCAGAAACACATTTTTTTTCAGCCAGACACTCCGAATTTGCTCTGTCCATTGTGAAGTTGAATTGGAGTGTCTGTATTTTCTCCTGAAAGATAACTTCAAGATGGACAACCTCTGTGTCTTTTCCCTTATGGTCTTTTTCCTACTGAGCATGAGTCTGCAGATATTTCTCTTTCTCCAAAGTATTCACTGAGCTTCTCAGCCAAAAAAATAATTGCAACAGCAATCTTTTTCTGAAATGGGCAAAACCATGGGCCTAATTCAGACCCGATCGCTGCAATGGCAGCGTTCGCAGTCTGAAGCCCTTTGGCTAGTGATTGACAGACAGAGATGGTCACGATGGCGGGGCACAGTCTGGACAACAAGGCATGTCCGGACCGCTGTGGGGGTGGGCCACGGCGGCTACATGATGTCACACAGAGCTGTTGCGACCCAGAATGAAGGCTGCACAGGCAGGTTGCTACTTGGTGGGTGCAAAGGCATCACCACCATGTGATGCTTTCACACTTGTGCAAGGGGGGGCAGGGCCTGGCATGCAGGGCACATCTACGATCAGGTCTAAATCACCCCGAATGTGTAGTGCAGAAGGGTCAGCTATAACATGTGCAGAGAGAGTTAGATTTGGGTGGGGTGTGTTCAAACAAATCTAAATTGCAGTGTAAAAATAAAGCAGCCAGTATCTACATTGCATAGAACCAAATCAACTCTCACCTGAATCTAACTCTCTCTGCACGTTATATCTGCCCCAATCTGCCCCCCCGCCGTGGTGCACATGGTTTTGCCTATTAGAGAAAGATTTTGCTTTTCGATCAGGACTGAATTGGACCTTAAGTCATGAATTTGCTCATAATAATATGTCAGTCTTCAATTCATATGGTCACATTTTTCTATGCTGATATAATCTTCATAATCTTCAACTGCTTCTCTTTCTCATCTCTCTGCAAGTAGTTATCCCATGAAAGTTTATACAACTTTATATCATCTTGACTCCTTTATTTCCTGTCTGTCCACTTCAGTCTGCGAATTCTGACTCTCTAGCTTGAGAATGAATATACGTAGCAGGCAAGCTGCCTTTTCTATTAGCATATTTATTTTTATGTTCCATAATTATTTGCTCACAATATACACAGGAATACATTTTCTTATTTCACTTGTAACACTTGGCTTTCAAATGTATTCTTAGCATCTTAAAGCACAGCTACCACTTTTATTTTCACTGGTACCACACTTTGAGGTAAATTTACTAAGATTCGTGTTTTTGCCGATTTTGGCAGCGATCAATCTCAGCTGACATTGGCCATTTCATATTTCAACATTTTGAAAATTTAAATCTGTAATTTACTAAACTATCGTGTTTGACAAAGTAAAATTATCCAATGTCGATGTCATTCGTATTTCTGAACAGTGTGTTGCAGCCGCATTTGTCAATCTCTGCCAAACATGGGTGGTTTGAAGTCTGTTTCATATTTTCCAAGTGCGGCATATTTTTTCAAGTGTGGCCGTATTCAGATAATTATAGCCAATTCTGAAAGTCAAGCATGATTGATAGAGTTCAATACATGGGAGTGTCAATCGACAGCCATATATATATGCCCCAAACCAGTGCCGTAACTAGACATTTTAGTGCTGTGTGCAAGAAACCGCATCAGCACCCCCCCCCCCACCACCACCCATATTTATGGGAGGGCCAGTGCGCGCCAAGAATATAGGGTTATGACTTCATGGAGAAGGGGTGGGGGCTTCAAATTACACCACACAGTAGCGCCACTAACACACATTATACCAGGTAGAGCTTCATTTTACAAACTACTCCAGGTAGAGCCCCTATCACACATTATGGCAGCTAGAGTCAGTCACGAGAGAGAGAGAGAGAGAGAGAGAGGGGTGGGAGAGGGAGAGAAAGGTGGGAGAGGGTTAGAGATGCTGTGGCTTAATTTACATGAGCAGCAGCAGCTAAGCACCAGTACTGGGAGCCTAGCCTGAGCACATGGTGGAGAGACACGCACACAGGTACCTATGTAATGGTAGCAGCAGTGCACTCACCCGGCAGCAGTGATGGCGGAGCCGAGCTTCCTCTTCCTGGGAGTGTGGGCAGCCATGGCGGCAGTGGCGGGGGATGTCCCTGTTCAAACCTGTCCTCCCGGCATCCCCTGTGCGGCTCCCTGCTGGGAGGAGGTGCGTCCCTGGACCAGCCTGTATGCTGGAAGGACACTGGGCTGCTGCATGTGTGGAAGAGGAGGGGGGAGGAGCGGAGACTGAGACTGCTGCCCAGCGCTGACGGCTATTGTATATCAGCAGCAATGCGTCTGGCAGAGGGAGCTGGGCGCAATGCTACGGTTAAAAAAAGGAAGCAGGAAGCGCTGCAGCTGGTGGCGGCCAATAGGGGTGTATGCAGATGGTGCGCCCACAGCACAAGTGCGCTGTGTACTAGGCACCATCCGCCCCCACACCTAGTTACTGCCCTGCCTACAGACACCTTACTGACAGATACCACTTTCTAACACAGATACTGCTTTCTGACACAGACAACACTTACTGACACAGTTACCCATTACTGACAGATACCACTTGCTAACACAAATGCACTGACACAGATACACTTAGTGACACATCTTACTGACAGACACACACACTTCCTGACAGACACTTATTGACACAGACACCACTTAGTGATAGATACTGCTTACTGACACAAACACACTGACATGGATACCCCTTAAAATATATACCATTTACTGACACAAGCACCCCTTACTGTCATTACTCGCACATCATTATACATACTTACTGATAGACACACTTTACTAACACAGATACCCCTTACAGACGCAAAGAGTAAAAGCCAAAATGGCCAAGCAGGCCAAGTCAGCATGGCAGACAGGAGGTGGCCATTCTTTTGTAGCCACATATCCCCAGAGGTAATGAGGGCAACTTATATCCAGGACTCAGATCGGCTAAGGAAGGCTGACAAGTGCAAACTCGTAGTTTTCAAAACTATTTAAAATGTTTTCAAAATGCAACATATATTCATATGTTTTGTACTGTGTTTTAATGTCAAGTAGTGCAGAATACTAATACAGCATGTTTTTGTGTTATAAGTTTGCTTTGAATATTTTGTGTTTGATTAAATAATTACTTTGTGTTAGTGTAGATGTGTGTTTAAAGCATTTTGGAGATTCTTCCTGACATTGTGTGTTAGTATTTTAGTTTGTGTTGTTAGTGTTGTCATGGCTTGTTGGTTTTTCTTTGTTTTTTTTCCCTGTATGAAGACATTAGGGCTGATAGTGTATGTTGCCACCATGCCTACATGGCACTGGCCTTACCTCCACTACTTCTTACAATAGGCCCTTTAATATTTTATTGTCCATGACCATGAGTTCCTTACTCTGGACCTGCTCAGAAGATTTACATGTATGTGGAGACATATGTAGCATATATCATGTAGTAATTGTACTTTGCTGATAAAGTGAACACCTTCACCTATGTACTCAGACCCATTAAGGTACAATTTATAAAAACATTGGTTCAATTATTCCTACAACACTTCTATAAACTTGTGTTGTGTTTGTCAGCATTTCAGTATGTTTAATGCACTTACTAAATCATTTACATGGTTTATCTTGGTGGGTCATGCTGCAAAGTCTAGGTTAACATCATTTGTGAGTGTGCAGATTGTGTTTGGCAGCCTTACTGTGGTTAAACATGCATAGTATGTTCTGAAACTGTTTTTATATGTTGTTGCATAACAGTTTGCCAAAGTATACATTTTTAAAGTATAGAATTGTAGTGACAAATTAATTCAAATATAGCAGATATTTTTTTAAGTAATTAATTTAATGTATTGAAGTCAAAATTATTACAAGTACACTACCCATCAGTTATTCAAACAATACTTACAATAATAAAAACTCACAATATTATAGCAAATATTTTAAGTAATATTTAAATTAAAAAAATAGTGTTATACTGACATGTTTAAGGGTTGCTTTATGTGTCCAAATGTGTGAATACAAACAATGATGCATTAGATATAATATTGTGTTTTATTTGCCCCCAAAAATAATAAATGCTTCACACCCATTTACATTGTCCAAAATCCTCTGCCCCTGTCTCCAAACCTGCTGAAGTTGAGAATGATGAAGTATACAGTAAGTTAATTTTCAATGCGTGTTTGCAGTTGGCTAAATAGTGACAAAGGACTAAAGGTTGTTAAATTGACTGGATGGCCATCCTCACACGTATCTCCACCACAAAGACGCATCTCTGAGGTGTCTGCCAGGCCACTGATGCAGCTCCTGGAAATTCCCACACCGACGTCTCCACATTCACCACAGCTGCCTGGTGAGGAACATTTAAAAAAGCATATAGGTTCCAAACTTTCACACAAATACTTCAACATAATTTAAACAGCGTAGAAGGCAAATTTAGGGTAGTTGCTTGTTCACAAAGCGGTGATGTTAATATTAGACCACAAACAGATGCCAGATTGTGTGGTAGAAGGTATTAGTTTATGCCAAACAACTGATCGCATTGGATGTCAGGGGCCACCTAGCCACATACAAAAAAACACATACCTTACAACATACATACCAACCTGTGTAACTGGGTTTGCAAGCAGGCACAATACATTTAGTATTGATTACAGGGGTATGTCACTTATTGAACACATGAAAAAGAAAAACACATTCCACTTACTTATGTTGGAGTGTATATCCCTAGCCCTCTTCTGTCTAATTCACTTTAAAATACATCTTTAAGCCTACATTTACTAAAGGCTGAACAAAGGTTAACAACGTGGTACTAAATGTACCACACATCCATGTTTAGGAGAAACATTCAAAACACATATAAGCAAACTAACTGAGTAAATGTCTTTGCTGACAACAACACCACTATTTTACATTTAAAGATGGTTTGATAATTGTAGTTATGTTTAGATAAAAACACATAGGAACAACTTGATAACATTACAAAATTAAACTTACACTCAGCTGTACTCACATTTCAGAGGAAAACATTATTGATGCCAGCCAGTCTGATCAAGGGGTGGGATCTGAAAGGGAGGACACATTTGTGCTGAATCTGACTGCAATACTTCCACCTGTGGAAACTCCTAGCAGCCCCCATGAGTCCAGAATCTACACAACCACAGTCCCCAGAACAGGCGTTTTGGGCCAGCTGAGCCAACCAGCAGGCAAATAATCTAGATTGTCTGCGGAGACAAACACAATACATGGGGAGCCGGGCCCATCACATTACCAGCTATATTGTTATTTGTTGATACAACCAACAAAAAGCACAAACATACAAATTTATAATAAAACATTCAAAACATCACAAATGTGTTTTTTCAATAATTCTATTGTCATTTGTGTTAAGTTGTTTGACTAGATTACCTGATTATGAAAAGTACATCCACATATATTACACATGCTGCACTATATGTATAGTTTTGGTGAGAAGGGGATCCCAACAAATGTGATGAATTTTACAGTGTTACAACATTATACAGGTTGAGTATCTCATATCCAAATATTCCGAAATACGGACTTTTTTGAGTGAGAGTGAGATAGTGAAACCTTTGTTTTTTGATGGCTCAATGTACACAAACTTTGTTCAATACACAAAGTTATTAAAAATATTGTATTAAATGACCTTTAGGCTGTGTGTATAAGGTGTATATGAAACATTAATGAATTGTGTGAATGTAGACACACTTTGTTTAATGCACAAAGTTATAAAAAATATTGGCTAAAATTACCTTCAGGCTGTGTGTATAAGGTGTATATGTAACATAAATGCATTCTGTACTTAGATTTAGGTCCCATCACCATGATATCTCATTATGGGATGCAATTATTCCAAAATACGGAAAAATCCGATATCCAAAATACCTCTGGTCCCAAGCATTTTGGATAAGGCATACTCAACCTGTATATTATGTATGGCAAAATTCCAACAATATGAACCACAAATTGTTTAAAAAAAATAAAAGTACGGTAAACAAAAGCCATAGGAAACTGTGATATTGTAATGTATTTCAAAAACATACGTAGCAATTCTAGAGGGAAATATGTTCCACGTACGTTCCACATATCATTTGAAATGTTTTGGTGACAATGTCAACACAATCCCATAAATATATATTTACACTACTTAAAAAAAATAGTGTTGGAAATATACTTACCATTAAAATGTTGGTCTATCAATTAATGCCTTACCTGCCTCCCTAAGTCTGTACTCAAACAGTCACTAGTTGGTACTAACTTCTCTGCTTGCTGACCATCTGACCATCTTCTTCATCGTCATGTGGGAGATGTTGTTACAAACATGTTATAAAGAGAACAGCAGCAGAACACAATTCTAGTCACCTTTAAGGGTCTATACAAGAAAAGGCCAGCTGATTTGTCAAGACACCAAAACAGAGGTTTTAGCACACCAAAACATCTTTCAATCACTGACTGAGTGACCTTATGTGCCTGATCGAAACTGTGTTCGGCAAGGGAATCAGGAAGCGACAATGGAGTCAGAAGCCAGGACAAACAGCCATGCCCCACATAACCTGAAACACATAGTATAGAATGAAAAGTAGGTATACAGGGGCAGATTTATTAAGCTCGGTGAAGTGATAAAGTGGAAGGTGATAAAGGACCAACCAGTCAGCTCCTAACTGTCATTTTTCAAACCCAGCCTGTGACGTGGCAGTAAGGATCTGATTGGCTGGTTCTTTGTCACCTTCCACTTTATCACTTCACCGAGCTTAATAAATCTGCCCCACAGTAACATAGTGGTTACATAGTGGTTAGTGTGTATGCAGGACCCAATAATGTAGTTACTTACCCAGCACCCACTCAGGACCCAATAATGTAGTTACTTACCCAGCGCCCACCCCTCTGGCATTTTTCTTCCTTCAAATTTGCACTGACAGGCTCTCTATTTTCCTCTCCTTCATCTGAAATCTGTAGTGGGTTTCCTCAAAGAAATCAACATATTCTCTAAAGACCTGGACCTCCGTTGCAAACATATTACAGAAGTGCTCAACCAGTTATGGCATAACAATCTGCAGTATTTTGTATAGATGAGCAGGTCTGGTTCTCAGAGAACCAGACCCACCCAAACTTCATGATCCAAGGCGGGATCTGAGCCTGGCTCAGGTGTTCCTGCCTGATGTGGATTTCCAGGAGTGCTCTGTCCATCCATAAAGGGGCTGCTGTGTCCATTCAGGGGTGCCATGTCAGTCCATCCAGGGGCTCTGCACCAGTGTGGAAAAAATAAAAGTTAAAAATATAATTTAGAAAAAAATATTTTTTTTTGTGCTCTACCCCTGTGTACTAAACTATTATTTGTCTGTGGCACTGCCAGTCAGGCTTCAGGGAAATAATAGTACACATATTGTAACACTGTAGGTGGTACTCCAACTGTAGGTGGTCTGACCCCAGGGGTGTATTGTTGTACATAAAGGGGTGTTGTGTCTGTCCCCAGGGGTGCTTTGTTGTACATAAAGGATGCTGTGTCCTCCAGAGGTGCTCTGTCAGTCCATAAAGGGGCAGTGTTCAACAAGGGGCTGCTGTGTCTGTCCAGGGGTGCTCTGTCCATCCATCGAGAGGCTGCTGTGTCCATCAAGGGGCCGCTCTGTCAATCAAGGGATGCTCTGTTGGTCTATCCTGGGGCTCTGCCCCAGTGTAAAAAATAAATAAAAGCTAGAAATATAATTTAAACAAAATATATATTTCTTGTGCTATACCTCAGTGCACTATACTATTTTTTTCTGTAACATTGCCGGTCAAACCGCAGTGTAATAATCACAGTGTAATAACCGCAGTGTAATCAGGTAGTGTCTCTCCAACTCACTCCCTCTACCTCTCTATCCCTACCCCCCTCTCCCTAACTCTGTTCTTGCTCCTCTCTCCCTAACACTCTCTCTCCCCAACACTCACTCTCCTCTTGCTCCATCCCTCTCTTTCTTCCTAACAGAATCTCTCTCTCCCCCTGACAGTCTCTCTCTCTCTCTCTCTCTCTCTCCCTGACATTGTGTATGACACTGTCTCTCTCACTCTTTCTCTCTGGACACTGTCTTTCTCTCTCTCACTGAAACTGTCTCTCTCTATCCCTGACACTCTCTTTCCGACAGTGTCTCTTTCACTCTCTCCACCCCTCTCTCTCTGACACTGTCTTTCTCTCTCTCTCTCTCTCTCTCTCTCTCACTCACTCTCTCTCTCCCTGACACATTCTCTCTCTCCCTGACACTGTCTGTATCACTCTCTCTCTCTCTCTCCCTGACACTCTCTGTCCCTCTCCTTCTCTCTGACACTGTCTCTCTACCTGACACTATCTCTCTCCCTTTCCCTGACACTGTTTGTTTGTTTGTTTCTTTCTCCTCTCTTTTTATCTGACACTGACTCTCCCTGACACTCTCTATACCTGAAACTCTCTCTTTTTCTCTCTTCCTGACAATATCGCTCTCCCCTCTCTTTCTCTCATTCACTCTTTTCCATGAAATCTCTCTCTCTCTCTCTCTCTCTCTCTCTCTCTCACACACACACCATCTCTCTCTCATTTTCATTCTCACTTCTCTCATCCTGACACCCTTTCTCTCTCATATATTTATCCATGATACCCTCTCTCTCATTTTCCCCTGACTTCCTCACTCCCCCTCTCTCTGGCTCCCTCTTTGTCTCTCTCACTCACCTCACTCTCTCTCTCTCCTGCTCCCCTAAATGGAATTGTAGTGACAGCAGTGAAGGGGAAGGGGGGGAGGGTGTAGGGGGGGATTGAGGTGGGGGGCCCAGATATATTCATGTACCAGGCACCAAGAGTACTGTTGCCAGCCCTGATCAGTTCCCTCCTGTCCTGAAGTGCATTGGTGAGTCTATGGGCTTCAGATGCCAGCTCCTTCTAATCCATAGCAGCCACAGTGGTTTCCTCCAGGCAGTTGGAGTACTGCATTGTCTGTGCTGTAATTGGAACAGCAATCTTTTTAAGACTTTGGATTGGATGACATATAATGTCAGCTTAACTTGATCACCCTTGCCTTTTTAAATTCCCTTTGTGAACCATACTGGTGTCAGAGTAATCTCCTGATTAAGCTCTAGCATTACTGCTGTTCCTTCCTGTTTGATTGCAGTGTTTGTCCTAGCTTGTATTGTATCTCCATTGTGCACCTCTACCTGTGACTCCTCATTCTATACCTCTACCTGTGACTCCTCATTCTATACCTCTGCCTGTGACTCCTCATTCTATACCTCTGCCTGTGACTCCTCATTCTATACCTCTGCCTGTGACTCCTCATTCTATACCTCTGCCTGTGACTCCTCATTCTATACCTCTGCCTGTGACTCATTCTATACCTCTGCCTGTGACTCCTCATTCTATACCTCTACCTGTGACTCCTCATTCTATACCTCTGCCTGTGACTCCTCATTCTATACCTCTACCTGTGACTACTCATTCTATACCTCTACCTGTGACTCCTCATTCTATACCTCTACCTGTGACTCCTCATTCAATACCTCTGCCTGTGACTCCTCATTCTATACCTCTACCTGTGACTAATCATTCTATACCTCTACCTGTGACTCCTCATTCTATACCTCTGCCTGTGACTCCTCATTCAATACCTCTGCCTGTGACTCCTCATTCTATACCTCTGCCGGTGACTCCTCATTCTTTACCTCTGCCTGTGACTCCTCATTCTATACCTCTGCCTGTGACTCCTCATACTATACCTCTACCTGTGACTCCTCATTCTATACCTCTACCTGTGACTCCTCATTCTATACCTCTACCTGTGACTCCACATTCTATACCTCTACGTGTGACTCCTCATTCTATACCTCTACCTGTGACTCCTCATTCTATACCTCTACCTGTGACTCCTCATTCTATACCTCTGCCTGTGACTCCTCATTCTATACCTCTGCCTGTGACTCCTCATTCTATACCTCTACCTGTGACTCCTCATTCTATAACTCTGCCTGTGACTCCTCATTCTATACCTCTGCCTGGGACTCCTCATTCTATACCTCTGCCTGTGACTCCTCATTTTATACCTCTGCCTGTGACTCCTCATTCTATACCTCTGCCTGTGACTCCTCATTCTATACCTCTACCTGTGACTCCTCATTCTATACCTCTACCTGTGACTCCTCATTCTATACCTCTACCTGTGACTCCTCATTCTATACCTCTACCTGTGACACCTCATTCTATACCTCTGCCTGTGACTCCTCATACTATACCTCTACCTGTGACTCCTCATTCTATACCTCTGCCTGTGACTCCTCATTCTATACCTCTACCTGTGACTCCTCATTCTATACCTCTACCTGTGACTCCTCATTCTATATCTCTGCCTGTGACTCCTCATTCTATACCTCTGCCTGTGACTCCTCATTCTATACCTCTACCTGTGACTACTCATTCTATACCTCTACCTGTGACTCCTCATTCTATACCTCTACCTGTGACTCCTCATTCTATACCTCTACCTGTGACTCCTCATTCAATACCTCTGCCTGTGACTCCTCATTCTTTACCTCTGCCTGTGACTCCTCATTCTATACCTCTGCCTGTGACTCCTCATTCTATACCTCTGCCTGTGACTCCTCATTCTATACCTCTACCTGTGACTCCTCATTCTATACCTCTACCTGTGACTCCTCATTCTATACCTCTACCTGTGACTCCTCATTCTATACCTCTACCTGTGACTCCTCATTCTATACCTCTGCCTGTGACTCCTCATTCTATACCTCTGCCTGTGACTCCTCATTCTATACCTCTGCCTGTGACTCCTCATTCTATACCTCTGCCTGTGACTCCTCATTCTATAACTCTGCCTGTGACTCCTCATTCTATACCTCTGCCTGTGACTCCTCATTCTATACCTCTGCCTGTGACTCCTCATTCTATACCTCTGCCTGTGACTCCTCATTCTATACCTCTACCTGTGACTCCTCATTCTATACCTCTACCTGTGACTCCTCATTCTATACCTCTACCTGTGACTCCTCATTCTATACCTCTACCTGTGACTCCTCATTCTATACCTCTGCCTGTGACTCCTCATACTATACCTCTACCTGTGACTCCTCATTCTATACCTCTGCCTGTGACTCCTCATTCTATACCTCTGCCTGTGACTCCTCATTCTATACCTCTACCTGTGACTCCTCATTCTATATCTCTGCCTGTGACTCCTCATTCTATACCTCTGCCTGTGACTCCTCATTCTATACCTCTACCTGTGACTACTCATTCTATACCTCTACCTGTGACTCCTCATTCTATACCTCTACCTGTGACTCCTCATTCTATACCTCTACCTGTGACTCCTCATTCAATACCTCTGCCTGTGACTCCTCATTCTTTACCTCTGCCTGTGACTCCTCATTCTATACCTCTGCCTGTGACTCCTCATTCTATACCTCTGCCTGTGACTCCTCATACTATACCTCTACCTGTGACTCCTCATTCTATACCTCTACCTGTGACTCCTCATTCTATACCTCTACCTGTGACTCCTCATTCTATACCTCTGCCTGTGACTCCTCATTCTATACCTCTGCCTGTGACTCCTCATTCTATACCTCTGCCTGTGACTCCTCATTCTATACCTCTGCCTGTGACTCCTCATTCTATACCTCTGCCTGTGACTCCTCATTCTATACCTCTGCCTGTGACTCCTCATTCTATACCTCTGCCTGTGACTCCTCATTCTATACCTCTACCTGTGACTCCTCATTCTATACCTCTACCTGTGACTCCTCATTCTATACCTCTACCTGTGACTCCTCATTCTATACCTCTACCTGTGACTCCTCATTCTATACCTCTACCTGTGACTCCTCATTCTATACCTCTACCTGTGACTCCTCATTCTATACCTCTGCCTGTGACTCCTCATTCTATACCTCTACCTGTGACTCCTCATTCTATACCTCTGCCTGTGACTCCTCATTCTATACCTCTGCCTGTGACTCCTCATTCTATACCTCTACCTGTGACTCCTCATTCTATACCTCTACCTGTGACTCCTCATTCTATACCTCTACCTGTGACTCCTCATTCTATACCTCTACCTGTGACTCCTCATTCTATACCTCTACCTGTGACTCCTCATTCTATACCTCTGCCTGTGACTCCTCATTCTATACCTCTGCCTGTGACTCCTCATTCTATACCTCTACCTGTGACTCCTCATTCTATACCTCTACCTGTGACTCCTCATTCTATACCTCTACCTGTGACTCCTCATTCTATACCTCTGCCTGTGACTCCTCATTCTATACCTCTGCCTGTGACTCCTCATTCTATACCTCTACCTGTGACTCCTCATTCTATACCTCTGTCTGTGACTCCTCATTCTATACCTCTACCTGTGACTCCTCATTCTATACCTCTGCCTGTGACTCCTCATTCTATACCTCTACCTGTGACTACTCATTCTATACCTCTACCTGTGACTCCTCATTCAATACCTCTGCCTGTGACTCCTCATTCTATACCTCTGCCTGTGACTCCTCACTCTTTACCTCTGCCTGTGACTCCTCATTCTATACCTCTGCCTGTGACTCCTCATACTATACCTCTACCTGTGACTCCTCATTCTATACCTCTACCTGTGACTCCTCATTCTATACCTCTACCTGTGACTCCTCATTCTATACCTCTACCTGTGACTCCTCATTCTATACCTCTACCTGTGACTCCTCATTCTATACCTCTACCTGTGACTCCTCATTCTATACCTCTGCCTGTGACTCCTCATTCTATAACTCTGCCTGTGACTCCTCATTCTATAACTCTGCCTGTGACTCCTCATTCTATAACTCTGCCTGTGACTCCTCATTCTATACCTCTGCCTGTGACTCCTCATTCTATACCTCTGCCTGTGACTCCTCATTCTATACCTCTGCCTGTGACTCCTCATTCTATACCTCTACCTGTGACTCCTCATTCTATACCTCTACCTGTGACTCCTCATTCTATACCTCTACCTGTGACTCCTCATTCTATACCTCTGCCTGTGACTCCTCATTCTTTACCTCTGCCTGTGACTCCTCATTCTATACCTCTGCCTGTGACTCCTCATTCTATACCTCTGTCTGTGACTCCTCATTCTATACCTCTACCTGTGACTCCTCATTCTATACCTCTGCCTGTGACTCCTCATTCTATACCTCTGCCTGTGACTCCTCATTCTATACCTCTGCCTGTGACTCCTCATTCTATACCTCTACCTGTGACTCCTCATTCTATACCTCTACCTGTGACTCCTCATTCTATACCTCTACCTGTGACTCCTCATTCTATACCTCTGCCTGTGACTCCTCATTCTATAACTCTACCTGTGACTCCTCATTCTATACCTCTACCTGTGACTCCTCATTCTTTACCTCTGCCTGTGACTCCTCATTCTATACCTCTGCCTGTGACTCCTCATTCTATACCTCTACCTGTGACTCCTCATTCTATACCTCTACCTGTGACTCCTCATTCTATACCTCTGCCTGTGACTCCTCATTCTATACCTCTGCCTGTGACTCCTCATACTATACCTCTACCTGTGACTCCTCATTCTATACCTCTGCCTGTGACTCCTCATTCTATACCTCTACCTGTGACTCCTCATTCTATACCTCTGTCTGTGACTCCTCATTCTATACCTCTACCTGTGACTCCTCATTCTATACCTCTGCCTGTGACTCCTCATTCTATACCTCTACCTGTGACTACTCATTCTATACCTCTACCTGTGACTCCTCATTCAATACCTCTGCCTGTGACTCCTCATTCTATACCTCTGCCTGTGACTCCTCATTCTTTACCTCTGCCTGTGACTCCTCATTCTATACCTCTGCCTGTGACTCCTCATACTATACCTCTACCTGTGACTCCTCATTCTATACCTCTACCTGTGACTCCTCATTCTATACCTCTACCTGTGACTCCTCATTCTATACCTCTACCTGTGACTCCTCATTCTATACCTCTACCTGTGACTCCTCATTCTATACCTCTACCTGTGACTCCTCATTCTATACCTCTGCCTGTGACTCCTCATTCTATACCTCTGCCTGTGACTCCTCATTCTATACCTCTGCCTGTGACTCCTCATTCTATAACTCTGCCTGTGACTCCTCATTCTATAACTCTGCCTGTGACTCCTCATTCTATACCTCTGCCTGTGACTCCTCATTCTATACCTCTGCCTGTGACTCCTCATTCTATACCTCTGCCTGTGACTCCTCATTCTATACCTCTACCTGTGACTCCTCATTCTATACCTCTACCTGTGACTCCTCATTCTATACCTCTACCTGTGACTCCTCATTCTATACCTCTGCCTGTGACTCCTCATTCTTTACCTCTGCCTGTGACTCCTCATTCTATACCTCTGCCTGTGACTCCTCATTCTATACCTCTGTCTGTGACTCCTCATTCTATACCTCTCTCTGTGACTCCTCATTCTATACCTCTACCTGTGACTCCTCATTCTTTACCTCTGCCTGTGACTCCTCATTCTATACCTCTGCCTGTGACTCCTCATTCTATACCTCTGCCTGTGACTCCTCATTCTATACCTCTACCTGTGACTCCTCATTCTATACCTCTACCTGTGACTCCTCATTCTATACCTCTACCTGTGATTCCTCATTCTATACCTCTGCCTGTGACTCCTCATTCTATACCTCTACCTGTGACTCCTCATTCTATACCTCTACCTGTGACTCCTCATTCTTTACCTCTGCCTGTGACTCCTCATTCTATACCTCTGCCTGTGACTCCTCATTCTATACCTCTACCTGTGACTCCTCATTCTATACCTCTGCCTGTGACTCCTCATTCTATACCTCTACCTGTGACTCCTCATTCTATACCTCTGCCTGTGACTCCTCATTCTATACCTCTACCTGTGACTCCTCATTCTATACCTCTGCCTGTGACTCCTCATTCTATACCTCTACCTGTGACTCCTCATTCTATACCTCTGCCTGTGACTCCTCATTCTATACCTCTGCCTGTGACTCCTCATTCTATACCTCTGCCTGTGACTCCTCATTCTATACCTCTACCTGTGACTCCTCATTCTATACCTCTGCCTGTGACTCCTCATTCTATACCTCTACCTGTGACTCCTCATTCTATACCTCTACCTGTGACTCCTCATTCTTTACCTCTGCCTGTGACTCCTCATTCTATACCTCTGTGTTATGATTCCTGAACTCCAGACCGGAGGAGATCTTATGACAGGGATCTGAGTTCAGGAAAATAAGCTGGTTGTGGGAGCTGGAAGGCCTAGTAACCCCTGGCGCCCTAACTCCGTTGTCTCGCCCGTGTTATCAGAAATCCCCTGCGAGACTATGGTTGCTTGAGCCCATGGCAGCCGCGTTCGAAGGGCGGATTATGTCTGCCCAACCCCGATGCCCCCGCAGGTCTTAATGGGAGACAAGGGGAAGTCCGAGACAGGGTGATAACAAGGGGCCCTCTGACTAAGCAACACGGCCAGGGGTTACAAGCTGACTAACTAAACCAAAAGGTATGTGCGGACTAGCCGCCAGGGAAAAGGACAACCAAAGATCCACTGATCCGACACTCCTATCCGGCACCGCTGGACACCAGAGTGGATCTGTGGAAGCGGAATCCTCCGCAAAACTCCAGAACACAATATAAACAAAATAATAAACAGTAGCGGACAAGCCGCAACACACGGCTGTGCCGCGACTCACGAACACCACCAGATGTTAAAGGTGCTCGGTCAGACTCCAGGAACAGATGGTAACTTCCGAGTACAGGATCTCTTGAGGACAGGAACAACCGAATAGACCGGGACTGGGAACTCTCTGCAGCAGACAAGGCAAACAGGAAACTATCACCGGCGTCTGTAGGAAGTCCTGAGGATGCCTTTATTCAGGCATCCTCCAATCAAGATCCAGACAGGACAATCAAAAGAAATGCCGTGCAGCTTGCATGCTGCACGGCCAGCACATAATCAGGGCAATGAGGATAGACCCAGCAACGGGGAACGCGGCTGCACGTGGCGTCCCCGTTGCTAAGGCCAGAGGCGGCTCCGTGCGCCCGGCGTCTCAGCGTTGCCAGGGAGCCGGCGGCTGAACGCGCCCGGCGTCCCTGGTTGCTAGGCGCCAGGCCGCACGGCCGAGCGGACCCCGGCGCCTAACAGTACCCCCCCCTTGAGGAGGGGTCAAGGAACCCCCAAAGCCAGGTTTCCGAGGAAATTCATGAAAAAATGCCCTTTTCAGCCTCGGGGCATGAAGGTCTTCATCCAGGACCCACGACCTTTCCTCTGGCCCATAACCTCTCCAATGCACCAAAAAATAAAGCCGACCCCGGGACAACTTGGAATCGAGAACCTTCTCAACCAAGAACTCTTGCTGACCCTGTACATTAACTGGTGATCTCCCCTGAGATTTTTTACGAGGAAATCTGCTGGACGAAACATATGGTTTAAGCAATGAGCAATGGAAGGTATTTCCGATCCGTAAAGTTTTTGGTAAACGTAACCGGAAAGCAACTGGATTGACTTTTTTGATAATGAGAAATGGTCCAATAAATCTAGGACCCAATCTGGCTGAAGTTTGTCGAAGTTTGATGTTGCGAGTCGACAACCACACCCTGTCTCCTACTTTAAAAGTGCACGGCCGCCGGAGCCTGTCAGAAAATTTCTTTTCCCGGAAAGCTGCTTTTCTGAGAGCCAAGTGCACTTTTTTCCAAATAAGTTTAAGATGAGAGGTCAGGGCCAGAGAGGAGACAGAGGAATGTTGAAAAAATGAATTAGCTCTGGGGTGGAAACCAAAAACTGCAAAAAATGGAGACACATTGGTGGAGGAATGACAGGCATTATTATAAGCAAACTCCGCCAATGGAAGAAACTCAGACCAGTCATTTTGGAGTTTGGCCGAGTACAAACGCAAATATTGTTTTAGAGATTGGTTAACTCGCTCAGTCTGTCCATTGGATTGTGGATGATAGCCGGAGGTTAATGATAATTTCATCTTTAACGAAGCACAAAAAGATTTCCAAAATTGCGCAATGAATTGTGGACCCCTGTCAGAAACAATATCGGTGGGTAACCCATGGAGTCTGAAAACATGACGGAGGAACAGGACTGCCAATCCCTGGGCAGATGGCAATCGGGGAAGAGCAATGAAATGGGCCATTTTGCTGAAACGGTCCACCACTACCCATATGACTCGGCATCCTGCTGACAGAGGGAGGTCCACCACAAAATCCATGGAGATATGCGACCATGGCCTAAGGGGAACATTCAAGGGCATAAGTTGACCAATAGGCAAAGAACGAGGAATTTTATGCTGTGCACAGACCTGACACGAAAAAACAAACTCTTTAATGTCTTTGGAAAGACCAGGCCACCATACTGAGCGGGATACCAATTCCAAAGTCTTGGCGATTCCAGGATGCCCGGCAACTTTGCTATCATGAAACTCTGCCAAAACAGTTGCTCTCAAAAATTCAGGGACAAAAAGACGACCAGCAGGAGTATTTCCAGGAGCTTGATGTTGAAGCAGCTTTAATTGGGAAAATACATCCTGTGTGAGACCTGCCTGAATGACTGAAGACGGAAGTATGGGAGTAACAGGACTGTTGTCTTGAACCGGAAGGAAACTGCGTGACAGGGCATCTGCCTTGGTATTCTTGGAACCTGGTCTGAAGGTGATAATGAATTTGAAACGAGTAAAAAATAAAGCCCAACGAGCCTGTCGGGCATTCAGTCGTTTAGCCGATTCAATGTATTGAAGATTTTTGTGATCAGTCAAAACTGAAATGGTATGGGTCGCTCCTTCAAGCCAATGTCTCCACTCCTCGAAAGCCCATTTAATAGCCAGCAATTCCTGGTTACCAACGTCGTAGTTGGATTCTGCAGATGAGAATTTCCTGGACATAAAGGCACAAGGATGTAATTCAAGGGAATCTGGATCCTTCTGAGACAGGATAGCCCCTACTCCAACCTCCGAGGCATCAACCTCAACAATGAAAGGTAATTCTGGGTTGGGATGTCTAAGGACAGGGGCTGAGACAAAGGCTTGTTTTAAGGCCTGAAAAGATAACTCAGCTTCACATGACCAATTGGTAGGATCTGCTCCCTTCTTAGTAAGTGCCACAATAGGAGCTACTAGGTCAGAGAAAGAGTGAATAAATCTTCTATAGTAGTTTGCAAACCCTAAAAAGCGCTGAATTGCTTTTAAATTGGTGGGTTGCGCCCAACTAAGGATGGCCTGGAGCTTTTTTGGTTCCATTCGGAATCCCCGAGGGGAAATAATGTACCCTAAAAAGGATACTTCTGTGACATGAAATTCACACTTCTCCAGTTTGGCATATAAGTGATTTTCACGTAATTTCTTTAGCACCTGACGCACCTGGGTAACATGCTGTTCCACGGATTCAGAATATATCAAAATATCGTCTAAATAGACCACGACGAATCTTCCCAGAAACTCACGGAGCACATCATTAATGAGATCCTGGAAAACTGCCGGAGCGTTAGATAGGCCGAATGGCATGACCAGATACTCATAGTGGCCTGACTGAGTACTAAATGCCGTTTTCCACTCATCCCCTGACTTGATTCTGATGAGGTTATATGCTCCTCTCAGATCAATTTTAGAGAAAATAACAGCCGAACGTAGCTGATCAAAGATGACAGAGATCAGCGGCAGAGGGTAAGTATTCTTTACTGAGATTTTATTCAGAGCTCTAAAGTCAATGCAGGGTCTGAGTGAACCGTCCTTCTTCTCTACGAAGAAGAACCCTGCACTTAAAGGGGATTTAGATGGCCTGATAAACCCTTTCCCAAGGCTTTCTTTCACATACTCATTCATGGCCACAGTCTCAGGACCAGATAATGCATATAACCTTCCTTTAGGCAACGTGGCACCAGGAATTAACTCAATGGTACAATCATAAGGCCTATGGGGAGGCAAAATATCTGCATTGCCCTTGGAAAACACATCAACAAAATCCTGGTATTCCCCAGGAATATGTGCGGAACCGGCGGCAGCTACTCGGATAGGAAGCGTAATACATTCTTTATCACAGATGGTACCCCATTGTAGGATCTCCCCGGACTGCCAATCTATGATGGGATTATGAAAGGCCAGCCAAGGGTGACCCAGAACCACAGGAACTGCTGGACAATGGGTAAGGAAAAACTCAATCTTTTCAGAATGCAAAGCTCCCACCGAGAGCAAAACTGGAGGTGTACATAGAGAAATAACCCCATTGGACAAGTGTCACAATCCTGACTGTAGGTTTTATATTTGGTGACTTACCCCTGCCATCTGTCCTGGATCCTGTGTCTTTTCACTCACGGAGTTAAACAGCTTGTCAGTTTTCCTGAGTTCTCTGCCTGAGAGGTAATAGGTAATCAGCTCCACCTGTGGTGATCTCCTGTGTGAGGCTGAATTCAGTAATCTAAAAGCAAGCATCCTGTGTTTTGCAGAAGTCCAGGCTTCAGTGTTCTCTTGGCCTGCTAGGCCTCATTCTACATCACAGCCTTGGCTAGAGTAGTCACATGACAGTGACATCACCTAATCCTGCCCACCAATCATCAAGGACCAGGAAGTATAAATCAGGAGGCTGAGTTGGAATCTGGGCCAGTTCCTTGTGTCACATACAGCTTTGTGTGGGTCTTAAGCTGAGCTCCCTAAAGGTAACCTTTGTACCTAAGTTCCTGTGGAAACTCTGTTCCCTTGTTACCGTTTGGTTTATTTGTGTGTTGCCATTTGATTTCACCATTTCCCTGAGTCTCAATGTAAAGGTACAGCTGCAATGTTTCGTCTTAAAGGCACAGTACTGAATTCCGTGTTCTCCACTGAAAACCACAGCTGTCGTGTTTCAGTTTTACTACTGTTGTAGTTGGGATCTCCAGGGCTCAGTACCTCGTGCCTCAGCATCTCCGTGCTTCCAGCATCTCTGTGCCTCAGTACCTCCGTGCCTCAGCACCTCCGTGCTTCCAGCACCTCAGTATCTCCGTGACTCAGCATCTCCGTGCCTCAGCACCTCAGTGCCTCAGCATCTCCGTGCCTCAGTGCCTCAGCACCTCCGTGCTTCCAGCACCTCCGTGCATCAGTACCTCCGTGCCTCAGTACCTCCATGCCTCAGTACCTCCATGCCTCAGTACCTCCGTGCTTCCAGCACCTCCGTGCCACAGCACCTCCGTGCCTCAGTACCTCCGTGCCTCAGCATCTACGTGCTTCCAGCACCTCCGTGCCTCAGCACCCCTACGCACCCCAGTGTCTCTACGCACCCCAGTGCCTCCACGCACCTCAGTGCCTCCACGCACCTCAGTGCCTCCACGTACCTCAGTGTCTCCAAGCACCTCAGTGTCTCCAAGCACCTCAGTGTCTCCAAGCACCTCAGTGTCCGCAAGCACCTCAGTGTCCGCAAGCACCTCAGTGTCCGCAAGCACCTCAGTGTCCGCAAGCACCTCAGTGTCTCCAAGCACCCCGTGCCCTTTAGCACAATTATACCTGGTATTCTTCACTGATTCATCAGTGCCTTTCCAGTTCTGTCTTTCAGGAGACCTTCAGCATGCCTCCTGTCTGCCGACCTAATCCTGCATGAGGAGAACCTAGATTCGGCCATCTCTGCTGCGGTTCCTCTTCCCAGTCACCGGAAGAAACCCAGAGTCCACAACAGTCCCAAACCAGGTCAGTGGTAGTATTCATATAATCCTCCAGTCGCCCGCACAGACTTCACTAACACCGGGTTCACAAAACCTTAGTCATGACAGTAGGAACTGGCCACATGGACCCGGCCGAAAGTATTAGTCTGACGCATGACCTCCTAAGCAATATTGCAGGACGCTTGGAAGGTCTGGAGTCGACTCAGCATCGATTGGCACAGTGTCTGCAGCGGAATTCGTCCTCCAGAGATTCTATGACCTTCTGCTCTAAGACTCCTGACCAACTGCAGATTTTCTACCAGATGTTACTACAGTTACAAGAACTTTTGCCTAGTATTCTCTCTGTGATGCCTGATCTCCTCAGGAATACTACCAACGTTGTTGATCCTGTTTTGTCCCATCCAGTTAATAGAGTCTCTTCCTCTGCGCAAGGGAAAGTTTTTCATCAGAGCTATCCACGGCCCAAGCTCTCTGAAGCTGAACGTCAGCGGCGTAAGGAGCTACATCTCTGTCTTTACTGTGGAAATTCTGGTCATTTTGTTAAAGACTGCATTCTTCGCAAGCCAGGTAATAGTGACAAATCTCAGTATCATAGTGCTCATGTCTACAAGTCATCCACAGTATCCGATCCTTCTGCTGCTGACGGGGGTATCAAGAAGGCTACTCTTCTGAGAGAGACTCAAATTTATGACTGGGGTCCGGTGGTTAAAAGACCTTATCCCAAGTTGGGTGTCCAGAGAAGAATGTTCAAGCCATTTACAGTCACAGAGGAGTCCGTGTCCACAGCCCCAGGAGGGGCGTCTTCAGAGCGTCCAGCCCCAGGAGGGGCGTCTTCAGAGCGTCCAGCCCCAGGAGGGGCGTCTTCAGAGCGTCCAGCCCCAGAGAGTCTTCAGAGTGCTGCCCAGCCAGTGAGTCTTCAGAGTGCTGCCCAGCCAGAGATTCTACAGAGTGCTGCCCAGCCAGAGATTCTACAGAGTGCTGCCCAGCCAGAGATTCTACAGAGTGCTGCCCAGCCAGAGATTCTACAGAGTGCTGCCCAGCCAGAGAGTCTACAGAGTGCTGCCCAGCCAGAGAGTCTACAGAGTGCTGCCCAGCCAGAGAGTCTACAGAGTGCTGCCCAGCCAGAGAGTCTACAGAGTGCTGCCCAGCCAGAGAGTCTACAGAGTGCTGCCCAGCCAGAGAGTCTACAGAGTGCTGCCCAGCCAGAGAGTCTACAGAGTGCTGCCCAGCCAGAGATTCTACAGAGTGCTGCCCAGCCAGAGATTCTACAGAGTGCTGCCCAGCCAGAGATTCTACAGAGTGCTGCCCAGCCCCGTGAAGAGGGGGCTCTTGCCTCAGCCCAGCCCCGTGAAGAGGGGGCTCTTGCCTCAGCCCAGCCCCGTGAAGAGGGGGCTCTTGCCTCAGCCCAGCCCCGTGAAGAGGGGGCTCTTGCCTCAGCCCAGCCCCGTGAAGTGGGGGCTCTTGCCTCAGCCCAGCCCTGTGAAGAAAGGGCTCAGCCCGTCCCGGTTCCAGCCGGTCCAGCAATACTCCAGGCTCCGCCTGGTCAGTCCGTCCCGGTTCCAGCCGGTCCAGCAATACTCCAGGCTCCGCCTGGTCAGTCCGTCCCGGTTCCAGCCGGTCCAGCAATACTCCAGGCTCCGCCTGGTCAGTCCGTCCCGGTTCCAGCCGGTTCAGCAATACTCCAGGACCAGCCTGGTCCGTCTCCTTTGGCTCCAGCCAATCCAAGTATCCTCGGATCCAATCCAGTCCTACTCGTCCAGCCAAAGCTTTCTTCAGTTTCATCCTCTAAGCTTTCGTCTGATGGTTTTCCACCTATTTACTTTGATGGAGATTTATTGCAATATGCCGCTCTGGTTGAACAATTTCTCTCTCGGATGGAGTCTGATCCTTCAGGTGCAGTAACTCTTTCCAACGTTACTCGATATCTGTTCCTGGCATTCAGAGGAAGAGCTTTGGAGTGGGCCAACATGCTCTTTGAGAGTAATGATCCTGTGTTCCATGACTTACAGACTTTCAGTAACGCTGTAGTTAAAGAATTTAGTCCTAAACCTTTGGAATCTGCATCAACGAAGGTCCTAAATTCTTCTGTATGAATTTCTCAAGTTCCTCTAAGATTCAAGATGGGTGTCCGGAGTCCACCCTTGAAGAGGGGGATACTGTCACAATCCTGACTGTAGGTTTTATATTTGGTGACTTACCCCTGCCATCTGTCCTGGATCCTGTGTCTTTTCACTCACGGAGTTAAACAGCTTGTCAGTTTTCCTGAGTTCTCTGCCTGAGAGGTAATAGGTAATCAGCTCCACCTGTGGTGATCTCCTGTGTGAGGCTGAATTCAGTAATCTAAAAGCAAGCATCCTGTGTTTTGCAGAAGTCCAGGCTTCAGTGTTCTCTTGGCCTGCTAGGCCTCATTCTACATCACAGCCTTGGCTAGAGTAGTCACATGACAGTGACATCACCTAATCCTGCCCACCAATCATCAAGGACCAGGAAGTATAAATCAGGAGGCTGAGTTGGAATCTGGGCCAGTTCCTTGTGTCACATACAGCTTTGTGTGGGTCTTAAGCTGAGCTCCCTAAAGGTAACCTTTGTACCTAAGTTCCTGTGGAAACTCTGTTCCCTTGTTACCGTTTGGTTTATTTGTGTGTTGCCATTTGATTTCACCATTTCCCTGAGTCTCAATGTAAAGGTACAGCTGCAATGTTTCGTCTTAAAGGCACAGTACTGAATTCCGTGTTCTCCACTGAAAACCACAGCTGTCGTGTTTCAGTTTTACTACTGTTGTAGTTGGGATCTCCAGGGCTCAGTACCTCGTGCCTCAGCATCTCCGTGCTTCCAGCATCTCTGTGCCTCAGTACCTCCGTGCCTCAGCACCTCCGTGCTTCCAGCACCTCAGTATCTCCGTGACTCAGCATCTCCGTGCCTCAGCACCTCAGTGCCTCAGCATCTCCGTGCCTCAGTGCCTCAGCACCTCCGTGCTTCCAGCACCTCCGTGCATCAGTACCTCCGTGCCTCAGTACCTCCGTGCCTCAGTACCTCCGTGCCTCAGTACCTCCGTGCTTCCAGCACCTCCGTGCCACAGCACCTCCGTGCCTCAGTACCTCCGTGCCTCAGCATCTACGTGCTTCCAGCACCTCCGTGCCTCAGCACCCCTACGCACCCCAGTGTCTCTACGCACCCCAGTGCCTCCACGCACCTCAGTGCCTCCACGCACCTCAGTGCCTCCACGTACCTCAGTGTCTCCAAGCACCTCAGTGTCTCCAAGCACCTCAGTGTCTCCAAGCACCTCAGTGTCCGCAAGCACCTCAGTGTCCGCAAGCACCTCAGTGTCCGCAAGCACCTCAGTGTCCGCAAGCACCTCAGTGTCTCCAAGCACCCCGTGCCCTTTAGCACAATTATACCTGGTATTCTTCACTGATTCATCAGTGCCTTTCCAGTTCTGTCTTTCAGGAGACCTTCAGCATGCCTCCTGTCTGCCGACCTAATCCTGCATGAGGAGAACCTAGATTCGGCCATCTCTGCTGCGGTTCCTCTTCCCAGTCACCGGAAGAAACCCAGAGTCCACAACAGTCCCAAACCAGGTCAGTGGTAGTATTCATATAATCCTCCAGTCGCCCGCACAGACTTCACTAACACCGGGTTCACAAAACCTTAGTCATGACAACAAGGGACTCCCG
Organism: Pseudophryne corroboree; assembly: GCF_028390025.1. Lineage (NCBI taxonomy): Eukaryota > Metazoa > Chordata > Amphibia > Anura > Myobatrachidae > Pseudophryne > Pseudophryne corroboree. The sequence continues at coordinate 177,748,444 of NC_086455.1, read as the reverse complement.
TCTAAACCATGCATGGTGATACACCTATTCAAGGTTAGCTGAGGAATACCTAAGGCCTTGGCCCATGTTAAATCCATAAAGTTTCCTGCAGCTCCACTGTCCACAAAAGCAGAGACCGAGGAACAGAGGCTGCCATAGGAAACTTTAACAGGAACCAACAGTGAATTATTTGAGGAGATGAGCTGCAGACCAAAGTGAACCCCCTCACAATTCACTTGGTCAGGAAGTTTCCCGACTTGTTTGGACAACTACGGGCAAAATGTCCCTTACCTCCGCAGTATAAACACAGACCAGAATTTTGCCTCCTGGTTCTTTCTTCCGGAGACAATTTGGAGAGACCTATCTGCATAGGCTCCTCTATGTCTACAGGAATGGAAGGAACCCAGGAAGAGGACCCGACAGATGCCCCTTTTTCAGCCCTCCGCTCTCTGAGCCGACGATCTATCTTAATAGAGAGCTCCATGAGGTTATCGAGGGTCGCAGGAGCGGGATACTGGAGGAGACTGTCTTTTATAGATTCAGATAAGCCGAGGCGAAACTGACTGCGCAGGGCTGGGTCATTCCAGCCACAGTCGTTCGACCAACGGCGAAACTCCGTACAATAATTCTCTGCGGGATTCCTACCCTGTCTAAGAGTACGCAACTGACTTTCTGCGGATGCCTCTCTATCAGGGTCGTCATACAATAGCCCTAAAGATTTTAAAAAGGCGTCTACAGACGATAAGGCCGGATCGTCTGTCTTTAAACCAAAAGCCCAGGTCTGAGGATCCCCCTGGAGCAGAGAAATAATAATCCCAACCCGCTGAGCCTCTGTACCTGAGGTAACTGGTCTTAAACGAAAATACAGTTTGCAAGATTCTTTAAAATTAAAAAACTGCTTTCTATCCCCCGAAAAACGGTCAGGCAGATGCATTTTTGGTTCAGGGACGACCCTCGGGGAGGTCCGTAACAGATCTTCCTGTGAGCTCACCCGGAGGGACAGATCCTGAACCATCTGAGTAAGTTCCTGAATCTGACTAACTAGAAACTGGCCAGGATTTGGCCCAACCCCGGTGGGATTCATGAGGCCGACAAAATTCTCCCAACTGAATAAGTGAAAAAATTAACTCTTGTTCAAATTTTTTCTTTTGTCTGGCCGGTGATAATGTTATGATTCCTGAACTCCAGACCGGAGGAGATCTTATGACAGGGATCTGAGTTCAGGAAAATAAGCTGGTTGTGGGAGCTGGAAGGCCTAGTAACCCCTGGCGCCCTAACTCCGTTGTCTCGCCCGTGTTATCAGAAATCCCCTGCGAGACTATGGTTGCTTGAGCCCATGGCAGCCGCGTTCGAAGGGCGGATTATGTCTGCCCAACCCCGATGCCCCCGCAGGTCTTAATGGGAGACAAGGGGAAGTCCGAGACAGGGTGATAACAAGGGGCCCTCTGACTAAGCAACACGGCCAGGGGTTACAAGCTGACTAACTAAACCAAAAGGTATGTGCGGACTAGCCGCCAGGGAAAAGGACAACCAAAGATCCACTGATCCGACACTCCTATCCGGCACCGCTGGACACCAGAGTGGATCTGTGGAAGCGGAATCCTCCGCAAAACTCCAGAACACAATATAAACAAAATAATAAACAGTAGCGGACAAGCCGCAACACACGGCTGTGCCGCGACTCACGAACACCACCAGATGTTAAAGGTGCTCGGTCAGACTCCAGGAACAGATGGTAACTTCCGAGTACAGGATCTCTTGAGGACAGGAACAACCGAATAGACCGGGACTGGGAACTCTCTGCAGCAGACAAGGCAAACAGGAAACTATCACCGGCGTCTGTAGGAAGTCCTGAGGATGCCTTTATTCAGGCATCCTCCAATCAAGATCCAGACAGGACAATCAAAAGAAATGCCGTGCAGCTTGCATGCTGCACGGCCAGCACATAATCAGGGCAATGAGGATAGACCCAGCAACGGGGAACGCGGCTGCACGTGGCGTCCCCGTTGCTAAGGCCAGAGGCGGCTCCGTGCGCCCGGCGTCTCAGCGTTGCCAGGGAGCCGGCGGCTGAACGCGCCCGTCGTCCCTGGTTGCTAGGCGCCGGGCCGCACGGCCGAGCGGACCCCGGCGCCTAACACTCTGCCTGTGACTCCTCATTCTATACCTCTGCCTGTGACTCCTCATTCTATACCTCTACCTGTGACTCCTCATTCTATACCTCTGTCTGTGACTCCTCATTCTATACCTCTACCTGTGACTCCTCATTCTATACCTCTGCCTGTGACTCCTCATTCTATACCTCTGCCTGTGACTCCTCATTCTATACCTCTACCTGTGACTACTCATTCTATACCTCTACCTGTGACTCCTCATTCAATACCTCTGCCTGTGACTCCTCATTCTATACCTCTGCCTGTGACTCCTCATTCTTTACCTCTGCCTGTGACTCCTCATTCTATACCTCTGCCTGTGACTCCTCATACTATACCTCTACCTGTGACTCCTCATTCTATACCTCTACCTGTGACTCCTCATTCTATACCTCTACCTGTGACTCCTCATTCTATACCTCTACCTGTGACTCCTCATTCTATACCTCTACCTGTGACTCCTCATTCTATACCTCTACCTGTGACTCCTCATTCTATACCTCTGCCTGTGACTCCTCATTCTATACCTCTACCTGTGACTCCTCATTCTATACCTCTACCTGTGACTCCTCATTCTATACCTCTACCTGTGACTCCTCATTCTATACCTCTACCTGTGACTCCTCATTCTATACCTCTACCTGTGACTCCTCATTCTATACCTCTACCTGTGACTCCTCATTCTATACCTCTACCTGTGACTCCTCATTCTATACCTCTGCCTGTGACTCCTCATTCTATACCTCTACCTGTGACTCCTCATTCTATACCTCTACCTGTGACTCCTCATTCAATACCTCTGTCTGTGACTCCTCATTCTATACCTCTACCTGTGACTCCTCATTCTATACCTCTACCTGTGACTCCTCATTCTATACCTCTACCTGTGACTCCTCATTCTATACCTCTACCTGTGACTCCTCATTCTATACCTCTGCCTGTGACTCCTCATTCTATACCTCTACCTGTGACTCCTCATTCTATACCTCTACCTGTGACTCCTCATTCTATACCTCTACCTGTGACTCCTCATTCTATACCTCTACCTGTGACTCCTCATTCTATACCTCTACCTGTGACTCCTCATTCTATACCTCTACCTGTGACTCCTCATTCTATACCTCTACCTGTGACTCCTCATTCTATACCTCTGCCTGTGACTCCTCATTCTATACCTCTACCTGTGACTCCTCATTCTATACCTCTACCTGTGACTCCTCATTCAATACCTCTGTCTGTGACTCCTCATTCTATACCTCTACCTGTGACTCCTCATTCAATACCTCTACCTGTGACTCCTCATTCTATACCTCTGCCTGTGACTCCTCATTCTTTACCTCTGCCTGTGACTCCTCATTCTATACCTCTGTCTGTGACTCCTCATTTTATACCTCTGTCTGTGACTCCTCATTCTATACCTCTGTCTGTGACTCCTCATTCTATACCTCTGTCTGTGACTCCTCATTCAATACCTCTGTCTGTGACTCCTCATTCTATACCTCTGCCTGTGACTCCTCATTCTATACCTCTGCCTGTGACTCCTCATTCTATACCTCTGCCTGTGACTCCTCATTCTATACCTCTGCCTGTGACTCCTCATTCTATACCTCTGCCTGTGACTCCTCATTCTATACCTCTGTCTGTGACTCCTCATTCTATACCTCTGTCTGTGACTCCTCATTCTATACCTCTGCCTGTGACTCCTCATTCTATACCTCTGCCTGTGACTCCTCATTCTATACCTCTGCCTGTGACTCCTCATTCTATACCTCTACCTGTGACTCCTCATACTATACCTCTACCTGTGACTCCTCATTCTATACCTCTACCTGTGACTCCTCATTCTATACCTCTACCTGTGACTCCTCATTCTATACCTCTACCTGTGACTCCTCATTCTATACCTCTACCTGTGACTCCTCATTCTATACCTCTACCTGTGACTCCTCATTCTATACCTCTGCCTGTGACTCCTCATTCTATACCTCTACCTGTGACTCCTCATTCTATACCTCTACCTGTGACTCCTCATTCTATACCTCTACCTGTGACTCCTCATTCTATACCTCTACCTGTGACTCCTCATTCTATACCTCTACCTGTGACTCCTCATTCTATACCTCTACCTGTGACTCCTCATTCTATACCTCTACCTGTGACTCCTCATTCTATACCTCTGCCTGTGACTCCTCATTCTATACCTCTACCTGTGACTCCTCATTCTATACCTCTACCTGTGACTCCTCATTCAATACCTCTACCTGTGACTCCTCATTCTATACCTCTGCCTGTGACTCCTCATTCTTTACCTCTGCCTGTGACTCCTCATTCTATACCTCTGCCTGTGACTCCTCATTCTATACCTCTGTCTGTGACTCCTCATTCTTTACCTCTACCTGTGACTCCTCATTCTATACCTCTGCCTGTGACTCCTCATTCTATACCTCTGCCTGTGACTCCTCATTCTATACCTCTGCCTGTGACTCCTCATTCTATACCTCTGCCTGTGACTCCTCATTCTATACCTCTGCCTGTGACTCCTCATTCTATACCTCTGCCTGTGACTCCTCATTCTATACCTCTGCCTGTGACTCCTCATTCTATACCTCTACCTGTGACTCCTCATTCTATACCTCTACCTGTGACTCCTCATTCTATACCTCTGCCTGTGACCACACCCTTGGCTCTTATCCTCAATTTGCGCCTTCATTTGTAATCATTCTTCTATCTGCAGTGCTATGCTGTGCTCACACTCAGTCACTTATGGGAGGGGCAGAAAGGCAGCGTTCAGGAATAAATGCATCAGCCGCCCCCCCAAACATGTCAGAGGCGCAGGCACTGGGGGGGGGGGGGGGGGGGCACTAACATCTGGATTCCCACGGAGACTTGAAAAGTCTGCTGGTGCAGCGTGCTGCCCCATGTCCTGTCACAGATGCATTACTGGGAGGAGACGGGGATGTACCAGCAGGCTCAGCATGACCATGTCTCCTCCCAGTAATGCATCTGCGAAGAGCCAGCTAGCCTAGGACAGGACATGGGGCTGCAGTCTGCGGCTGCAAGCGTTTTGAAGTAGCGGGGATCTGGAGGTAAGCGCTCTCCGCATGGGGGGGGTGAGGGTGGGGGGATGAATTGGGGTGGGGTTTGAAACATTCTGGCACCCCTTACTGCTAGTGCATGCATGATAAATACACCATAGAACTTTGCAGTTTAATGCAACATACAGCATGCATAATGTATAATTCAAGTGCAAAATCTGGAACCTGATGCTTAGAGGAAGGGATGGCAGTGGGGCCCACTGGGGGTTGTTAAAACCCCCCCCCCCCCCCCCCCCGGACCACTGTGGGCTACTCCAACCCCATACCTCCCAACATTGATAACGGTGAAGGAGGGACACCAACGCGCGCCTTCGGCGAGCGCCCGATTTTTTAGGGGCGTGACCTATCGAAAAAGGGGCGTGGTTGGCGATAGAGGCAATTGCCGTGAGGCCACGCCCCTTTTCCGATAGGCCACGCCCCCGTTTTCCTCATTATGGGGGCATGAACAGCGCTGTGAGAGCTGCTGGTTATGCCCCCTGTCCCTCTCTGCCGTGAATAGACGTTGTGCGCATGCGCACAGCGTTCAATGCAGAAGATACATTTTCCTCAGGGTGTGGAGTATTTATAGTCTGCAATGAAATGTTAGTAAGTTAAGTCACTCTTTCATGTATTTTATTAGCTTAGTGCTGCAGCCTGCTGTGTTTATATTCTCTCTGGACACTGGAGGGCATCAGAGAGTGCCGTTGGGAAATGTACGCACGCACACAAACACACAATTCAACACACATGCACGTGCACACATACACGCACGTACACACACACTCGCACACACATGCACGTGCACACACACACACATGTGCACACACACATGCACACACATACACACACACACGCACACACATACACACACATGCGCACACACACGCACACACATACGCACACACACACACACACACACACACGCAGACACACATGCAGACACACATGCGCACACACACGCACACACATACACACACACGCACACACAAACCACTGAAACATTGAGCAGAGTTCTTCAGCCTTCTATCATTCATTCATCTGACCAAGGTGCCGCTCCTTTGCAGACTTTATCAATATATTGATTACACAACCATTGTCATTTATCCAGAGTGCTGGATCTGAGTGAGTGTGTGTGTGTGTGTGTGTGTGTGTGTGTGTGTGTGTGCGTGCGTGCGTGCGTGCGTGCGTGTGTGTGTGTGTACTTTTCTGGTATTGTCCCTACATGACTACGTCTGAGAAAGGTTAAATCATTTAATTAAGTATAAATAGTTCTAAAATGATTATTATTGTGTTGCTTTACTATTATTATTATTATTATTATTATTATTATTATCATCATCATCATCATGCATACCTCCCAACTTTTAACTTGGCATAAGCGCTCCCGAAAAAGGGGGGTGGCATAGGGAAAGAGGGCGTGGCTTCGCGGAGGACCCGCGATTGCGAGCCACGCCCCCCATTCTCGTCACTGAGGGGGCATGCCCAGCGCTCTATGAGCCGCTGGCATGTCCCCTCTCCCTCTGACTCCACTGAATAGATGCTGTGCGCATGCGCACAGCGTCTATTCACTGCTGCTCTGCTAAGCAGGGCAGCGAGAGACAGAGCCTCCCAACTGCCCCCCCCCCCCCCCCACCGCGGGACACTGCGACCCACAGGTGGGACAGCGGGACAGTCCCCAAAAAACGGGACTGTCCCGCGAAAATCGGGACAGTTGGGAGGTATGATCATGTGATTTCTATAGCACTATCACTTTACACAGATTCGTTTTAGTCAGCATCCTAGAACCTGTCAGTGAGGTTTCTGACTGATACAGTTCATTTCTCATCTTTGTACATTAGGTTATAATAAAGGCTGTACACATCAACACAAGAAGCTGAAGTTATCAGGATGTAATTACCCTTGTCTAATGCACGGTCCTTTTTTAGCAAGACAATTATTTCCGGTATCATTTGGGGCACAAAGACATATGTAACCGCCATTGCCAGTTTCAATGCAGGTGGAGTTACTGGAACAGGGAAGTGCAGCACACGGGTGGATATCTGTAGGAATATGAAAATGATATGTTATTACTACTTGTATCATGGTGAGTGTGTGGCCACATTCCCTCTATGGGGTATATTACTAAGGTGCAGATTTGTAGAAGTAGCGATGTTATCTCTAGCATTCGTAATGGTGATAAGCGTGAGACTGTAAACATGATGCATGTGTCACCTGTTCTCACAATCACTATCATATAGTACACGGGAACATATACAGGACCGCATTCAGGTCCCATCAACACTGCGTCTCATGCGGCAAAGCAGGGCCGTAACTAGGTGTGTGCCGATGGTGCCTTGCCCACAGCGCAACTGCACTGAAGGCGCACCATCAGCAGCACATCCCCATATGGCCGTTATCGGCAGTCAGTGAGTACTAAAAGTGCCGCCGCTGGTCTTCCGCCTCTGCAAGGGAGTGGGAGCGCTGCCGTATTCACCATCAGGCAGCACACACCTTCTGCGTGTCCCGCCGCCGCAATCCCTGAGTCCTGCCAGCGCCGTCATGAAGTCCCGCCGCCGCTGTCCCTGACTCCCGCTGTGTGTGCAAGGGACTGGGTGTCAGTCCCGCTGGCGCCGCCAGATGTCTCCTCTGTGAAGGAGCGCGGAGTGTTGCCGCAACTTGCAGGTCCCAGACCGGAGGAGAGTGTCTGCGCCCTCTGGATGGATGGTGCTCCCCAGCCGAGAAATACACACACCTCCCGGACCCGAAGAGATTATCTGTGCCCTCTCGATGGTGGATCGTGCTCTCCTCCCGAGGCGAGTAACACACACACACAACACAACCCCCCCCCCTCTCTTTCTCGTGAAAAAAGGGGGGAATGCCTGTCTAATGTGTAAAGAAAGGGGGGGCTCTGTCTGCTTAATGTGTAAAAAGGGGGATTGTTACTGTAATGTGTAAAACAGGGGTTCTTTGCCATAATATGTAATGTATTAAAAAAAGTGAACTCTGCTGCCTAATGTGTAAAAAGGGGGACTCTGCCTGCGTAATGTGTAAAAAAGCGGATGCTGTCTGCCATAATGTGTAAAAAGGGGGACGCTGTCTGCCGTAATGTGTAAAAAGGGTGACGCTGTCTGCCGTAATGTGTAAAAAGGGGGACTGGCTGCCGTAATGTGTAAAAAGAGGACGCTGTCTGCCGTAATGTGTAAAAAGGGGACTGGCTGCCGTAATGTGTAAAAAGGGGGACTGGCTGCCGTAATGTGCATAAAGGGGATGCTGTCTGCCGTAATGTGTAAAAAGGGGGACGCTGTCTGCTGTAATGTGTAAAAGAGGACGCTGTCTGCCGTAATGTGTAAAAAGGGGACTGGCTGCCGTCATGTGTAAAAAGGGGGACTGGCTGCCATAATGTGTAAAAAGGGGGACGGTCTGCTGTAATGTGCAAAAGGGGCTCTACCTGGGGTAGTGGCGCTACTGTGCAGCGTAATTTGAATAATGGAGACTACTGTGCACCGTAGTATGAATTGGTATTATTTTGTGGCCACGCCGCTTCCCCATGAAGCCACGTCCCTATATATTTTTCGCGCACCTATGGCGTGCACTGCCTATGTCTTGCATGGGGGTGGGGGGCGCCAATGCCATTTCTTGCACACAGCGCTAAAATGCCTAGTTACGGCACTGCGGAAAAGTACCATGTTTCAGTACTTTGCGCATGGGTAGGACTCATTCTGCTCATGTGCGAATGGCTCTGGCGATGTAGGAAGCAGGACAGCAGCAGACAGTCAGTGATTGACAGTCTGCTGCTGTTTGGGGAGTGGAAGGGGGTGGCGATGGCCTCTGTTTCAAATAATGGAGGCCTGTTGCTGCCATTTAGAGTAAGGAAAGAGACCAGGGTTCTCCTTCATTGGATGGAGATTTTCTGGCCTCTGTGATGGGTGGTTTGTGCTCCTGCTGCATCACCATACAGAGCTATCACTGCTGCATGTAATAGATGCCTCATGCAGCATCACCATACAGAGCTATCACTGCTGCATGTAATAGATGCCTCCTGCTGCATCACCATACAGAGCTGTCACTGCTGCGTGTATTAGATGCCTCCTGCTGCATCACCGTACAGAGCTGTCACTGCTGCATGTAATAGATGCCTCCTGCTCCGTCACCATACAGAGCTATCACTGCTACGTGTAATAGATGCCTCATGCTGCATCACCATACAGAGCTATCACTGCTACGTGTAATAGATACCTCCTGCTGCATCACCATACAGAGCTATCACTGCTGCGTGTAATAGATACCTCCTGCTGCATTACCATACAAAGCTATCACTGCTGCATGTAATAGATGCCTCCTGCTCCGTCACCATACAGAGCTATCACTGCTGCGTGTAATAGGTACCTCCTGCTGCATCACCATACAGAGCTATCACTGCTGCACGTAATAGATGCCTCCTGCTGCATCACCATACAGAGCTATCACTGCTGCGTGTAATAGATGCCTCCTGCTGCATCACCATACAAAGCTATCACTGCTGCGTGTAATAGATACCTCCTGCTGCATCACCATACAGAGCTATCACTGCTGCATGTAATAGATACCTCCTGCTGCATCACCATACAGAGCTATCACTGCTGCGTGTAATAGATGCCTCCTGCTGCATTACCATACAAAGCTATCACTGCTGCGTGTAATAGATGCCTCCTGCTGCATTACCATACAAAGCTATCACTGCTGCATGTAATAGATGCCTCCTGCTGCATCACCATACAGAGCTATCACTGCTGCGTGTAATAGATGCCTCCTGCTCCGTCACCATACAGAGCTATCACTGCTGCGTGTAATAGATACCTCCTGCTGCATCACCATACAGAGCTATCACTGCTGCACGTAATAGATGCCTCCTGCTGCATCACCATACAGAGCTATCACTGCTGCGTGTAATAGATGCCTCCTGCTGCATCACCATACAGAGCTGTCACTGCTGCATGTAATAGATACCTCCTGCTGCATCACCATACAGAGCTATCACTGCTGCACGTAATAGATGCCTCACGCAGCATCACCATACAGAGCTATCACTGCTGCATGTAATAGATGCCTCATGCAGCATCACCATACAGAGCTATCACTGCTGCATGTAATAGATGCCTCCTGCTGCATCACCATACAGAGCTATCACTGCTGCACGTAATAGATGCCTCCTGCTACATCACCATACAGAGCTATCACTGCTGCGTGTAATAGATGCCTCCTGCAGCATCACCATACAGAGCTATCACTGCTGCACGTAATAGATGCCTCCTGCTGCATCACCATACAGAGCTATCACTGCTGCATGTAATAGATGCCTCCTGCTCCGTCACCATACAGAGCTATCACTGCTACGTATATTAGATGCCTCCTGCTGCATCACCGTACAGAGCTGTCACTGCTGCATGTAATAGATGCCTCCTGCTCCGTCACCATACAGAGCTATCACTGCTGCGTGTAATAGATACCTCCTGCTGCATCACCATACAGAGCTATCACTGCTGCACGTAATAGATACCTCCTGCTCCGTCACCATACAGAGCTATCACTGCTGCGTGTAATAGATACCTCCTGCTGCATCACCATACAGAGCTATCACTGCTACGTGTAATAGATACCTCCTGCTGCATCACCATACAGAGCTATCACTGCTGCACGTAATAGATGCCTCCTGCTGCATCACCATACAGAGCTATCACTGCTGCGTGTAATAGATACCTCCTGCTGCATCACCATACAGAGCTGTCACTGCTGCATGTAATAGATGCCTCCTGCTCCGTCACCATACAGAGCTATCACTGCTACGTGTAATAGATACCTCCTGCTGCATCACCATACAGAGCTATCACTGCTGCGTGTAATAGATACCTCCTGCTGCATCACCATACAGAGCTGTCACTGCTGCATGTAATAGATGCCTCCTGCTCCGTCACCATACAGAGCTATCACTGCTGCGTGTAATAGATACCTCCTGCTGCATCACCATACAGAGCTATCACTGCTACGTGTAATAGATACCTCCTGCTGCATCACCATACAGAGCTATCACTGCTGCACGTAATAGATGCCTCCTGCTGCTTCACCATACAGAGCTATCACTGCTGCGTGTAATAGATGCCTCCTGCTGCATCACCATACAGAGCTATCACTGCTGCATGTAATAGATGCCTCCTGCTCCGTCACCATACAGAGCTATCACTGCTACGTGTAATAGATGCCTCCTGCTGCATCACCATACAGAGCTATCACTGCTACGTGTAATAGATACCTCCTGCTGCTTCACCATACAGAGCTATCACTGCTGCGTGTAATAGATGCCTCCTGCTGCATCACCATACAGAGCTATCACTGCTGCACGTAATAGATGCCTCATGCTGCATCACCATACAGAGCTATCACTGCTGCACGTAATAGATGCCTCCTGCTGCATCACCATACAGAGCTATCACTGCTACGTGTAATAGATGCCTCCTGCTGCATCACCATACAGAGCTATCACTGCTGCATGTAATAGATGCCTCCTGCTCCGTCACCATACAGAGCTATCACTGCTACGTGTAATAGATACCTCCTGCTGCATCACCATACAGAGCTATCACTGCTGCACGTAATAGATGCCTCATGCTGCATCACCATACAGAGCTATCACTGCTGCACGTAATAGATGCCTCCTGCTGCATCACCATACAGAGCTATCACTGCTACGTGTAATAGATACCTCCTGCTGCATCACCATACAGAGCTATCACTGGTGCACGTAATAGATGCCTCCTGCTGCATCACCATACAGAGCTATCACTGCTGCGTGTAATAGATGCCTCCTGCTGCATCACCATACAGAGCTGTCACTGCTGCGTGTAATAGATGCCTCCTGCTGCATCACCATACAGAGCTGTCACTGCTGCATGTAATAGATGCCTCCTGCTGCATCACCATACAGAGCTGTCACTGCTGCATGTAATAGATACCTCCTGCTGCATCACCATACAGAGCTATCACTGCTACGTGTAATAGATACCTCCTGCTGCATCACCATACAGAGCTATCACTGCTGCACGTAATAGATGCCTCCTGCTGCATCACCATACAGAGCTATCACTGCTACGTGTAATAGATGCCTCCTGCTGCATCACCATACAGAGCTATCACTGCTGCATGTAATAGATGCCTCCTGCTCCGTCACCATACAGAGCTATCACTGCTACGTGTAATAGATGCCTCCTGCTGCATCACCATACAGAGCTATCACTGCTGCACGTAATAGATGCCTCCTGCTGCATCACCATACAGAGCTATCACTGCTGCACGTAATAGATGCCTCCTGCTGCATCACCATACAGAGCTATCACTGCTACGTGTAATAGATACCTCCTGCTGCATCACCATACAGAGCTATCACTGCTGCACGTAATAGATGCCTCCTGCTGCATCACCATACAGAGCTATCACTGCTGCGTGTAATAGATGCCTCCTGCTGCATCACCATACAGAGCTATCACTGCTACGTGTAATAGATACCTCCTGCTGCATCACCATACAGAGCTATCACTGCTGCACGTAATAGATGCCTCCTGCTGCATCACCATACAGAGCTATCACTGCTGCGTGTAATAGATGCCTCCTGCTGCATCACCATACAGAGCTATCACTGCTGCATGTAATAGGTACCTCCTGCTGCATCACCATACAGAGCTGTCACTGCTGCATGTAATAGATGCCTCCTGCTCCGTCACCATACAGAGCTATCACTGCTGCGTGTAATAGATACCTCCTGCTGCATCACCATACAGAGCTATCACTGCTGCGTGTAATAGATACCTCCTGCTGCATCACCATACAGAGCTATCACTGCTGCGTGTAATAGATACCTCCTGCTGCATCACCATACAGAGCTATCACTGCTGCACGTAATAGATGCCTCCTGCTGCTTCACCATACAGAGCTGTCACTGCTGCGTGTAATAGACACCTCCTGCTACATCACCATACAGTGCTGTCACTGCTGCATGTAATAGATGCCTCCTGCTGCATCACCATACAGAGCTATCACTGCTGCACGTAATAGATGCCTCATGCTGCATCACCATACAGAGCTATCACTGCTGCACGTAATAGATGCCTCCTGCTGCATCACCATACAGAGCTGTCACTGCTGCGTGTAATAGACACCTCCTGCTACATCACCATACAGTGCTGTCACTGCTGCATGTAATAGATGCCTCCTGCTGCATCACCATACAGAGCTATCACTGCTGCACGTAATAGATGCCTCATGCTGCATCACCATACAGAGCTATCACTGCTGCACGTAATAGATGCCTCCTGCTGCATCACCATACAGAGCTATCACTGCTGCGTGTAATAGATGCCTCCTGCTGCATCACAATACAGAGCTATCACTGCTGCATGTAATAGGTACCTCCTGCTGCATCACCATACAGAGCTATCACTGCTGCATGTAATAGGTACCTCCTGCTGCATCACCATACAGAGCTATCACTGCTGCATGTAATAGATGCCTCCTGCTCCGTCACCATACAGAGCTATCACTGCTGCGTGTAATAGATACCTCCTGCTGCATCACCATACAGAGCTATCACTGCTGCACGTAATAGATGCCTCCTGCTGCATCACCATACAGAGCTATCACTGCTACGTGTAATAGATACCTCCTGCTGCATCACCATACAGAGCTATCACTGCTACGTGTAATAGATGCCTCCTGCTGCATCACCATACAGAGCTATCACTGCTGCGTGTAATAGATACCTCTTGCTGCATCACCATACAGAGCTATCACTGCTGCACGTAATAGATGCCTCCTGCTGCATCACCATACAGAGCTATCACTGCTACGTGTAATAGATACCTCCTGCTGCATCACCATACAGAGCTATCACTGCTGCACGTAATAGATGCCTCCTGCTGCATCACCATACAGAGCTATCACTGCTGTGTGTAATAGATGCCTCCTGCTGCATCACCATACAGAGCTGTCACTGCTGCGTGTAATAGATGCCTCCTGCTGCATCACCATACAGAGCTATCACTGCTGCATGTAATAGATGCCTCATGCAGCATCACCATACAGAGCTATCACTGCTGCACGTAATAGATGCCTCCTGCTGCTTCACCATACAGAGCTGTCACTGCTGCGTGTAATAGACACCTCCTGCTACATCACCATACAGTGCTGTCACTGCTGCATGTAATAGATGCCTCCTGCTGCATCACCATACAGAGCTATCACTGCTGCACGTAATAGATGCCTCATGCTGCATCACCATACAGAGCTATCACTGCTGCACGTAATAGATGCCTCCTGCTGCATCACCATACAGAGCTGTCACTGCTGCGTGTAATAGACACCTCCTGCTACATCACCATACAGTGCTGTCACTGCTGCATGTAATAGATGCCTCCTGCTGCATCACCATACAGAGCTATCACTGCTGCACGTAATAGATGCCTCATGCTGCATCACCATACAGAGCTATCACTGCTGCACGTAATAGATGCCTCCTGCTGCATCACCATACAGAGCTATCACTGCTGCGTGTAATAGATGCCTCCTGCTGCATCACAATACAGAGCTATCACTGCTGCATGTAATAGGTACCTCCTGCTGCATCACCATACAGAGCTATCACTGCTGCATGTAATAGGTACCTCCTGCTGCATCACCATACAGAGCTATCACTGCTGCATGTAATAGATGCCTCCTGCTCCGTCACCATACAGAGCTATCACTGCTGCGTGTAATAGATACCTCCTGCTGCATCACCATACAGAGCTATCACTGCTGCACGTAATAGATGCCTCCTGCTGCATCACCATACAGAGCTATCACTGCTACGTGTAATAGATACCTCCTGCTGCATCACCATACAGAGCTATCACTGCTACGTGTAATAGATGCCTCCTGCTGCATCACCATACAGAGCTATCACTGCTGCGTGTAATAGATACCTCTTGCTGCATCACCATACAGAGCTATCACTGCTGCACGTAATAGATGCCTCCTGCTGCATCACCATACAGAGCTATCACTGCTACGTGTAATAGATACCTCCTGCTGCATCACCATACAGAGCTATCACTGCTGCACGTAATAGATGCCTCCTGCTGCATCACCATACAGAGCTATCACTGCTGTGTGTAATAGATGCCTCCTGCTGCATCACCATACAGAGCTGTCACTGCTGCGTGTAATAGATGCCTCCTGCTGCATCACCATACAGAGCTATCACTGCTGCATGTAATAGATGCCTCATGCAGCATCACCATACAGAGCTATCACTGCTGCACGTAATAGATGTCTCCTGCTGCATCACCATACAGAGCTATCACTGCTACGTGTAATAGATACCTCCTGCTGCATCACCATACAGAGCTATCACTGCTGCACGTAATAGATGCCTCCTGCATCACCATACAGAGCTATCACTGCTGCGTGTAATAGATGCCTCCTGCAGCATCACCATACAGAGCTATCACTGCTGCATGTAATAGATGCCTCCTGCTGCATCACCATACAGAGCTATCACTGCTGCGTGTAATAGATGCCTCCTGCTGCATCACCATACAGTGCTGTCACTGCTGCGTGTAATAGACACCTCCTGCTGCATCACCATACAGAGCTATCACTGCTGCACGTAATAGATGCCTCCTGCTGCATCACCATACAGAGCTATCACTGCTGCGTGTAATAGATGCCTCCTGCTACATCACCATACAGAGCTATCACTGCTACGTGTAATAGATACCTCCTGCTGCATCACCATACAGAGCTATCACTGCTACGTGTAATAGATACCTCCTGCTGCATCACCATACAGAGCTATCACTGCTGCACGTAATAGATGCCTCCTGCTGCATCACCATACAGAGCTATCACTGCTACGTGTAATAGATACCTCCTGCTGCATCACCATACAGAGCTATCACTGCTGCACGTAATAGATGCCTCCTGCTGCATCACCATACAGAGCTATCACTGCTACGTGTAATAGATACCTCCTGCTGCATCACCATACAGAGCTATCACTGCTGCACGTAATAGATGCCTCCTGCTGCATCACCATACAGAGCTATCACTGCTGCGTGTAATAGATGCCTCCTGCTGCATCACCATACAGAGCTATCACTGCTGCGTGTAATAGATACCTCCTGCTGCATCACCATACAGAGCTATCACTGCTGCGTGTAATAGATGCCTCCTGCTCCGTCACCATACAGAGCTATCACTGCTGCGTGTAATAGATGCCTCCTGCTCCGTCACCATACAGAGCTATCACTGCTGCGTGTAATAGATACCTCCTGCTGCATCACCATACAGAGCTATCACTGCTACGTGTAATAGATACCTCCTGCTGCATCACCATACAGAGCTATCACTGCTGCACGTAATAGATGCCTCCTGCTGCATCACCATACAGAGCTATCACTGCTACATGTAATAGATACCTCCTGCTGCATCACCATACAGAGCTATCACTGCTGCGTGTAATAGATACCTCCTGCTGCATCACCATACAGAGCTATCACTGCTGCACGTAATAGATGCCTCCTGCTGCATCACCATACAGAGCTATCACTGCTACGTGTAATAGATACCTCCTGCTGCATCACCATACAGAGCTATCACTGCTGCACGTAATAGATGCCTCCTGCTGCATCACCATACAGAGCTATCACTGCTACGTGTAATAGATGCCTCCTGCTGCATCACCATACAGAGCTATCACTGCTGCGTGTAATAGATACCTCCTGCTGCATCACCATACAGAGCTATCACTGCTGCACGTAATAGATGCCTCCTGCTGCATCACCATACAGAGCTATCACTGCTACGTGTAATAGATGCCTCCTGCTGCATCACCATACAGAGCTATCACTGCTGCGTGTAATAGATATACCTCCTGCTGCATCACCATACAGAGCTATCACTGCTGCACGTAATAGATGCCTCCTGCTGCATCACCATACAGAGCTATCACTGCTGCGTGTAATAGATACCTCCTGCTGCATCACCATACAGAGCTATCACTGCTACGTGTAATAGATACCTCCTGCTGCATCACCATACAGAGCTATCACTGCTGCGTGTAATAGATGCCTCATGCAGCATCACCATACAGCGCTATCACTGCTGCACGTAATAGATGCCTCATGCAGCATCACCATACAGAGCTATCACTGCTGCATGTAATAGATGCCTCATGCAGCATCACCATACAGCGCTATCACTGCTGCGTGTAATAGATGCCTCCTGCTGCATCACCATACAGAGCTATCACTGCTGCACGTAATAGATGCCTCATGCAGCATCACCATACAGAGCTATCACTGCTGCATGTAATAGATGCCTCATGCAGCATCACCATACAGAGCTATCACTGCTGCACGTAATAGATGCCTCATGCTGCATCACCATACAGAGCTATCACTGGTGCACGTAATAGATGCCTCCTGCTGCATCACCATACAGAGCTATCACTGCTGCGTGTAATAGATGCCTCCTGCTGCATCACCATACAGAGCTGTCACTGCTGCGTGTAATAGATGCCTCCTGCTGCATCACCATACAGAGCTGTCACTGCTGCATGTAATAGATGCCTCCTGCTCCGTCACCATACAGAGCTATCACTGCTGCGTGTAATAGATACCTCCTGCTGCATCACCATACAGAGCTATCACTGCTGCACGTAATAGATGCCTCCTGCTGCATCACCATACAGAGCTATCACTGCTACGTGTAATAGATACCTCCTGCTGCATCACCATACAGAGCTATCACTGCTGCACGTAATAGATGCCTCCTGCTGCATCACCATACAGAGCTATCACTGCTACGTGTAATAGATGCCTCCTGCTCCGTCACCATACAGAGCTATCACTGCTGCGTGTAATAGATGCCTCCTGCTGCATCACCATACAGAGCTATCACTGCTACGTGTAATAGATACCTCCTGCTGCATCACCATACAGAGCTATCACTGCTGCACGTAATAGATGCCTCCTGCTGCATCACCATACAGAGCTATCACTGCTGCGTGTAATAGATACCTCCTGCTGCATCACCATACAGAGCTATCACTGCTGCACGTAATAGATGCCTCCTGCTGCATCACCATACAGAGCTATCACTGCTACGTGTAATAGATACCTCCTGCTGCATCACCATACAGAGCTATTACTGCTGCACGTAATAGATGCCTCCTGCTGCATCACCATACAGAGCTATCACTGCTGCGTGTAATAGATGCCTCCTGCAGCATCACCATACAGAGCTATCACTGCTGCATGTAATAGATGCCTCCTGCTGCATCACCATACAGAGCTATCACTGCTGCGTGTAATAGATGCCTCCTGCAGCATCACCATACAGAGCTATCACTGCTGCATGTAATAGATGCCTCCTGCTGCATCACCATACAGTGCTGTCACTGCTGCGTGTAATAGATGCCTCCTGCTACATCACCATACAGTGCTGTCACTGCTGCATGTAATAGATGCCTCCTGCTGCATCACCATACAGAGCTATCACTGCTGCGTGTAATAGATGCCTCCTGCTGCATCACCATACAGAGCTATCACTGCTACGTGTAATAGATACCTCCTGCTGCATCACCATACAGAGCTATCACTGCTACGTGTAATAGATGCCTCCTGCTGCATCACCATACAGAGCTATCACTGCTACGTGTAATAGATACCTCCTGCTGCATCACCATACAGAGCTATCACTGCTGCACGTAATAGATGCCTCCTGCTGCATCACCATACAGAGCTATCACTGCTGTGTGTAATAGATGCCTCCTGCTGCTTCACCATACAGAGCTATCACTGCTGCATGTAATAGATGCCTCCTGCTGCATCACCATACAGAGCTGTCACTGCTGCGTGTAATAGATGCCTCCTGCTGCATCACCATACAGAGCTATCACTGCTGCACGTAATAGATGCCTCCTGCTGCATCACCATACAGAGCTGTCACTGCTGCGTGTAATAGATGCCTCCTGCTGCATCACCATACAGAGCTGTCACTGCTGCATGTAATAGATGCCTCCTGCTACATCACCATACAGAGCTATCACTGCTGCATGTAATAGATGCCTCATGCAGCATCACCATACAGAGCTATCACTGCTGCATGTAATAGATGCCTCCTGCTGCATCACCATACAGAGCTATCACTGCTACGTGTAATAGATGCCTCCTGCTGCATCACCATACAGAGCTATCACTGCTGCACGTAATAGATGCCTCATGCAGCATCACCATACAGAGCTGTCACTGCTGCGTGTAATAGATACCTACTGCTGCATCACCATACAGAGCTATCACTGCTGCACGTAATAGATGCCTCCTGCTGCATCACCATACAGAGCTATCACTGCTACGTGTAATAGATACCTCCTGCTGCATCACCATACAGAGCTATCACTGCTGCACGTAATAGATGCCTCCTGCTGCATCACCATACAGAGCTATCACTGCTGCGTGTAATAGATGCCTCCTGCTGCATCACCATACAGAGCTGTCACTGCTGCGTGTAATAGATGCCTCCTGCTGCATTACCATACAAAGCTATCACTGCTGCATGTAATAGATGCCTCCTGCTCCGTCACCATACAGAGCTATCACTGCTGCGTGTAATAGATACCTCCTGCTGCATCACCATACAGAGCTATCACTGCTGCACGTAATAGATGCCTCATGCAGCATCACCATACAGAGCTATCACTGCTGCACGTAATAGATGCCTCATGCAGCATCACCATACAGAGCTATCACTGCTGCGTGTAATAGATGCCTCCTGCTGCATCACCATACAGAGCTATCACTGCTACGTGTAATAGATACCTCCTGCTGCATCACCATACAGAGCTATCACTGCTGCACGTAATAGATGCCTCCTGCTGCATCACCATACAGAGCTATCACTGCTGCATGTAATAGATGCCTCCTGCTCCGTCACCATACAGAGCTATCACTGCTGCGTGTAATAGATGCCTCATGCAGCATCACCATACAGCGCTATCACTGCTGCGTGTAATAGATGCCTCCTGCAGCATCACCATACAGAGCTATCACTGCTGCATGTAATAGATGCCTCCTGCTGCATCACCATACAGAGCTATCACTGCTGCGTGTAATAGATACCTCCTGCTGCATCACCATACAGAGCTATCACTGCTGCACGTAATAGATGCCTCCTGCTGCATCACCATACAGAGCTATCACTGCTACGTGTAATAGATGCCTCCTGCTGCATCACCATACAGAGCTATCACTGCTGCGTGTAATAGATACCTCCTGCTGCATCACCATACAGAGCTATCACTGCTGCACGTAATAGATGCCTCCTGCTGCATCACCATACAGAGCTATCACTGCTACGTGTAATAGATGCCTCCTGCTGCATCACCATACAGAGCTATCACTGCTGCGTGTAATAGACACCTCCTGCTGCATCACCATACAGAGCTATCACTGCTGCACGTAATAGATGCCTCCTGCTGCATCACCATACAGAGCTATCACTGCGACGTGTAATAGATACCTCCTGCTGCATCACCATACAGAGCTATCACTGCTGCGTGTAATAGATGCCTCATGCAGCATCACCATACAGCGCTATCACTGCTGCACGTAATAGATGCCTCATGCAGCATCACCATACAGAGCTATCACTGCTGCATGTAATAGATGCCTCATGCAGCATCACCATACAGCGCTATCACTGCTGCGTGTAATAGATGCCTCCTGCTGCATCACCATACAGAGCTATCACTGCTACGTGTAATAGATACCTCCTGCTGCATCACCATACAGAGCTATCACTGCTGCACGTAATAGATGCCTCCTGCTGCATCACCATACAGAGCTATCACTGCTGCATGTAATAGATGCCTCCTGCTCCGTCACCATACAGAGCTATCACTGCTGCGTGTAATAGATGCCTCATGCAGCATCACCATACAGCGCTATCACTGCTGCGTGTAATAGATGCCTCCTGCAGCATCACAATACAGAGCTGTCACTGCTGCATGTAATAGATGCCTCCTGCTGCATCACCATACAGAGCTATCACTGCTGCGTGTAATAGATGCCTCCTGCTGCATCACCATACAGTGCTGTCACTGCTGCACGTAATAGATGCCTCCTGCTGCATCACCATACAGAGCTGTCACTGCTGCGTGTAATAGATGCCTCCTGCTGCATCACCATACAGAGCTGTCACTGCTGCATGTAATAGATGCCTCCTGCTCCGTCACCATACAGAGCTATCACTGCTGCGTGTAATAGATACCTCCTGCTGCATCACCATACAGAGCTATCACTGCTGCACGTAATAGATGCCTCCTGCTGCATCACCATACAGAGCTATCACTGCTGCACGTAATAGATGCCTCCTGCTGCATCACCATACAGAGCTATCACTGCTACGTGTAATAGATACCTCCTGCTGCATCACCATACAGAGCTATCACTGCTGCACGTAATAGATGCCTCCTGCTGCATCACCATACAGAGCTATCACTGCTGCACGTAATAGATGCCTCCTGCTCCGTCACCATACAGAGCTATCACTGCTGCACGTAATAGATGCCTCCTGCTGCATCACCATACAGAGCTATCACTGCTACGTGTAATAGATACCTCCTGCTGCATCACCATACAGAGCTATCACTGCTGCACGTAATAGATGCCTCCTGCTGCATCACCATACAGAGCTATCACTGCTACGTGTAATAGATACCTCCTGCTGCATCACCATACAGAGCTATCACTGCTGCACGTAATAGATGCCTCCTGCTGCATCACCATACAGAGCTATCACTGCTGCACGTAATAGATGCCTCATGCAGCATCACCATACAGCGCTATCACTGCTGCACGTAATAGATGCCTCATGCAGCATCACCATACAGAGCTATCACTGCTGCATGTAATAGATGCCTCATGCAGCATCACCATACAGCGCTATCACTGCTGCGTGTAATAGATGCCTCCTGCTGCATCACCATACAGAGCTATCACTGCTACGTGTAATAGATACCTCCTGCTGCATCACCATACAGAGCTATCACTGCTGCACGTAATAGATGCCTCCTGCTGCACCACCATACAGAGCTATCACTGCTGCGTGTAATAGATGCCTCCTGCAGCATCACCATACAGAGCTATCACTGCTGCATGTAATAGATGCCTCCTGCTGCATCACCATACAGAGCTATCACTGCTGCGTGTAATAGATGCCTCCTGCTGCATCACCATACAGCGCTATCACTGCTGCATGTAATAGATGCCTCCTGCTGCATCACCATACAGAGCTATCACTGCTGCACGTAATAGATGCCTCATGCTGCATCACCATACAGAGCTATCACTGCTGCACGTAATAGATGCCTCCTGCTGCATCACCATACAGAGCTATCACTGCTGCACGTAATAGATGCCTCCTGCTGCATCACCATACAGAGCTATCACTGCTGCGTGTAATAGATGCCTCCTGCTGCATCACCATACAGAGCTATCACTGCTGCATGTAATAGGAACCTCCTGCTGCATCACCATACAGAGCTATCACTGCTGCACGTAATAGATGCCTCCTGCTGCATCACCATACAGAGCTATCACTGCTGCATGTAATAGGAACCTCCTGCTGCATCACCATACAGAGCTATCACTGCTGCACGTAATAGATGCCTCCTGCTGCATCACCATACAGAGCTATCACTGCTACGTGTAATAGATACCTCCTGCTGCATCACCATACAGAGCTATCACTGCTGCACGTAATAGATGCCTCCTGCTGCATCACCATACAGAGCTATCACTGCTACGTGTAATAGATACCTCCTGCTGCATCACCATACAGAGCTATCACTGCTGCACGTAATAGATGCCTCCTGCTCCGTCACCATACAGAGCTATCACTGCTGCGTGTAATAGATACCTCCTGCTGCATCACCATACAGAGCTATCACTGCTGCACGTAATAGATGCCTCCTGCTGCATCACCATACAGAGCTATCACTGCTACGTGTAATAGATACCTCCTGCTGCATCACCATACAGAGCTATCACTGCTGCACGTAATAGATGCCTCCTGCTGCATCACCATACAGAGCTATCACTGCTACGTGTAATAGATGCCTCCTGCTGCATCACCATACAGAGCTATCACTGCTGCGTGTAATAGATACCTCCTGCTGCATCACCATACAGAGCTATCACTGCTGCACGTAATAGATGCCTCCTGCTGCATCACCATACAGAGCTATCACTGCTACGTGTAATAGATACCTCCTGCTGCATCACCATACAGAGCTATCACTGCTGCACGTAATAGATGCCTCCTGCTGCATCACCATACAGAGCTATCACTGCTGCGTGTAATAGATGCCTCCTGCTGCATCACCATACAGAGCTGTCACTGCTGCGTGTAATAGATGCCTCCTGCTGCATCACCATACAGAGCTATCACTGCTGCATGTAATAGATGCCTCCTGCTGCATCACCATACAGAGCTATCACTGCTACGTGTAATAGATGCCTCCTGCTGCATCACCATACAGAGCTATCACTGCTGCGTGTAATAGATACCTCCTGCTGCATCACCATACAGAGCTATCACTGCTGCACGTAATAGATGCCTCATGCTGCATCACCATACAGAGCTATCACTGCTGCACGTAATAGATGCCTCCTGCTGCATCACCATACAGAGCTATCACTGCTACGTGTAATAGATACCTCCTGCTGCATCACCATACAGAGCTATCACTGCTGCACGTAATAGATGCCTCCTGCTGCGTCACCATACAGAGCTATCACTGCTGCGTGTAATAGATGCCTCCTGCTGCATCACCATACAGAGCTATCACTGCTGCATGTAATAGATGCCTCCTGCTCCGTCACCATACAGAGCTATCACTGCTGCGTGTAATAGATACCTCCTGCTGCATCACCATACAGAGCTATCACTGCTGCATGTAATAGATGCCTCCTGCTCCGTCACCATACAGAGCTATCACTGCTGCGTGTAATAGATACCTCCTGCTGCATCACCATACAGAGCTATCACTGCTGCACGTAATAGATGCCTCCTGCTGCATCACCATACAGAGCTATCACTGCTACGTGTAATAGATACCTCCTGCTGCATCACCATACAGAGCTATCACTGCTGCACGTAATAGATGCCTCATGCAGCATCACCATACAGAGCTATCACTGCTGCATGTAATAGATGCCTCATGCAGCATCACCATACAGCGCTATCACTGCTGCGTGTAATAGATGCCTCCTGCTGCATCACCATACAGAGCTATCACTGCTACGTGTAATAGATACCTCCTGCTGCATCACCATACAGAGCTATCACTGCTGCGTGTAATAGATGCCTCATGCAGCATCACCATACAGAGCTATCACTGCTGCATGTAATAGATACCTCCTGCTGCATCACCATACAGAGCTATCACTGCTGCACGTAATAGATGCCTCCTGCTGCATCACCATACAGAGCTATCACTGCTGCATGTAATAGATGCCTCCTGCTCCGTCACCATACAGAGCTATCACTGCTGCGTGTAATAGATGCCTCATGCAGCATCACCATACAGCGCTATCACTGCTGCGTGTAATAGATGCCTCCTGCAGCATCACCATACAGAGCTATCACTGCTGCATGTAATAGATGCCTCCTGCAGCATCACCATACAGAGCTATCACTGCTGCGTGTAATAGATACCTCCTGCTACATCACCATACAGTGCTGTCACTGCTGCATGTAATAGATGCCTCCTGCTGCATCACCATACAGAGCTATCACTGCTGCGTGTAATAGATTTCTCCTGCTGCATCACCATACAGAGCTATCACTGCTGCGTGTAATAGATGCCTCCTGCTGCATCACCATACAGAGCTATCACTGCTGCGTGTAATAGATGCCTCCTGCAGCATCACCATACAGAGCTATCACTGCTGCGTGTAATAGATACCTCCTGCTGCATCACCATACAGAGCTATCACTGCTACGTGTAATAGATGCCTCCTGCTGCATCACTATACAGAGCTATCATTGCTGCGTGTAATAGATGCCTCCTGTTGTATCACCATACAGAGCTATCATTGCTGCGTGTAATATATGCCTCCTGCTGCATCACCATACAGAGCTATCACTGCTGCGTGTAATAGATACCTCCTGCTGCATCACCATACAGAGCTATCATTGCTGCGTGTAATAGATGCCTCCTGTTGTATCACCATACAGAGCTATCATTGCTGCGTGTAATATATGCCTCCTGCTGCATCACCATACAGAGCTATCACTGCTACGTGTAATAGATACCTCCTGCTGCATCACCATACAGAGCTATCACTGCTGCATGTAATAGATACCTCCTGCTGCTTCACCATACAGAGCTATCACTGCTGCGTGTAATAGATGCCTCCTGCTGCATCACCATACAGAGCTATCACTGCTGCATGTATTAGATGCCTCCTGCTGCATCACCATACAGTGCTGTCACTACTGCGTGTAATAGATGCCTCCTGCTGCATCACCATACAGAGCTATCACTGCTACGTGTAATAGATACCTCCTGCTGCATCACCATACAGAGCTATCACTGCTGCATGTAATAGATACCTCCTGCTGCTTCACCATACAGAGCTATCACTGCTGCGTGTAATAGATGCCTCCTGTTGTATCACCATACAGAGCTATCACTGCTGCGTGTAATAGATGCCTCCTGCTGCATCACCATACAGAGCTATCACTGCTGCATGTATTAGATGCCTCCTGCTGCATCACCATACAGTGCTGTCACTGCTGCATGTAATAGATGCCTCCTGCTGCATCACCATACAGAGCTATCACTGCTGCGTGTAATAGATGCCTCCTGCTGCATCACCATACAGAGCTATCACTGCTGCGTGTAATAGATGCCTCCTGCAGCATCACCATACAGAGCTATCACTGCTGCGTGTAATAGATACCTCCTGCTGCATCACCATACAGAGCTATCATTGCTGCGTGTAATAGATGCCTCCTGTTGTATCACCATACAGAGCTATCATTGCTGCGTGTAATATATGCCTCCTGCTGCATCACCATACAGAGCTATCACTGCTACGTGTAATAGATACCTCCTGCTGCTTCACCATACAGAGCTATCACTGCTGCATGTAATAGATGCCTCCTGCTGCATCACCATACAGAGCTGTCACTGCTGCGTGTAATAGATGCCTCCTGCTGCATCACCATACAGAGCTATCACTGCTACGTGTAATAGATACCTCCTGCTGCATCACCATACAGAGCTATCACTGCTGCATGTAATAGATACCTCCTGCTGCATCACCATACAGAGCTATCACTGCTGCATGTAATAGATGCCTCCTGCTGCATCACCATACAGAGCTATCACTGCTGCATGTAATAGATACCTCCTGCTGCTTCACCATACAGAGCTATCACTGCTGCGTGTAATAGATGCCTCCTGCTGCATCACCATACAGAGCTATCACTGCTACGTGTAATAGATACCTCCTGCTGCATCACCATACAGAGCTATCACTGCTGCACGTAATAGATGCCTCCTGCTGCATCACCATACAGAGCTATCACTGCTGCATGTAATAGATGCCTCATGCTGCATCACCATACAGAGCTATCACTGCTGCACGTAATAGATGCCTCATGCTGCATCACCATACAGAGCTATCACTGCTGCACGTAATAGATGCCTCCTGCTGCATCACCATACAGAGCTATCACTGCTACGTGTAATAGATACCTCCTGCTGCATCACCATACAGAGCTATCACTGCTGCGTGTAATAGACACCTCCTGCTACATCACCATACAGTGCTGTCACTGCTGCATGTAATAGATGCCTCATGCTGCATCACCATACAGAGCTATCACTGCTGCACGTAATAGATGCCTCATGCTGCATCACCATACAGAGCTATCACTGCTACGTGTAATAGATACCTCCTGCTGCATCACCATACAGAGCTATCACTGCTGCGTGTAATAGATACCTCCTGCTGCATCACCATACAGAGCTATCACTGCTGCGTGTAATAGATGCCTCCTGCTGCATCACCATACAGAGCTGTCACTGCTGCATGTAATAGATGCCTCCTGCTCCGTCACCATACAGAGCTATCACTGCTGCGTGTAATAGATACCTCCTGCTGCATCACCATACAGAGCTATCACTGCTGCGTGTAATAGATGCCTCCTGCTGCATCACCATACAGAGCTGTCACTGCTGCATGTAATAGATGCCTCCTGCTCCGTCACCATACAGAGCTATCACTGCTGCGTGTAATAGATACCTCCTGCTGCATCACCATACAGAGCTATCACTGCTGCACGTAATAGATGCCTCCTGCTGCATCACCATACAGAGCTATCACTGCTACGTGTAATAGATACCTCCTGCTGCATCACCATACAGAGCTATCACTGCTGCACGTAATAGATGCCTCCTGCTGCATCACCATACAGAGCTGTCACTGCTGCATGTAATAGATGCCTCCTGCTCCGTCACCATACAGAGCTATCACTGCTGCGTGTAATAGATACCTCCTGCTGCATCACCATACAGAGCTATCACTGCTGCACGTAATAGATGCCTCCTGCTGCATCACCATACAGAGCTATCACTGCTACGTGTAATAGATACCTCCTGCTGCATCACCATACAGAGCTATCACTGCTGCACGTAATAGATGCCTCCTGCTGCATCACCATACAGAGCTATCACTGCTACGTGTAATAGATGCCTCCTGCTGCATCACCATACAGAGCTATCACTGCTGCGTGTAATAGATACCTCCTGCTGCATCACCATACAGAGCTATCACTGCTGCACGTAATAGATGCCTCCTGCTGCATCACCATACAGAGCTATCACTGCTACGTGTAATAGATACCTCCTGCTGCATCACCATACAGAGCTATCACTGCTGCACGTAATAGATGCCTCCTGCTGAATCACCATACAGAGCTATCACTGCTGCGTGTAATAGATGCCTCCTGCAGCATCACCATACAGAGCTATCACTGCTGCATGTAATAGATGCCTCCTGCTGCATCACCATACAGAGCTATCACTGCTGCGTGTAATAGATGCCTCCTGCTGCATCACCATACAGTGCTGTCACTGCTGCATGTAATAGATGCCTCCTGCTGCATCACCATACAGAGCTATCACTGCTGCACGTAATAGATACCTCATGCTGCATCACCATACAGAGCTATCACTGCTGCACGTAATAGATGCCTCCTGCTGCATCACCATACAGAGCTATCACTGCTACGTGTAATAGATACCTCCTGCTGCATCACCATACAGAGCTATCACTGCTGCACGTAATAGATGCCTCCTGCTGCATCACCATACAGAGCTATCACTGCTGCGTGTAATAGATGCCTCCTGCTGCATCACCATACAGAGCTGTCACTGCTGCGTGTAATAGATGCCTCCTGCTGCATCACCATACAGAGCTGTCACTGCTGCATGTAATAGATGCCTCCTGCTCCGTCACCATACAGAGCTATCACTGCTGCGTGTAATAGATACCTCCTGCTGCATCACCCTACAGAGCTATCACTGCTGCACGTAATAGATGCCTCCTGCTGCATCACCATACAGAGCTATCACTGCTGTGTGTAATAGATACCTCCTGCTGCATCACCATACAGAGCTATCACTGCTGCACGTAATAGATGCCTCCTGCTGCATCACCATACAGAGCTATCACTGCTACGTGTAATAGATACCTCCTGCTGCATCACCATACAGAGCTATCACTGCTGCACGTAATAGATGCCTCCTGCTGCATCACCATACAGAGCTATCACTGCTGCGTGTAATAGATGCCTCCTGCTGCATCACCATACAGAGCTGTCACTGCTGCGTGTAATAGATGCCTCCTGCTGCATCACCATACAGAGCTATCACTGCTGCATGTAATAGATGCCTCCTGCTGCATCACCATACAGAGCTATCACTGCTACGTGTAATAGATGCCTCCTGCTGCATCACCATACAGAGCTATCACTGCTGCGTGTAATTGATACCTCCTGCTGCATCACCATACAGAGCTATCACTGCTGCACGTAATAGATGCCTCCTGCTGCATCACCATACAGAGCTATCACTGCTACGTGTAATAGATACCTCCTGCTGCATCACCATACAGAGCTATCACTGCTGCACGTAATAGATGCCTCCTGCTGCATCACCATACAGAGCTATCACTGCTGCGTGTAATAGATGCCTCCTGCTGCATCACCATACAGAGCTGTCACTGCTGCGTGTAATAGATGCCTCCTGCTGCATCACCATACAAAGCTATCACTGCTGCATGTAATAGATGCCTCCTGCTGCATCACCATACAGAGCTATCACTGCTGCATGTAATAGATACCTCCTGCTGCATCACCATACAGAGCTATCACTGCTGCACGTAATAGATGCCTCCTGCTGCATCACCATACAGAGCTATCACTGCTGCGTGTAATAGATGCCTCCTGCTGCATCACCATACAGAGCTGTCACTGCTGCGTGTAATAGATGCCTCCTGCTGCATCACCATACAGAGCTATCACTGCTGCATGTAATAGATGCCTCCTGCTCCGTCACCATACAGAGCTATCACTGCTACGTGTAATAGATACCTCCTGCTGCATCACCATACAGAGCTATCACTGCTGCACGTAATAGATGCCTCCTGCTGCATCACCATACAGAGCTATCACTGCTGCGTGTAATAGATGCCTCCTGCTGCATCACCATACAGAGCTGTCACTGCTGCGTGTAATAGATGCCTCCTGCTGCATCACCATACAGAGCTATCACTGCTGCATGTAATAGATGCCTCCTGCTCCGTCACCATACAGAGCTATCACTGCTGCGTGTAATAGATACCTCCTGCTGCATCACCATACAGAGCAATCACTGCTGCACGTAATAGATGCCTCATGCTGCATCACCATACAGAGCTGTCACTGCTGCACGTAATAGATGCCTCCTGCTGCATCACCATACAGAGCTATCACTGCTACGTGTAATAGATACCTCCTGCTGCATCACCATACAGAGCTATCACTGCTGCACGTAATAGATGCCTCCTGCTGCATCACCATACAGAGCTATCACTGCTGCGTGTAATAGATGCCTCCTGCTGCATCACCATACAGAGCTATCACTGCTACGTGTAATAGATACCTCCTGCTGCATCACCATACAGAGCTATCACTGCTGCACGTAATAGATGCCTCCTGCTGCATCACCATACAGAGCTATCACTGCTGCATGTAATAGATGCCTCCTGCTCCGTCACCATACAGAGCTATCACTGCTGCGTGTAATAGATGCCTCATGCAGCATCACCATACAGCGCTATCACTGCTGCGTGTAATAGATGCCTCCTGCAGCATCACCATACAGAGCTATCACTGCTGCATGTAATAGATGCCTCCTGCTGCATCACCATACAGAGCTATCACTGCTGCGTGTAATAGATGCCTCCTGCTGCATCACCATACAGTGCTGTCACTGCTGCGTGTAATAGATGCCTCCTGCTGCATCACCATACAGAGCTATCACTGCTGCGTGTAATAGATGCCTCCTGCTGCATCACCATACAGAGCTATCACTGCTGCACGTAATAGATGCCTCATGCTGCATCACCATACAGAGCTATCACTGCTGCGTGTAATAGATTTCTCCTGCTGCGTCACCATACAGAGCTATCACTGCTGCATGTAATAGATGCCTCCTGCTGCATCACCATACAGAGCTATCACTGCTGCATGTAATAGATGCCTCCTGCTGCATCACCATACAGAGCTATCACTGCTGCATGTAATAGATGTCTCCTGCTGCGTCACCATACAGAGCTATCACTGCTACGTGTAATAGGTACCTCCTGCTGCATCACCATACAGAGCTATCACTGCTGCATGTAATAGATTTCTCCTGCTGCGTCACCATACAGAGCTATCACTGCTGCATGTAATAGATGCCTCCTGCTGCATCACCATACAGAGCTATCACTGCTGCATGTAATAGATGCCTCCTGCTGCATCACCATACAGAGCTATCACTGCTGCGTGTAATAGATTTCTCCTGCTGCGTCACCATACAGAGCTATCACTGCTGCATGTAATAGATGCCTCCTGCTGCATCACCATACAGAGCTATCACTGCTGCATGTAATAGATGCCTCCTGCTGCATCACCATACAGAGCTATCACTGCTGCATGTAATAGATGTCTCCTGCTGCGTCACCATACAGAGCTATCACTGCTACGTGTAATAGGTACCTCCTGCTGCATCACCATACAGAGCTATCACTGCTGCATGTAATAGATGCCTCCTGCTGCATCACCATACAGAGCTATCACTGCTGCATGTAATAGATGTCTCCTGCTGCGTCACCATACAGAGCTATCACTGCTACGTGTAATAGGTACCTCCTGCTGCATCACCATACAGAGCTATCACTGCTGCGTGTAATAGATGCCTCCTGCTGCATCACCATACAGAGCTATCACTGCTGCGTGTAATAGATGCCTCCTGCAGCATCACCATACAGAGCTATCACTGCTGCGTGTAATAGATACCTCCTGCTGCATCACCATACAGAGCTATCACTGCTGCGTGTAATAGATACCTCCTGCTGCATCACCATACAGAGCTATCATTGCTGCGTGTAATAGATGCCTCCTGCTCCGTCACCATACAGAGCTATCACTGCTGCGTGTAATAGATGCCTCCTGCTGCATCACCATACAGAGCTATCACTGCTGCGTGTAATAGATGCCTCCTGCTGCATCACCATACAGAGCTATCACTGCTGCATGTATTAGATGCCTCCTGCTGCATCACCATACAGAGCTATCACTGCTGCATGTAATAGATGCCTCCTGCTGCATCACCATACAGAGCTATCACTGCTGCACGTAATAGATGCCTCCTGCTGCATCACCATACAGAGCTATCACTGCTGCACGTAATAGATGCCTCCTGCTGCATCACCATACAGAGCTATCACTGCTGCACGTAATAGATGCCTCCTGCTGCATCACCATACAGAGCTATCACTGCTACGTGTATTAGATGCCTCCTGCTGCATCACCATACAGAGCTATCACTGCTGCGTGTAATAGATGCTATCCTGCTGCATCACCATACAGAGCTATCACTGCTACGTGTAATAGATACCTCCTGCTGCTTCACCATACAGAGCTATCACTGCTGCATGTAATAGATGCCTCCTGCTGCTTCACCATACAGAGCTATCACTGCTGCATGTAATAGATACCTCCTGCTCCGTCACCATACAGAGCTATCACTGCTGCATGTAATAGATGCCTCCTGCTGCTTCACCATACAGAGCTATCACTGCTGCATGTAATAGGTACCTCCTGCTGCATCACCATACAAAGCTATCACTGCTGCACGTAATAGATGCCTCCTGCTGCATCACCATACAGAGCTGTCACTGCTGCACGTAATAGATGCTTCATGCAGCATCACCATACAGAGCTATCACTGCTGCGTGTAATAGATGCCTCCTGCTGCATCACCATACAGAGCTATCACTGCTGCATGTAATAGATGCCTCCTGCTGCATCACCATACAGAGCTATCATTGCTGCATGTAATAGATGCCTCCTGCTGCATCACCATACAGAGCTATCACTGCTGCATGTAATAGATGCCTCCTGCTGCTTCACCATACAGAGCTATCACTGCTGCATGTAATAGGTACCTCCTGCTGCATCACCATACAAAGCTATCACTGCTGCACGTAATAGATGCCTCCTGCTGCATCACCATACAGAGCTGTCACTGCTGCACGTAATAGATGCTTCATGCAGCATCACCATACAGAGCTATCACTGCTGCGTGTAATAGATGCCTCCTGCTGCATCACCATACAGAGCTATCACTGCTACGTGTAATAGATACCTCCTGCTGCTTCACCATACAGAGCTATCATTGCTGCATGTAATAGATGCCTCCTGCTGCATCACCATACAGAGCTATCACTGCTGCATGTAATAGATGCCTCCTGCTGCTTCACCATACAGAGCTATCACTGCTGCATGTAATAGGTACCTCCTGCTGCATCACCATACAAAGCTATCACTGCTGCACGTAATAGATGCCTCCTGCTGCATCACCATACAGAGCTGTCACTGCTGCACGTAATAGATGCTTCATGCAGCATCACCATACAGAGCTATCACTGCTGCGTGTAATAGATGCCTCCTGCTGCATCACCATACAGAGCTATCACTGCTGCATGTAATAGATGCCTCATGCTGCATCACCATACAGAGCTATCACTGCTGCGTGTAATAGATGCCTCCTGCTGCATCACCATACAGAGCTATCACTGCTACGTGTAATAGATACCTCCTGCTGCATCACCATACAGAGCTATCACTGCTACGTGTAATAGATGCCTCCTGCTGCATCACCATACAGAGCTATCACTGCTGCGTGTAATAGATGCCTCCTGCTGCATCACCATACAGTGCTGTCACTGCTGCGTGTAATAGATGCCTCCTGCTGCATCACCATACAGAGCTATCACTGCTGCGTGTAATAGATGCCTCCTGCTGCATCACCATACAGAGCTATCACTGCTGCATGTAATAGATGCCTCCTGCTGCATCACCATACAGAGCTATCACTGCTGCGTGTAATAGATACCTCCTGCTGCATCACCATACAGAGCTATCACTGCTGCATGTAATAGATGTCTCCTGCTGCATCACCATACAGAGCTATCACTGCTGCGTGTAATAGATTTCTCCTGCTGCATCACCATACAGAGCTATCACTGCTGCGTGTAATAGATGCCTCCTGCTGCATCACCATACAGAGCTATCACTGCTGCGTGTAATAGATGCCTCCTGCAGCATCACCATACAGAGCTATCACTGCTGCGTGTAATAGATACCTCCTGCTGCATCACCATACAGAGCTATCACTGCTGCGTGTAATAGATACCTCCTGCTGCATCACCATACAGAGCTATCATTGCTGCGTGTAATAGATGCCTCCTGCTCCGTCACCATACAGAGCTATCACTGCTGCGTGTAATAGATGCCTCCTGCTGCATCACCATACAGAGCTATCACTGCTGCGTGTAATAGATGCCTCCTGCTGCATCACCATACAGAGCTATCACTGCTGCATGTATTAGATGCCTCCTGCTGCATCACCATACAGAGCTATCACTGCTGCATGTAATAGATGCCTCCTGCTGCATCACCATACAGAGCTATCACTGCTGCATGTAATAGATGCCTCCTGCTGCATCACCATACAGAGCTATCACTGCTACGTGTAATAGATACCTCCTGCTGCATCACCATACAGAGCTGTCACTGCTGCGTGTAATAGATGCCTCCTGCTGCATCACCATACAGAGCTATCACTGCTACGTGTAATAGATACCTCCTGCTGCATCACCATACAGAGCTATCACTGCTGCACGTAATAGATGCCTCCTGCTGCATCACCATACAGAGCTATCACTGCTACGTGTAATAGATACCTCCTGCTGCATCACCATACAGAGCTATCACTGCTGCACGTAATAGATGCCTCCTGCTGCATCACCATACAGAGCTATCACTGCTGCGTGTAATAGATGCCTCCTGCTGCATCACCATACAGAGCTATCACTGCTACGTGTAATAGATACCTCCTGCTGCATCACCATACAGAGCTATCACTGCTGCATGTAATAGATACCTCCTGCTGCATCACCATACAGAGCTATCACTGCTGCATGTAATAGGTACCTCCTGCTGCATCACCATACAGAGCTATCACTGCTGAGTGTTGTGGAAGTAGCTTGGTTAAATCTTCCACCGGCATCACAAAGAAGTCCTTTAGTGTTTTGGTAAAAGCCACCAACATGGGCGCTAAATGGACTCATGGGATGACCGAGGAAACCATGGTTCAGGTTGGAGATGGAACAAAATGGTCCGCATAATGCGTAAGAAATGGTAAGTACGCAGTGGCTTTCATGGATGATGTGGTATATGAATGTGTTGTGTAAAATACATTTCCCAAGATTGGTAGTTTTGACCCAGAGGTATTTATGTCTGATAGAATCTCGTTAATTAAGGATAAGATGTAATGATTGTTTAAATCTATGGCAACAAGAAGGAGAAGCACAGAAAGAAATGGCATGCGCAGCAGATGCTGGTATAATTGAGAGAGTTACAGCCAATATAGAAAAGAAAAAGTAAAAAATAATAAATATATATATATGTAATTATGTAACCATGAACTGCCTTGTAAAACTGAGTAATATTTACAAGTAACATTTTCTTTTCCCTTCTTTACTTCAAGACAGAAGACGCAATCCTGCTTAGTATTGGAACACAGTACATGATAATTTTTTTCCTCCTACTTTCCTTGAAACACATAAATATATTTAAAGGTCTAGTGAAGCTGATGCTGAATGTTTTTTTTTTTTTATTTCCCCTTCTCCATGGATGTAGTGATAATGTGTAGAAACTTAACCTATTCATTTGCAGGAGAGGATCAAATGAATTTATAGGTATATATTAAATTCATATAAAACACTCTGAACGGTCATATGTAATAAAAATTAATATATTTTATTCTCTCATAAAAAAGCATATATTAATATACCATTATATGGTGTCTGAGGAAGCCGCTGAACGTGTCACTACAGGCGGAGAAATGCGTTATACATTGTAAAGGAGCCCATCCACCACTTTGGCTGACAACAAACCAAGGACCCCATGTGTATTGGAGCCGGAACGGGGCAGAACTGCGTTCCGTCAGTTCCACTTGGCTCACCTCACCCCATGTGTCCCCGGCACCGCAGCAGGGAGACGACGGGCGCCCGCTGAGATTGTGTTACCAGCGGGCGCCCGTCTTCCTGCACAGTGGCAGCTGGAGGCAGGAACTCAGTACTGAGCTCCGGCTTCCGGCTCTGTCAGTGTGCACTATGGGAGAGACGTCAAGACATCATGATGTCTCTCCCATAGTGCTGAGGAGCGGATGCCCAGATTACTGCAGCGGTCGGACACGGAGCGGGGATTGGTAAGTATGGTGTGTTGTGTTTGTTTTTTTTAATTTGTGTAGCGGCGCATCTACTGGGGCTAACTACTGGGGGGGCATTACTACTGGGGGGCATTACTACTGTGGGGCATCTACTGGGGGCAAACTACTGGGGGACATTACTACTGGGGGACATCTACTGGGGGACATTACTACTGGGGGGCATCTACTGGGGGCAAACTACTGGGGGCATTATTACTGGGGGGCAAGCTAATGGGGGCAAACCACAGGGGGCAAGCTACTGGGGCAAACTACAAGGGGGCTAACTACTGGGGGCAAACTACAGGAGGGCATTACTAATGGGGCATAACTACAAGGGCATTGCTACTGGGGGCATACCTACAGGGGCATTACTACTTGGGGGAATTACTACTGGAGGCATAACTACAGGGGCTAAACTACTGGGGGCATTACTACTTGGGGGCATTACTACTGGGGCATTACTCTTTGGGGGCATTACTACTTGGAGGCATTACTACTGGGGGCTAAACTACAAGGGGGCATAACTACAGGGGCTAAACGAATGGGGACATTACTACAGGCAACATTACTACTGGGGGCAATATTTCACAGGGGCATTACCATTAAGGGCATTACTACTCTGGGCACTACTAATGAGGGCATTGTAAAGGGGGCACTTCATAAGGGGCATCACTCCTGGGGATATAAGGGGCACTACTATTGCGGGCATTTCATAAGGGGCACCACTACTATGGGCTCTATATAAGGGGCACTACCACTGTGGGCACTACCACTACTATGGGCATTGTATAAGAGGCGCTACTGCTGTGGGCATTATGTGTATTATTGGGTGCTACTACTGTGGGCATTATTACTATTGTGTAACATGCCCCTTTCTTTTTGAGACCACGCCCCTTTTTTGTGGGCACGCAATACCTTTGTTACATTGGCGCCGTGGGGAGGGGGGTGAGTTCCACCACCTCTCTAGGACCGCTTTAAGCACTGCAAACATTTTCTTACAGAATTCTCATTAAGCAAACTTCCTCTAATATTGGCAATTATCAGGGACCCCATTGTGACCATGGAAGTAACAGAAAAGATGCACTATTACCTTTTGACCACAGAAGCAGAAATTGCTATAGGACTGCTGCTAATGAAAAAAAATATTTCCTTTTGGCTGCAAAGGCCCTGAGCAACCTGCTTGGTTGGGATTTATTATTTCAAATTAGGATGTATCTAGTGTACCCCTGAAGGTGTGTTTTTGGAATATTCCAGGATATCACGTACAGGAGGTGCCAGATATATTAGACACTCTACATACCCTCCAACATGACCCGCCCCACTAGGTACAAAATGCTCTGTTTCGGAACTTCCCTCTTAATTTATTATTGCCATCTCCTGTGAAGAAACAGCTTTCTTATTATTTAACTAGTTCAACACAGGTGATGGAAATCATAAATTAAGAGGGAAGTCCAGGAACAGAGCATTTTGTACCTAGTGGGGCGGGTCATGTTGGAGGGTCTGACTCTACCAAAGTAAATGAAGCATTTTACTGTTATAGAATCAGGTCCATTTAATGTAGAGGAAATTACCTCACAAATGCCAGGTTCCTATGAATCAAATATGGACAAGACACTGGATTCATAGCTAATGTAGACCCCATTAATGGTGGGAGACGGTCATAGAATACAGTATCTAAGAGGAGTTAATAAAAGAGCCAATTCCCCATTGTGCTTAATTCAGTTGTCATTCTGTTGCAAATCTATGCACTTTACTGCTCGCAGCTTCTGCTTTGGTTTTCTTTCCTATTTCTCTTCACCCCCAACAGACATGCTTTCTTTTATAGGATGGGGGTTACAGTACACATGGACCCATCTTCCCTAAGGTTTTAGAGACAGCCCAAGTATCTCCCAGGCCTTGCATGACTGCTTACAGTCAGAGCCGGCCATAGGCATAGGCAAACTAGGCAATTGCCTAGGGCATCAGCAGCTTCTGCTGATTAAAATGATATGCGGCATGCCTATATTCTGTCTGTAGCATTTCGTATGCAGATACAGCCACAGTCTCACACAGAATATATGCATGCTGCATATCATTTTAATAAGCAGAAGCTGCTTGTGCATCCTAGCCACATAGCAATGCAAATAAGATATATTTTCATTAAAAAAAGGTGCCCGACGTTAGCATTGAGGCAAGATTTATGAGGACACATCTGTATCCAAGCAGAGACAAAGGTCACAGTTTTAGTGGCAGTGTGAGTGCTGTGTGCATGTGAGTGGGTTGGTTGTGCAGTAGTGTTCGGAATATGTGTAAGGAGCATTATGTGTGTTATATAAAAATGCATTAATAATGTGCAACATATGTGTAAGGGGCACTGTGTGTCATTATGTTTATAAGGGCATTAATAATGTGCGGCATATGTGTAACAAGGTACTACTGTATGTGTGTCATTATGTGTATAGGGGCACTAATAATGTGCAGCAAATGTGTAGGGGGCACTATGCATGCCATTATGTGTATACGGGCATTAATAATGTGCGGCATATGTGTAAGGGACATTATGCGTAAAAGGGCATTAATAAAGGTTGTCATAATGTGTAAGGCGCATTATGTTTATAAGGACATCAATAATGTGTCTCATATGTGTAAGGGGCATTACTGTGTGGAATTATGTGTATAAATGCATTACTAATGTGTGGCATTATGTGTATAAGGTGCTCTACTATGTGGCGTTGCGTATAGAAAGGGCACTACTGTGTCATCTAATGTGAATAAAAAGCAACAGGGTGTGATGTAATATGAACAATGGGCTCTACTGTGAGGAGTAACGTTTATAAGGTAAAGTGATACTACTGTGGGATGTAATATGAATTATGGACACTATTGCATGATCAAATGTGAATAAAGTTGCAGTACTGTGTGGCGTAATTGGAATTGGGGTTACTATTGTGTGGCCATGCCCCTTGCCAGCAAAAACACGCTCCTCTTTGGGCTGTGCGCCAAATGTGCGAACTGTTCCTATTTAAAATATAGGGGCTACAAACCCCAAAATAAGGACTGCTATGGGTG
Organism: Pseudophryne corroboree; assembly: GCF_028390025.1. NCBI lineage: Eukaryota > Metazoa > Chordata > Amphibia > Anura > Myobatrachidae > Pseudophryne > Pseudophryne corroboree. The sequence goes on along the minus strand of NC_086455.1, from coordinate 177,709,049 downwards.
AGGGGTGATGGTGCTGGGAAAGAGGTGCAAGGTCAGAGGCGGAACCAGTGGTGGTGCTAGGGGGGGGATGCGGTCAAGATGCCGCCGGGATCCCGACCGCCACAATCCCAACATATTCTCCCTCCGTGGGTGTCCACGACACCCATAGAGGGAGAATATAATAGTGTGCTGAGCGTAGCGAGGCACCGTGCCCGCAAGGGGCTGCATTTCACTCGCCACCCCTGTCGGGATTGTGTGGTCGGGATTCCGGCATCGGTATTTCGACCGCTGGGATTCCGGCCGGCGGCATTTAGTACTGATCCCCTAAGGGGCACCAGCCAAAATCTTGCCTAGGGCATCATATTGGTTAGGGCCGGCTCTGCTTACAGTCTTTTCAACCTGAGAATGGATCGGTTCTAATACAATGGGTTGATGACTTGTTGTTATGTGTTGATTCATTTGTGTCTTCTGTAGCTGAGACTAGACATTTATTGTTTCATCTCTCCCAGACAGGACACAAGGTTTCAAGGGACAAATTGCAGTTGTGCCAGACAAGGGTGAATATTTGGGGACATTATCTGACCAAAGGATTTGGACATTCACACTGGACATGATAAAGGGAAAGGATAGTATACGGACATGACCTAATGTTCTATGCAGCACAAGTGGCATCTCCTCATCCTAAAATTTGACACAAATGGCAGTAACAGTTAAAAAGCCATTACAACATGTAATATGCTAAAACCTATACCTTATCTACCATATGTACTGTATCTCATAAGAAACAAAGGGTGGGGGAAGATATAGCCATGAGGAGGATGCAGCAGTTATACAGATATGCATGATTGAATGGAACATTATAATTAGATTAACATGACAAGTGTGACGCCAATTTTTTTTTTTTTTAAAGAATAACATTATTATTCTGTTGGGTTTCTTTTTTAAATGAGAACTACTATTATATAGTAATGTCCCTGCTTGGCAAATGGCTGTCGGTTGCCAGGTCACCCAGCGGGTGCACGGGCAGAGTTCGCATTTGTTTTTTTCATGTTTATGACAAGGGACAAGAACACAGAGAACTGATGAGGTTGCAAAGGGAGCGTCGGCCTCACCAATAGCTTAGTTGCCATGAAGGCAAGCAAATAAATGAATGATTTCTCATTTATTGATTTCTGAGACTGCCAGTGTAATGTACAGACTGATATGAAGGATTTGTATTTAGCACAGGGAATGACCACTCGCTGAGGGGAAGTGGATAATAGTCAGCAGAACTCTGGTAAAATGAACACAACAGCCCAGTAGACACCAGCACATACTGTTTAAGCCTGGCAGAGGCAGATCACAGTCTGACTCCTCTAGATAAGGAAGGTATGTGATATTGGTAAAAGCATACTGGTGTTTGCTTACTTCTGTTCTCAGGCTGTGAAGAAGGCTACTTCATGCCTTACCTGCTTGAGGAAGAACGTATGAAAGGCATTCCTTCTAACGAGGGCTCATTCCAAGTAGATACAAATCAACGTTATTTCAGTATTATAATGTAACAATTTGATATCTGTGTGTTTAGGCCAATTGGTTTTTAATTGGGTTTGTAAAAGGGAAATATATGAACATGCTTAGCCATACATAATCCTATACATAATGTACAGTATGTTACACCGGACATCACACAAATTGATAATAACCCCCCACAACAGCTTTGCTGATTAATTCCTCAAACATCCTTTAGGTGAGATGAATACCACATCTTTCCAGTAGGCCCCGGATCTGTTGAGAGCAATAAGGGATGTTATACCCTTCCCGTCAGCAGCATCCTTATTAATTAAATGATTGAGGTTTGATTTGTGTTGTAGTAAATACTATTCAGATTAAGCATGTTATGTCTGGCTAACAATGATGGTTTAGAGTAAGAAGGTATCTGTATAATGACCACTAAGTTTATTTTTATTTATTTAATAATACTGTAAGGGTTAAGCGATAATATGTAAATTGTATAATAAGTTAAGAACATTTTTGACTTGCTAAGAAAATGTAACATGTTTGTGACAATATATATTTCCTCTGAGAAATATAGTTTGAAGGCTAAAAATAAGTGATTTAGCAATGGTACAATTTTTTTTTAACCAACGTCATTTCCATATACAAAACCCGGTTATTAAATATAAGTCAAGTAGGGTGATGGCTGACACAGGGTAAGCATGGCCAGAAGCATTGCCATTAGTCTTAGAATAGCAGAACCACCCCAAAGCCACCACTTGACTTGTCACCATTGAAGATATTAGATTTTTTGGGGCAGATTACCTTGAACTGTGATAACAAAGTGACTGTCAAGTACACCAGAGGTATGGGAAAGAGACTGAGACAATAACTGATGAGTTTAAAGCTTCTGGCACTGGTCAGATGACATTGTTCCTGAAACATGACATTGTTCCTGAAACAGAGTATAATGCATGAGGAATGTCTTGAGTCCCAGGTACTGATGACCACTACTACATCACTGGGAGTTGCTGAACAAGACACCTGCATAAAATTCCACACATTGCAAGAGGATACCCCAAAATAAAAGATGAAGAATAGAGAACAGAAAAGAGGTCAAAGCAATCAGACCAAAGACGCAGAACAATCAATACAGTATAAATGTCACTTGCCTCTTCTGTGTACTCTTTTGCTTTTTTTGCTGATCCTATTTTTGATCTGTCACCAAAGTGAAATGCCCTGGTGGTGAGTCTGATAGAGCTGTCATAGGACATAGATGTAGAGATACCCACGATCAGGTCACATAACCTAACTCAACTTGTAACTAATAACCAGGAAATGGACATAAAAGTTTAACGAGTTTAAAGAGGAGCAGTGTTGAGGAAGAAGAAGACCTGCTATACAACCCTTAAATGGAAACCATATTAAGATAGGGATACCATGTCAATGTATAGTTATATGTATTATTTTCTTTCCCTCCTTCCCTTAGGTGTTATGACCTAAGGCAGTGCAGGGGAGAAATGCCTCTTCTCAATCCTTTCATTACTTTATACTTTGAACTGTGAAATTATTTTGTAAACTAAATGTTTTCCTTCTTTAAACACCTGTACTAACACACACACACACACACACACACACACACACACACACACACACACACACACACACACACCACACACACACACACACACACACACACACATAACCCAAAATCAATATTCCCCTTAGATGTTTCTTCAGATACATATTTCTCCAATATTTATCAATAAAGCTAGGGTTTTTAGTTAAATTACATCTGTGATTTAGCTGAGAGCATTGGTTTATTATCTCCCCGGTAAATAAATAAAAATACACATACATACACTTCACACACTTGCCTTTCATATTATTTTCTTTCTTATATAGTTTAAACTTGTGCAAATATTGTATGGTGATTCACAATGTACAATTAAATGTGTTATAAAAATGCTATAGACAGTAGATCTATTCAGGTGATAGTTTTGTTGACTATCAAAGGGTGGACTGTCGAAATCTGAATAATAACACATACAAACAACACACAGAGTGGCATTTCTCAGTGGTGGCGTAATTACGGCGTGCATGTTGCTGCATGGTGAGTGTATATATGGTAAAATGTGCAATCACTGAGAAATGCCATAAAGACACACACAGTCATATATCTATATACCACACATAACTTACACATAGTCACTATATGCCCTGAGCAAGTTTTTAATATATTGCAACATTAGGATTAAACCAGTAAAACAGCATTATACATATTCCAGGGTTAGAACCACATTGTTGCATCATGTTTAGTCTCATATTAATCAGTATTTTATCAGCAGTAATCCAGTTATTATGGATAAAAGGTCGCACCCAGCAACCGCAAGATATGAGTAATATTAGATATGTATGGAATAATGTGCAGAGTGTGGATACTGGTCAGTTGGAATTGGCTTTCCAGCAAGACCCTAGGGCAAACACATGTGCCTGCAACATAGGACAAAAGCCCTCACCCTAACCTATGAGCTGTCGAGTTCTTGAGAGATCTGGCCCCTGGACCAATGAGAGAATCCTTTGCTAGATCTATTGTATGCCTTTGGACAAACTATATAAAATAGTGACACAGAACCAGGCAGTTTCTCTCTCTCTCTCTCTCTCTCTCTCTCACACACACACACACACACAACCACACACACACACACACACACACACACGTTCACACACCACACACACACACACACACACACACACACACACACACACACACACACACATTCACACAACCACACACACACATTCATACAACCACACACACACACACACACACACACACACACACACACACACACACACACACACACACACACACACACGCACACACTCTTCTCGGAAGTCTTTTATCTGATTACTGGCTGCTTGGAACCAGGGAAACTTGTGTATGTATTTTAGCTGTAATTGTAACTCTCTCATTGGGGTATATTTACTAACATTCGTAATTTTCGGAAAAAGGTCAAAGTTCAATCACGAATGACATCGAAAGTGTAAAACTGCAACTTTTTGAATTTATTACGACTAATTTACTAAGCTGTCGTATTCGGATTTTTCATTTGTTCCGATGTCGATGTCATTCGTGTTTTTTTTACCTTTTTTACGGCAGTGATTAGCAAAACACTGCTGACTTTTTCAAAATGAATCTCGGCCGGATCTGTGTGATCCGTGCTGGGGTTCATTTTTTTTTTTTTAAATAAACACTGTAAAACGGAGAAAAAAAATGCGTGGGTCCCCCCTCCTAAGCATAACCAGCCTCGGGCTCTTTGTGCCGACCCTGGTTGCAGAAATATGGGGGGGAAAATGACAGGGGTTCCCCCATATTTAAGCAACCAGCATCGGGCTCTGCGCCTGGTCCTGGTTCCAAAAATACGGGGGACAAAAAGAGTAGGGGTCCCCCGTATTTCTAAAACCAGCACCGGGCTCCACTAGCTGGACAGATAATGCCACAGCCGGGGGTCACTTTTATATAGTGCCCTGCGGCCGTGGCATCAAAAATCCAACTAGTCACCCCTGGCCGGGGTATCCTGGGGGAGTGGGGACCCATTCAATCAAGGGGTCCCCCCCCCCAGCCACCCAAGGGCCAGGGGTGAAGCCCGAGGCTGTCCCCCCCATCCTATTGGCTGCGGATGGGGGGCTGATAGCCTTTTGTGAAAATGAAAAGATATTGTTTTTAGTAGCAGTACTACAAGGCCCAGCAAGCCTCCCCGCATGCTGGTACTTGGAGAACCACAAGTACCAGCATGCGGCGGAAAAACGGGCCCGCTGGTACCTGTAGTACTACTACTAAAAAAATACCCAAAAAAAGACAAGACACACACACCTTGAAAGTAAAGATTTATTACATACATCCACACAAACATACAAACATACTTACCTATGGCCCCACGCAGGTCGGTCCTCTTCTCCAGTAGAATTCAAGGGGTACCTGTTGAATAAATTATACTCACCAGCTCCAGGGTCCCAGGCTCCTCGTAGCATCCATTTGTAATCCACGTACTTGAATAAAATAAAAAAACGGACACCCGAGCCACGCACTGAAAGGGGACCCATGTTTGCACATGGGTCCCCTTTCCCCGACTGCCAGAAACCCACTCTGACTTCTGTCTAAGTGGGTTTCTTCAGCCAATCAGGGAGCGCCACGTTGTAGCACCCTCCTGATCGGCTGTGTGCTCCTGTACTGACTGACAGGCAGCACGCGGCAGTGTTACAATGTAGCGCCTATGCGCTCCATTGTAACCAATGGTGGGAACTTTCTGCCCTGCGGTTGACCGAAAGTGACCTCACCGCTGAGCAGAAAGTTCCCACCATTGGTTACAATGGAGCGCATAGGCGCTACATTGTAACACTGCCGCGTGCTGCCTGTCAGTCAGTACAGGAGCACACAGCCGATCAGGAGGGTGCTACAACGTGGCGCTCCCTGATTGGCTGAAGAAACCCACTTAGACAGAAGTCAGAGTGGGTTTCTGGCAGTCGGGGAAAGGGGACCCATGTGCAAACATGGGTCCCCTTTCAGTGCGTGGCGCGGGTGTCCGTTTTTTTATTTTATTCAAGTACGTGGATTACAAATGGATGCTACGAGGAGCCTGGGACCCTGGAGCTGGTGAGTATAATTTATTCAACAGGTACCCCTTGGATTCTACTGGAGAAGAGGACCGACCTGCGTGGGGCCATAGGTAAGTATGTTTGTATGTTTGTGTGGATGTATGTAATAAATCTTTACTTTCAAGGTGTGTGTGTCTTGTCTTTTTTTGGGTATTTTTTTAGTAGTAGTACTACAGGTACCAGCGGGCCCGTTTTTCCGCCGCATGCTGGTACTTGTGGTTCTCCAAGTACCAGCATGCGGGGGAGGCTTGCTGGGCCATGTAGTACTGCTACTAAAAACAATATCTTTTCATTTTCACAAAAGGCTCTCAGCCCCCCATCCGCAGCCAATTGGATGGGGGGGACAGCCTCGGGCTTCACCCCTGGCCCTTGGGTGGCTGGGGGGGGACACCCCTTGATTGAAGGGGTCCCCACTCCTCCAGGGTTCCCCGGCCAGGGGTGACTAGTTGGATATTTGATGCCACGGCCGCAGGGCACTATATAAAAGTGACCCCCGGCTGTGGCATTATCTGTCCAGCTAGTGGAGCCCGGTGCTGGTTTTAAAAATACGGGGGACCCCTACTCTTTTTGTCCCCCGTATTTTTGGAACCAGGACCAGGCGCAGAGCCCGATGCTGGTTGCTTAAATATGGGGGAACCCCTGTCAATTTGTTCCCCATATTTCTGCAACCAGGATCGGCTCAAAGAGCCCGAGGCTGGTTATGCTTAGGAGGGGGGACCCCACGCAATTTTTTTTTAGAAAATAACCACTTTCCCACCCCTTCCCACTGATATACATGCACAGATCTCATGGATCCCTGCATGCCTATACAATCACGGATTAAAAAAGCAGGTCTGGGTTTTTTTAGCACTTTTTTACGAGTTGTCATTTTTCACGGCAGTGTTTTATTTTTTTTTGCTTTGCACTTCTTAGTAAATGACCGAGATTCATACTTAAACAGCCGCGTTTTGACCGATGGTGTATTCATTCGTAATTATTTTCATGGACTACCCAAAAAATACGAATGCCCTCATCACTGCCGTGATTTGAGTTTAGTAAATTACCGAGATGACACTTTGAAGAAAAAACGGCATCTCGGTCAAAATCGGGACCTTAGTAAATATACCCCATTGTGTGTTAAACCTGCATTTGTGTTTTATATCTGTAATTGTGTTTAATACTTGTACTTGCTAAATTAAATCTGATTGTGCATTGGACCACAATTAACAGTATATGATACCGTACTCTCTTATTAAAGTATTAGTTTGCATATAACCACACTGGGGGGTGCGTCACACAAAGATACACAGCTTGTGTCCGCAGCAAACTATTTTGTGTTGTTTTAAAATGAAGTGACTTTTACATCTCTCTGTCATTTTGAATGCCTCAAAAGCTAATCAGAAGGGGCGGGGCCTATGGTGACTAATTCTGAGCTCCTAAAGGAGGAAAAGATTAGACAGTCCCTTAGACTTCTTTCAATCTGAGGAAACACTTTTGGAGGCTGAATGTAGTAGATCTTCAAGAGGTTGGTAGCTAAAAAAGAACTTGATAAAGCAAAATATCTACCAGAGTTTGAGAAGGAAATTAGATTTCTTGATTTCTAAGCGTGGAGATAGTGGGGAAATTTCTTGAGTGAAGTCTCAGATGAAGGAATATCAGTATAACCGTCTGGATTCTTTGATTTTGGAAAGGGATTTTGGCAAATACCACTCGCCTGATTCTCACCAGAATTGCGGAAGATCAGTTGAGATGAAGGAGGTGAGGGGTCTTTATGACAAACAGGGTGTTCTTCATGAGGATAAGGAAGGCATTTTGGGAGTCATTGGATCCTATTACTCTGATCTTTTGTCTGAGCAGCCATTTATCAGAGAAAAGATGGAAATATTTCTGAGGGAGACACCTGGACTTTCTAATCCAAATGTCTCGGTTAAAACCTTGGGCAGGGATGTGACGGCAGAGGAAGTTTAGATGGCAATTGATAAGTTAAGTTGAAAGAAATCCCCAGGCCCAGATGGGTTAACATCTGAGTGCCTGGGTGAGGGAACCCTCCCTCCTTCTATGAGGATAGCTGCCCTCATATTACTGTACAAGTGGAAAGATCCATCTCGTATTCAGAACTTGGGCCTCATTGCCCTTCTCAATACAGATAGAAAGATTTGGGCAAAAGTACTTTTCAACAGGTTATCAGAATTTTTAGAACAATTCAGTTCCCCCTCATAGTACTGCACACTGAAGGGACGAAGAACGATTAGTGCTGTCCTTGGTGCCCGGGAGGCCATAGAGTGGTGCCATGCTGAGAAATGGGGAAAATACTTGCTGGCTTTAGATCAGTCTAAGGCTTTTGATCGAGTGAACCATGGGTCCTACTTGAAAGGTATGGTTTTCCAGTCAGGGTGGTGAATTGGCTCAGAACAATATACAGTCAGGCTGAAAGCTTCCCGCTTGTTAACAGTTGGGTGGGCCGCGCTTTTGAGGTGAGCTCTTGAGTCCGTCAGGGTTGTTCCTGAGCCCACTCCTGTATGTATTTGTGATTAACCCCTTCATAAGGAGGGTAGAGAATGGTACAGTGTGAGGGGTGCAGCTGGGCCCGGAGTTCCCTTTTAAGGTGGTGGCTTACGCAGATGATGTCACGGTGGTTCTGTCATCAGTGGAAAAGCTCATCTGTGAATACTCTGTAGCCTCATGCTCTAGGGTAAACCAAGAGAAATGTGAAGCTTTCTGGATAGGGGAGGGAGACAAAAAAATTCCTTATGGACAGCCTCCTCCGGACCAGTCCTCAGATAAAGATTTTAGGTATTTGTTTTGACCATGGTGATAATGCCACTCTAAATTGGGTGAGGTGTCTGGAGAATACTGCCAAGAAAGTGGAGTTCTGGAAGAGATGTACATTTTCTTTCATGGAAAGGGTGAATTGTGCAAAACTTACCTGATCCCATTATTTTTATATGTCAGCTATGTGTGCTTTTTGCCTCAATCTTTATGGGTCAAGTTGAACTCCTTGATTTTACTTTTATTTTAGGGAAACAGGATGAATCAAATCAAGAGAGGTATTACAAGTCGAGGAAAGACGGAGGGACTGGCATGATCAACCCTGTTGTCTTTTTTTGTTACAACTTTTTAAAAACTTAATTTTGGAAGTTTATTGTTAGAAACTCCTCCTCGGTGGGTAAGTGAATTTGAGGTCTGGGTGTCCCCCTTTCTCAACCTTTGGTTAGATGGTGGCCAAGTGAAGAATCCTCCAATTCGGAAAGGGTATCTTCTGATCTACATTGTGCAGAGCTTGAAGGTGACAGAGGGTTGAGGTCTGGAAGTGAGGGAAGTCAAAAGCCTTTCCAGGAAGGAGTTGGGGGAGATGATTTTGCAAACCCACTTTCATGTTCCGCTGTCACTAAGGGATTGCCCAAGTGATGTCGCTTCTTGTAGGATTGGCTCTCATAAATTCAGAGAGGATACCGTTGAAGTTTAGAGACATTGCTTGGCTTTCTTTCCATGGAAAGCTTTACATGAAGGGAAACATGATGTCTAGGGAGGTGGAGATGATGGACCGTTTCTTGATCAAGTGCCCCTTTAATGTAAAAGTTTACGACAGTTTCAGGAGCTTTGGGTTTCCCGTGCCTTTCGGGGCTTGGTTACCAAGAGTGGGCTTATGGAGCATTCAAAAGATATGGTGTATTTCATTTGACCACAATTTATTTAGTCAGTTTAGTAGTTCGATATCGCACATTTATGGCACGGTTTCCCTAAAGAAAAAAATCCTTCCTTGTGAAGTGGTGGTGGATTTTATTCTGCACAAGGTGGAGAGGAGGATGGTTCTAGACAGAAAAAGTGTGGATGCTGTTAGGTGGTCCAATTGGTGGGACCTCCTGAAACCCTCTTCAGTGGTTGGCAGAAATTATTTTGTGAGGTCTACCTGGAGCTTTTTCTATCCTTTCCCATCCCGTAGATTTTGGTGATATAGTTATTTGATGGAACAGGTTGTGCATACTGTAGATCTAAAAAGCTTTGCTCAGTTTTCCTTTACAAAATGTGTAAATAGTGGTGTAATACAGTATATGACTTTTTTTGTTTATTTTATGTACATATGTCTTTAGTTTGATTTTTCTTGGTGTATTGGGGATTGCATTTAATTTGGTATATTATGTGTCATGATGTGATATATTATTTATTTATTTATTGTATTATATGTATATATTGTAATATAAATTGCAAGTTCAATAAATGGGAGCATTCCCTCTCAACACTGGGCCCCATAGCAGCTGCACTCCCTGTACCTATGGTAGCTACACCCTGTATATAACATATGTAATACCGCTTTTAGACCAACTGAAGTGAGTCGCAGCCGGGAGCCCTGACACGGGAGCTACCCGGCTGCGACCCACTTCAGCCCCCATTTACACCGGAGTCACATGATCTCCAAGCGCTGCCATGCGCCCCCGCACATAGATTGTAAACGGGAAGCCGGGTCGTGCGACCCGGCTCCCATTTACACTGCACAGTTTGCCGAGTTGAACACGTGTTCAACCCCGCAAACTACCCGAGTTGGAATACCGGGTCACTCGACCCAGATTATTCCAACTCTGCCCGTTTACACAGAGTAGCAACACGGGTTATGCGGGTTCATGTGCAATAACCTGTGTTACATGCTGCCGGTGTAAAAGGGGTATAACTGTGACAGGGAAGGTGGACTCCTCTCAGCTCTGGGCCCCATATCAGCTGCACTCCCTGCACCTATGGTAGCTACACCCTGTATATAACACATGTAACTGTGACAGGGAAGGTGGCCCCTCTCAGCACTGGGCCCCATAGCAGCTGCACTGCCTGCACCTATGGCAGCTACACCCTGTATATAACACATGTATCTGTGACAGGGAAGGTGGCCCCTCTCAGTACTGGGCCCCATAGCAGCTGCACTCCCTGCATCTATGGTAGCTACACCCTGTATATAACACATGTAACTGTGACAGGGAAGGTGGCCCCTCTCAGCACTGGGCCCCATAGCAGCTGCACTCCCTGCACCTATGGCAGCTACACCCTGTATATAACGGGTGGTCTTCTGTTTGCCGGCGGTCGGGCTCCCGGCGCTCAGTATACCGGCGCCGGGAGCCCGACAGCCGGCATACCGACACTTATTTTCCCTCGTGGGGGTCCACGACCCCCATAGAGGGAGAATAAAATAGTGTGGCGCGCGTAGCGCGCCACCGTGCCCGTAGCGTGGCGAGCGCAGCGAGCCCGCAAGGGGCTCATTTGCGCTCGCCAAGCTGTCGGTAAGCCGGCGGTCGGGCTCCCGGCGCCGGGATGCTGGTCGCCGGGAGCCCGACCGCCGGCCAGCCGTAGTGAACCCGTATATAACACATGTAACTGTGACAAGGAAGGTGGCCCCTCTCAGCTCTGGCCCCATAGCAGCTGCACTCCCTGCACCTATGGTAGCTACACCCTGTATATAACACATGTAACTGTGACAGGGAAGGTGGCCCCTCTCAGCTCTGGATCCCATAGCAGCTGCATTCCCTGCATCTATGGTAGCTACACCCCTGTATATAACACATGTAACTGTGACAGGGAAGGTGGCCCCTCTCAGCACTGGGCCCCATAGCAGCTGCACTCCCTGCACCTATGGCAGCTACACCCTGTATATAACACATGTAACTGTGACAGGGAAGGTGGCCCCTCTCAGCTCTGGCCCCATAGCAGCTGTACTCCCTGCACCTATGGTATCTACACCCTGTATATAAAACATGTAACTGTGACAGGGAAGATGGCCTCTCTCAGCACTGGGCCCCATAGCAGCTGCACTCCCTGCACCTATGGTAGCTACACCCCTGTATATAACACATGTAACTGTGACAGGGAAGGTGGCCCCTCTCAGCTCTGGGACCCATAGCAGCTGCACTGCCTGCACCTATGGTAGGTATACCCTTGAGCACAGATATACACCAGGGAAGGACTTAGCATTTAGACACAGACACAACTGTGTCCAATTTGGAATCGGTCCTTATGTATCTCAGTAATCTCTTTATAGATTGAAAATGTAATTACATTTTTACTTTACAAAGACTGATTTTATTGTAATTTGTACTCACCAATGTTGCAGTGGCTGCCGATCCATCCTTCCTCACAATTACATTGCCAGGGCTTTGTACAGGTGCCATGAAGACAGCCAGGAAAAGGTACACACTGGTCACACAACTGCCCTTTCCAGCCAGAGTGACACCTAAAGAAAGTAAATATAGTACAGGTTGAGTATCCCATATCCAAATATTCCGAAATACGGAATATTCCGAAATACGGACTTTTTTGAGTGAGAGAGAGATAGTGAAACTTTTGTTTTTTGATGGCTCAATGTACACAAACTTTGTTTAATACACAAAGTTATTAAAAATATTGTATTAAATGACCTTCAGGCTGTGTGTATAAGGTGTATATGTAACATAAATGCATTCTGTGCTTAGATTTAGGTCCCATCACCAGGATATCTCATTATGGTATGCAATTATTCCAAAATACGGAAAAATCCCATATCCAAAATACCTCTGGTCCCAAGCATTTTGGATAAGGGATACTCAACCTGTATTATTAATAATCATCAGTAGCGGCTCTTGCCAAGGGCAAGCAGCCTTTTTGCCCGGGGCGCCTCTACCCTGAGGGCGTCGCTGCCGTGGCAAGAACCGCTACTAATCTCTCCCTCCCTGCTCCCCGGCCCCTGGCTGCAGCGAGCGCCGTGTGCGCCCGCTGCAGCCGGCGTCGCTGACTGACGCTAGAGGTGAAAATTGACCCCTAGTGTCAGTGCGGCGCTGCTATGGGAGAGACGTCATGTCGTCTCTCCCATAGAGAGGAGCCAGCGCCCGGAGACAGCAGCAGCAGCGGTTGTCCAGAAGCAGGAGCGAGGCTGGTAAGTTTTTTTTTTTTGAGTTTCAAAGCGGCGCTACTACAGGGGGCACATACTGGGGGCACTATTACAGGGGGCACATACAGGGGGCACCGCTACAGGGGGCACTGCTACAGGGGGCAAATCAACTGGGGGGCACAACTACTTGGGGCAAATCTGGTGGCACAGCTACTGGGGGCATTACTGTGGCCACGACCCTCCCCTATGAAGCCACTCCCCTATTTTTCATGAAGTGTTTTGCCGCGGAGGGAGGGGGGGCGCGCCAGTGGAAACTTTTGCACTGGGCGCCACAAGGTGTAGAACCGGCCCTGTTAATCATACTACAGCGACCTACTGTTGTTGAACTACGAGTTGTATCATCTTATTTATTTGACATTTAGCAATTTTAGGTTTAAGTAGGAAGGATGAGACCCCTATCCCTTATTATACAGTGCTGTCACCTTACTTATTAGGTTGTACATGCATCAACCACCCCATACTATCTCATCATATTTACAGATCTATTCATTTCATTATTGCAATAGCTTCCAAATTAATTTTGCACAGTGAAATACTTGAACATGATTCATACATCATTTCTTAAACATCCTAATTAGTAAATATATTATCAGAGTGCACAAGATCCTTATACAAAGAGGTCGATCTCAGTGGGATGCACTCAAAGCTGGAGCTAGGGTGTTCGGCGCCCCTCCTGCAAACTATAAATATGCGCTCTCCCTCCCATAGCATATAAAGGGACAGCATGCGCATTTGGTGTGAGTCACAAAAAGGTGGTGTGGTCTCACAAGGAACGGGGGTGGCCACACAATAGTATGCCCAATTCAAATTACTATGCTCTGTAGCACAATGTTATTCACATTAGACAGCATGTAGTGCCCCTGATTCATATTACGCCATATAGTAGTGTCACTAATTCACATTACAACACAGAGTAGGGCCCCTTACTCACATTATGTTACACAGTAGTAACCCTTATACACTTTATGCCACACAGTAGTGCCCCTTAAACATAATGCCCACAGTAGTGCCCATTAAACATAATGCCAACAGTAGTGCCCCTTATACACATAATGACCACAATAGTGCCCTTTTCACATAATGCCCACAGTAGAAGTGCCCCCTATACATATAATGCCACAGTAATAATTCCACTTATGCATAATGCCCACAGTAGTTGTGCACCTTACGCATAATGCCCACAGTAGCAGTTCCGCTTATACACATAATGCCCACAGGAGAAGTGCCATTTATACACATAATGTCCACAGTAGTAGTGCTCCTTACACATAATGTACACAATAGTAGCGCCCCTTATTCAAATAATGCCTACAGTAGTAGCGCCCCTTACATGCACAAAGCCCACAGTATTAGTGCCCCTTACACATATAGTGCCACACATATTAAGGGATATAAGGCTGACATAGCCTGACTGACATAGGTAGAGTGTAGAAATCAAAGTGTAGAAATATAAGTGTTTTTCAGCCTACACTTCTACTGTACTACTTATCAATCATATTCAACCCCTGCAAACTGTGATCCAGAGGCGGAACTACCGCTAGTGCAACCAGTGCGTTGCACTGTGGCCCGCCACTCTCCAGGGGCCCAAAGCATGTAATGAGTCAAACTGTCTCATTACATGCCACTGTGTGCTGCGGGCAACCGCTGCCCGCAGCACACAGCCGCCCGGACAGGAGAGGAGCGCAGCGGACACGGGGGGAAGGAGGAGGAGGGAGGTCGAGGAGAGAGCCACAGCAGCACTGTGTTATTGGCTGAGGCGCTGCTGCTGCTATCCCTCTGCTTCACTATAGGCTGTCTTCCGCCACTGTGAAGCGCACCCCAGCATTCACAGCGGCGGAGGGCAGCCTATAGTGAAGCAGAGGGACAGCAGCAGCAGCGCCTCCACCAATAACACAGCGCTGCTGCGGCTCCCTCCTCCACCTCCCTTCTCCTCCTTCTCTCCTGCCCGGGATCTCTGCCAGAAGCTGCACCGAGGAGCCTGAGCCAGCGGAGAGCGTAAGTATAATTCTTTCTTTCTTTTTTTCTGTCTTTCTTTCTGTCTGCCGTAATGTGTAAAAAGGGGGAATCTGCCTGCCGTAATATGTAAAAAGGGGATGCTGTCTGCCGTAATGTGTAAAAAGGGGGAATCTGCCTGCCGTAATGTGTAAAAAGAGGGAATCTGCCTGCTGTAATGTGTAAAAAGGGGACGCTGTCTGCCGTAATGTGTAACAAGGGCATGCTGTCTGCTGTAATGTGTAAAAGGGGCACGCTGTCTGCCGTAATGTGTAAAAAGGGGACGCTGTCTGCCGTTATGTGTAAAAAGTGCACGCTGTCTGCCGCTATGTGTAAAAAGGGCATGCTGTCTGCCGTTATGTGTAAAAAGGGCACGCTGTCTGCCATTATGTGTAAAAAGGGCACGCTGTCTGCTGTTACGTGTAAAAAGGGTACGCTGTCTGCCGTTACGTGTAAAAAGGGGACGCTGTCTGCCGTTATGTGTAAAAAGGGGACGCTGTCTGCCGTTATGTGTAAAAAGGGGACGCTGTCTGCCGTTATGTGTAAAAAGGGGACGCTGTCTGCCGTTATGTGTAAAAAGTGCACGCTGTCTGCCGCTATGCGTAACAAGGGCACGCTGTCTGCCGTTATGTGTAAAAAGTGGGACGCTGTCTGCCGTTATGTGTAAAAAGTGGGACGCTGTCTGCAATTATGTGTAAAAAGGGCACGCTGTCTGCTGTTATTTGTAAAAAGGGGACGCTGTCTGCCGTAATGTGTAAAAAGGGGACGCTGTCTGCCGTAATGTGTAAAAAGGGGAATCTGTCCGCCGTAAGGTGTAAAAGGGTCTCTACCTGGTGTAGTGGTGCTACTGTGCGGCGTAATTTGAATAATGGAGACTACTGTGCACCTATTTATGAATTGGTATTATTTTGTGGCCACACCCCTTCTGCACAAAGCCACGCCCCTATGTCTTTTTGCGCGCGCTTACGGCGCGCACTGCCCCTGTTTTGCATGCAGGGGTGGGGCTCTGATGCCGTTTCTTGCACACAGTGCTAAAATGTCTAGTTACGGCACTGTTGCTAGGTATCCACTTCTTTGGCCCTGAGCAGGTCCCCCTCACCAGATCCTCTCCAGGGGTGAGGGGGTGGACTTGAATGGGATGGGGGGGCCCAAAGCATTTTGTCGCACCTGGGCCCACCGCTCGCTAGTTCTGCCACTGCTGTGATCTAACTTCTATCTTCATGTTCATCTTCTCATCTACAGGTAATTCGAACTACTGCTCCCAGCAGACACTGATACATTGGGCTTAGGGGGTCATCCCGAGTTGATCGCTCACTGACGATTTTCGCAGCACAGTGATCAGGTAAAAATAAGGCAAAACTGCGCGTGCATATGCACCGCAATGCACACGCGCATCATACGGGTACAAACAGCATCGTTGCTGTGCAATGCTTCTAGCGACGAATCCATTTGCACAGCATTTGCAAGGAGATTGACAGGAAGAGGGCGTTTATGGGTGTCAACTGACCATTTTCTGGGAGTGGTAGAGAAACCGCAGGCGTGACCAGGCGTTTGCAGGGCGGGTATCTGACGTTAATTCCGGGACCTCCATTGCTAGAATAATTGCACAGTATAAGTAACTACAGGGCTGGTCTTGTTTTGCACAAAATGTTTTTGTACCGCTCGGCTGCACATGCGATCGCACACTTGCAAAGTGAAAATACACTCCCCCGTGGGTGGCGACAATGCGTTTGCACAGCTGCTAAAAGTAGCTAGCGAGCGATCAATTTGGAATGAGGGCCTTAGTTAATATTACTTAGGTAATTTGAAATAATTTTAAGAACAGTCTGACCTGTTAGTGTTTTGTGATTCTGTGATGGTAAATCTCCCCCTCAGCATGTTTTTTTTATTTATTGCTCTCCTCCCTACCCCTCAGTGATATCGGGGAGCTCAAAAGAGTTCAAAGGTGAGCTACTAAACTGATTAAAGGGTTAGAGACACTGGAGTATGAGGATAGGATTACTAGGTTAAATATGTATATACTAGAAAAGAGGCGTCTAAGAGGAGACATTATTATTATCTTCAAATATGTAAAGGGTCAATACAATGAGTTATCAGGGGATTTGTTTATTATTAGAACTCTACATAGGACACGTGGGCATCGACTGAGGCTAGAGGAGAGAAAATTCCGTACAAAACGTAGGAAAGGGTTCTTCACCATAGGAGCAATAAGGATTTGGAACTCCCTGTCGGAGAAGGTAATAATAGCGGACTCTGTAAATTCATTTTAAAACGGATTGGACAGTTTTCTAGCTGAAAAAAGTATCCAAGGCTATAGCATTTGATATATTGACATTAAGTATATGGGAGTGATACGAAATATAGTTGTCAATTGGTACAAAACCATTACTTCAGCTGGTGCATTATAATGAGCACTGCTTAATACAGAATACAGGTTGAACCTGATGGGCATTTTGCCTCTTTTCAACCTAATTAACTATGTTACTATGTTAAATTACAGGGGTGTTGTGTCCCTGTCCTGTATGCTGTAAAAATACAGGGGTGTTGTAAAATTAAAGGAACACTGGCCCTGTCCTGATTGCTGTAAAAATACAGGGGTGTTGTAAAAATAAAGGAAAACTGGCCCTGTCCTGTATGCTGTAAGATTACAGGGGTGTTGTAAAAATAAAGGAGTGTCATATAAATACAGGTGTGCTGAGAAAATACAGGGGTGCTGTTTTCCTGTCCTGTATGTTTTAAAAATACAGATATGTTGTTAAAATACAGGGGTGCTGTGAAAAAACATGGTGCTGGCCCTGTCCTGTATGCTGTAAAAATACAGGAGTGTTGTTAAAATACAGGGGTGCTGCGAAAATACAGGAGTGTGGTGTCCCTGTTCAGTATGCTATAAAATACAAGGGTTTTGTAAAAATAAAGGAACACTGGCCCTATCATGTATGCTGTAAAAATATAGGTGTTTTGTTAAAATACAGGGGTGCTGTGAAAATACAGGGGTGCTGTGCCCCTGTCCTGTATGTTGTAAAAATACAGTGGTGTTTTTAAAAGTAAAGAAACACTGGCCCTGTCCTGTATGCTGTAAAAATACAGGAGTGTTGTTAAAATAAAGGAACACTGGCCCTGTCTTGTATCCTGTAAAAATACAGGGGTGCTGTAAATATAAAGGGGCACTTTTCTGTTTGCTGTAAAAATAATGGGGCACTGTTCTGTGTGCTGTAATAATAAAGTGACGCTGTCCTGTGAAATGGAGAACAAAATCTGGAGGAAAAAATAGTGAAAGATCAGGAACCACTTCCAGTTACTAGTACTTGTGCTGAAGCTGCTGCCACCAGTCATGACATTGACAGTGCAATTCCATCAACGTCGTCTGCTAAAGCCAATGACCAATGTGACAGAGGGCATGTAAATTCCTAGAAGCAAAAATTAATATAAAAAAATGATCTGATGAGAAACGTAAAATTAGCAATATGCCATTCACAACACAAAGTGGCAAGGAAAGGCTAAGGCCTTGGGCTATGTTCCTGACTGGTGGTTCAGCTTCTCATGAAGATGGAATCCCTTCTCCCTCTCAAAAAATTAAACAAATAAAGCTTGTTAAAGCAGAGGGAAAAAACAACTGTGCGTTCAGACTCAGAGATACCACAAATCCCCAAGGAGAGTCCAAGTGTGTCCGCAGTTGCGATGTCTAGGCCTGATCTTCCCAAGACTGTATGGGAAGAGGAGGCTACCACCATTTACACTCCCTCTACAAGTGCTGGGAGGAGCACCACCAGTCCAGTTGCTGATATTGAGATTGAGGATGTCACTGTAGATGCACACCAGGTTGAGGAGGATAATGGTGTAGCTAGCGCTGAGAAGGAAGTTGATGATAAGGATTCTGATGGTAATGTGGTTTTTTGAATAAGGCACCAGTGGAGACAGTTGTTGTCCATGGAACAATAAACAAAATACAAAAAACGCAACCTCTTCGGTGTTGAATTATTTCTCCACAAATCCGGACAAGTGTCAAGCCATGTGTTGCCTTTGTCAAACTATAATAAGTACGGGTAAGGACGTTAACCACCTAGGAACATTCTCCCTTATGTGTCACCTGCAGCACATTCATCATAAGTTATTGTCAAGTTCAGGAAATTTGGGTAAGAGTGTCCTCTAACACCTAAATCCCTTTTCCTGTTGTATCCAAGCTCCTACAATCCACATCACCAACTCCCTCAAGTTCAATTTCCTCCTCAGTCAGGAACGGAAGTAGTCCTGCAGCCCATGTCACTGGCATGACTGATGAGTCCTCTCCTATCCGGGATTCCTCCAGAGGATTCTTGAGTGCCACGCCTACTGCTGTCGCTGTTGGAAGTCTATCGTCATCCCAGGGAGGAAGCCGGAAGACCACTTGTACTACTTTAACTAAGCAACTGATTGTCCAACAGTCCTTTGCGAGGAAGATGAAATATGACAGCAGTCACCATGTTGCAAAGCGAATTACTGAGGCCTTATGCTGGTGTTAGACATGCATCCGTTATCCGCCATTAGTGCAGTGGGATTTAGACAGTTGATGGATGTACTGTGTCCCCGGTACCAAATCCCATCTAGATTCCATTTCACTAGGCAAGCGATTCCCGGACTGTACATGGACATTAAGAAAAGTCCTCAAAAATGCGGTTGTACCCACTGCCTACTTAACCACGGACATGTGGACAAGTGGAGCAGGGCAAACTAAGGACTACATGACTGTGACAGCCCACTGGGTAGATGTATTGCCTTTTGCAGCAACAACAGCAGTGGCACCAGCATCAGCATCAACAAATGCCATCTCTTTCCTAGGCAGGCTACGCTGTGTATCACCGGTTTCCATAAGAGGCACACTGCTGAGAACCTCTTACAGAAACTGAGGGACATCATCGCACAATGGGTTACCCCACTTAAGGCCAGTACTGACGGGGGAGATGTGTGCTGAGCGATCTTAACACAGACCGCTCAGCACACATCTCTCCCCCCACTCAGCACAGCACGATGTGCTGTGCGAGGGGGAGCGACGACGGGGTGCGCTCACTTCACACAGCGCTGAAGTTTAGCACTGGCGATAGCGATGCGCGGCTATCGCTGGGAGCATACACATGGCAGATCCGTGCTTAAAATTGAAGCAATCTAGTCAGATTGCTTAGATTTTAAACACGGATCTCTCTGTGTGCACCCCCCTTTAGACTCTCCTGGGGATTTGTGATATCTGACAATGCCACTAATATTGTGCAAGCATTACATCTGGGCAAATTCCAGCACGTCCCATGTTTTGCACATACAATTAATGTGGTGGTGCAGAATTTTTTTGAAGAATGACAGGGGCATGCAGGAGATGCTGTCGGTGGCCCGAAAAATTGCGGACCACTTTCGACATTCAGCGACTGCATGCCAAAGACTGGAGCGCCAGCAAACACTCTTGAACCTGCCCTGTCATCACCTGAAGCAAGAGGTGGTAACGAGGAGGAAATTAACCCTCTATATGTTTCAGAGGATAGAGGAGCAGCAAAAGGCCATTCAAGGCTGTACATCCACCTATGACATAGGCAAAGGAGGGGGAATGCACGTGACTCATGTGCAGTGGAGAATGATTTCTGTGTTGTGCAAGGTTCTCCAACCCTTCGAACTTGCCACACATGAAGTCAGTTCAGACACTGCCAGGTTGAGTCAGATCATTCCCCTCATCAGGCTTTTACAGAAGCATCTGGAGAAAATGAAGGAGAAGCTTAGATGGAGCGATTCCGCTAAGTATGTGGGACTTGTGGATGGAGCCCTTCATTCACTTTGCCAGGATTCAAGGGTTGTCAATCTGTTGAAATCAGATCACTACTTTTTGGCCACCGTGCTCGATCCTAGCTTTAAAGCCTATGTTGTATCTCTCTTTCCGGCAGACACAAGTCTGCAGAGGTGCAAAGACCTGCTGGTGAGTAAATTGTCAGCTTAAATGGAACCTGACACATCAACAGCTCCTCCTTTATTTCTCTATCGTCCTAAGTGGATGCTGGGGTTCCTGAAAGGACCATGGGGAATAGCGGCTCCGCAGGAGACAGGGCACAAAAAAGTAAAGCTTTACTAGGTCAGGTGGTGTGCACTGGCTCCTCCCCCTATGACCCTCCTCCAGACTCCAGTTAGATTTTGTGCCCGAACGAGAAGGGTGCAATCTAGGTGGCTCTCCTAAAGAGCTGCTTAGAGAAAGTTTAGTTTAGGTTTTTTTTCTTTACAGTGAGTCCTGCTGGCAACAGGATCACTGCAACGTGGGACTTAGGGGGAAAGTAGTAAACTCACCTGCATGCAGAGTGGATTTGCTGCTTGGCTACTGGACACCATTAGCTCCAGAGGGATCGAACACAGGCCCAGCCGTGGAGTCCGGTCCCGGAGCCGCGCCGCCGACCCCCTTGCAGATGCTGAAGCGTGAAGAGGTCCGGAAACCGACGGCTGAAGACTCCTCAGTCTTCATAAGGTAGCGCACAGCACTGCAGCTGTGCGCCATTTTCCTCTCAGCACACTTCACTGGGCAGTCACTGAGGGTGCAGAGCGCTGGGGGGGGGCGCTCTGAGAGGCAAATATAAACCTTATACAAGGCTAAAAATACCTCACATATAGCCCATAGGGGCTATATGGAGATATTTAACCCCTGCCTGACTGGAAAAATAGCGGGAGAAGAACCCGCCGAAAAAGGGGCGGGGCCTATCTCCTCAGCACACGGCGCCATTTTCTGTCACAGCTCCGCTGGTCAGAACGGCTCCCAGGTCTCTCCCCTGCACTGCACTACAGAAACAGGGTAAAACAGAGAGGGGGGGCACATTAATGGCTATATATATATATATTAAAGCAGCTATAAGGGAGCACTTAATATAAGGATATCCCTTGTATATATAGCGCTTTGTGGTGTGTGCTGGCAGACTCTCCCTCTGTCTCCCCAAAAGGGCTAGTGGGTCCTGTCTTCATTAGAGCATTCCCTGTGAGTTTGCGGTGTGTGTCGGTACGTGGTGTCGACATGTATGAGGACGATATTGGTGTGGAGGCGGAGCAATTGCCAAATATGCAGATGTCACCCCCCAGGGGGTCGACACCAGAATGGATGCCTTTATTTGTGGAATTACGTGATGGTTTATCTTCCCTTAAACAGTCAGTTGAGGACATGAGGCGGCCGGACAATCAATTAATGCCTGTCCAGGCGCCTCAAACACCGTCAGGGGCTGTAAAACGCCCTTTGCCTCAGTCGGTCGACACAGACCCAGACACGGGCACTGATTCCAGTGACGACGGTAGAAATTCAAACGTATTTTCCAGTAGGGCCACACGTTATATGATTTTGGCAATGAAGGAGACGTTACATTTAGCTGATACTACAGATACCGTAAAACAGGGTATTATGTATGGTGTGAAAAAACTACAAACAGTTTTTCCTGAATCAGAAGAATTAAATGACGTGTGTGATGAAGCGTGGGTTGCTCCTGATAAAAAGTTGATAATTTCAAAAAAGTTATTGGCATTATACCCTTTCCCGCCAGAGGTTAGGGCGCGCTGGGAAACACCCCCTAAGGTGGACAAGGCGCTCACACGCTTATCCAAACAAGTGGCGTTACCCTCTCCTGAGACGGCCGCACTTAAGGATCCATCAGATAGAAAGATGGAAGTTATTCAAAAGAATATATACACACATGCAGGTGTTATACTACGACCAGCTATAGCAACTGCCTGGATGTGCAGTGCTGGAGTAGTTTGGTCAGAATCCCTGATTGAAAATATTGATACCCTAGATAGGGACAATGTTTTACTGTCGTTAGAACAAATAAAGGATGCATTTATCTATATGCGTGATGCACAGAGGGATATTTGCACACTGGCATCTCGGGTGAGTGCTATGTCCATTTCAGCCAGAAGAGCCTTATGGACACGACAGTGGACAGGCGATGCGGATTCAAAACGTCACATGGAGGTTTTGCCGTATAAAGGGGAGGAGTTATTTGGAGTTGGTCTATCAGACTTGGTGGCCACGGCTACTGCCGGGAAATCCACTTTTTTACCTCAAGTCACTCCCCAACAGAGAAAGGCACCGACCTTTCAACCGCAGCCTTTTCGCTCCTACAAAAATAAGAGAGCAAAGGGTTTGTCGTACCTGCCACGAGGCAGAGGAAGAGGGAAGAGACACCAACAGGCAGCTCCTTCCCAGGAACAGAAGCCCTCCCCGGCTCCTGCAAAAACCTCAGCATGACGCTGGGGCCTCTCAAGCGGACTCGGGGACAGTGGGGGGCCGTCTCAAAAATTACAGCGCGCAGTGGGCTCACTCGCAGGTAGACCCCTGGATCCTGCAGATAATATCTCAGGGGTACAGGTTGGAATTAGAGACGGATCCTCCTCATCGTTTCCTGAAGTCTGCCTTACCAACCGTCTCTTCCGAAAGGGAGAGGGTGTTGGAAGCCATTCACAAGCTGTACGCTCAGCAGGTGATAGTCAAAGTACCCCTATTACAACAAGGAAAGGGGTATTATTCCACTCTATTTGTGGTACCGAAGCCGGATGGCTCGGTAAGGCCTATTCTAAATCTGAAGTCCTTGAACCTCTACATAAAAAAGTTCAAGTTCAAGATGGAGTCACTCAGAGCAGTGATAGCGAACCTGGAAGAAGGGGACTTTATGGTATCCTTGGACATCAAGGATGCGTATCTACACGTTCCGATTTACCCCGCACACCAGGGGTACCTCAGGTTCATTGTTCAAAACTGTCACTATCAGTTTCAGACGCTGCCGTTCGGATTGTCCACGGCGCCTCGGGTCTTTACCAAGGTAATGGCCGAGATGATGATTCTTCTTCGAAGAAAAGGCGTATTAGTTATCCCATACTTGGACGATCTCCTAATAAGGGCAAGGTCCAGAGAACAGCTGGAGACAGCTTTAGCACTATCTCAAGAGGTGCTAAGACAACACGGGTGGATTCTGAATATTCCAAAATCCCATTTAATCCCGACAACTCGTCTGCTGTTCCTAGGAATGATTCTGGACACGGTTCAGAAAAAGGTTTTCCTTCCAGAGGAAAAAGCCAAGGAGTTATCCGATCTGGTCAGGAACCTCCTAAAACCAGGAAAAGTGTCAGTACATCAATGCACAAGAGTCCTGGGAAAAATGGTGGCTTCTTACGAAGCAATTCCATTCGGCAGATTCCATGCAAGAATATTCCAAAGGGATCTGTTGGACAAATGGTCAGGGTCGCATCTGCAGATGCACCTGCGAATAACCCTGTCACCAAAGACAAGGGTGTCACTTCTGTGGTGGTTGCAGAAGGCTCACCTATTAGAAGGCCGCAGATTCGGCATTCAGGATTGGATCCTGGTGACCACGGACGCCAGCCTGAGAGGCTGGGGAGCAGTCACACAAGGAAGAAACTTCCAGGGAGTATGGACGAGTCTGGAAAAGTCTCTTCACATAAACATTCTGGAACTAAGAGCAATCTACAATGCTCTAAGCCAGGCGGAACTTCTCCTGCAAGGAAAGCCGGTGTTGATTCAGTCGGACAACATCACGGCGGTCGCCCATGTAAACAGGCAGGGCGGCACAAGAAGCAGGAGTGCAATGGCAGAAGCTGCCAAGATTCTTCGCTGGGCGGAGAATCACGTGATAGCACTGTCAGCAGTGTTCATCCCGGGCGTGGACAACTGGGAAGCAGACTTCCTCAGCAGACACGATCTTCATCCGGGAGAGTGGGGTCTACATCCAGAAGTCTTCAACATGTTAATAGACCGTTGGGAAAGACCAATTGTAGACATGATGGCGTCTCGCCTCAACAAGAAACTGGACAAATATTGCGCCAGGTCAAGAGATCCACAGGCAATAGCTGTGGACGCACTGGTAACTCCTTGGGTGTACCAGTCAGTGTATGTGTTTCCTCCTCTGCCGCTCATACCAAAGGTATTGAAGATCATACGGCAAAGAAGAGTAAGAACAATACTAGTGGTTCCGGATTGGCCGAGAAGGACTTGGTATCCGGAACTTCAAGAGATGCTCACGGACGAACCGTGGCCTCTACCTCTGAGAAGGGACCTGCTACAGCAGGGTCCCTGTCTTTTTCAAGACTTACCGCGGCTGCGTTTGACGGCATGGCGGTTGAACGCCAGATCCTAAAAGGGAAAGGCATTCCAGAAGAAGTCATTCCTACCTTGATTAAGGCACGGAAGGAAGTCACCGTGAAACATTATCACCGCATTTGGCGTAAATATGTAGCGTGGTGCGAGGATCGGAGGGTTCCGACGGAGGAATTCCAACTGGGTCGTTTCCTACATTTCCTGCAATCAGGATTATCTATGGGTCTCAAATTGGGATCCATTAAGGTTCAAATTTCGGCCCTGTCAATATTCTTCCAAAAAGAATTGGCCTCTGTCCCTGAGGTCCAGACTTTTGTCAAGGGAGTACTGCATATACAGCCTCCTGTGGTGCCTCCGGTGGCACCGTGGGATCTAAATGTAGTTTTAGATTTCCTCAAATCCCATTGGTTTGAACCATTGAAAAAGGTGGATTTGAAATATCTCACATTGAAAGTGACTATGTTACTAGCCCTGGCCTCTGCCAGGAGAGTATCTGAATTGGCGGCTTTATCTTATAAAAGTCCTTATCTAATCTTCCATTCGGATAGGGCAGAACTGCGGACTCGTCCGCATTTTCTCCCTAAAGTGGTATCAGCATTTCATCTGAACCAACCTATTGTGGTGCCTGCGGCCACTAGCGACTTGGAGGACTCCAAGTTGTTGGACGTTGTCAGAGCCTTAAAAATATACATTGCAAGGACGGCTGGAGTCAGAAAATCTGACTCGCTGTTTATATTGTATGCACCCAACAAGTTGGGCGCACCTGCTTCTAAGCAGTCGATTGCTCGTTGGATTTGTAACACAATTCAACTTGCACATTCTGTGGCAGGCCTGCCACAGCCTAAAACTGTAAAAGCCCACTCCACAAGGAAGGTGGGCTCATCTTGGGCGGCTGCCCGAGGGGTCTCGGCATTACAACTCTGCCGAGCAGCTACGTGGTCGGGGGAGAACACGTTTGTAAAATTTTACAAATTTGATACCCTGGCAAAGGAGGACCTGGAGTTCTCTCATTCGGTGCTGCAGAGTCATCCGCACTCTCCCGCCCGTTTGGGAGCTTTGGTATAATCCCCATGGTCCTTTCAGGAACCCCAGCATCCACTTAGGACGATAGAGAAAATAAGAATTTACTTACCGATAATTCTATTTCTCGGAGTCCGTAGTGGATGCTGGGCGCCCATCCCAAGTGCGGATTATCTGCAATACTTGTACATAGTTATTGTTAACTAATTCGGGTTATTGTTAAGGAGCCATCTTTAAGAGGCCCTTTCTGTTGTCATACTGTTAACTGGGTTTAGATCACAAGTTGTACGGTGTGATTGGTGTGGCTGGTATGAGTCTTACCCGGGATTCAAAATGCCTCCCTTATTGTGTATGCTCGTCCGGGCACAGTACCTAACTGGAGTCTGGAGGAGGGTCATAGGGGGAGGAGCCAGTGCACACCACCTGACCTAGTAAAGCTTTACTTTTTTGTGCCCTGTCTCCTGCGGAGCCGCTATTCCCCATGGTCCTTTCAGGAACCCCAGCATCCACTACGGACTCCGAGAAATAGAATTATCGGTAAGTAAATTCTTATTTTTCTCCCGCAACTGGGCCTGCAAGGAAAATAATAAAATTTCAAAGCCGACCCACTGGCGTTGATGCAGGGCAGTCAAGAGCAAGTTTTGACATCTGGTCCGGACTGAAGGAGCTGCCAACAAATACTGACATGTGTACTGTCACTGCATATGATGCTGTCACTGTTGAAAGAATAGTGGAGGATTATATCGGTGAGAGCATCCAAGTATAATAACATACAGTCCGTATGTATACTGGCAGGAAAAAAGAAGCAATTTGGAGGCCCTTTCACAAACTGGCTTTATTTTACCTAAGTTGCCCCCCCTCCAGTGTGCACTCCAAAAGAGTGTTTAGTGCAGCCGGTAACCTTGTAAGTGATCGGCATAGGAGGTTACTTCCACAAAATGTGGAAAAGATGATGTTCATCATCAAAACGAATTATAAACTCCTGCAGGAAGACCTGCCCTCAGAAAGTACACAGGGACCCATGATGGTGGATTCCAGTGTGGAGTAATTAATACTCAGTGAGGGTGAGGATGTAAACACTGAAGTGGGTGAGGAATCGGAGGATGAGGACGACATCTTGCCTCTGTAGAACCAGTTTGTGCAAGGAGGGATGAATTGTTTCTTTTTTTTGGTGGGGTCCCAAACAAAGCAATAATTTCAGCCACAGTCATGTGGAAGATCCTGTCACTGAAATGATTGGTTTGGTAAAGTGTGCATGTCCTGTTTATACAACATAAGGGTGGATGGAAGGGCCCAAGGACAATTCCATCTTGCACCTCTTTTTTTCTCTTTGCAATATGTGCTTTTTGGGGCCTAGTCTTTAAAAGTGCCATCCTGCCTACCACTGCAGTGCCACACACTTGTGTCGCTTAGCTTAGTCATCCAGCTACCTCAGTGCAACCTTTTGGCCTAAAAATAAAATTGTGAGGTGTGAGGTGTTCAGGATAGACTGGAAATGAGTGGAAATGAATGTCATTGAGGTAATAATACTGTAGAATATACACTATAGTCCAGTATAAGGTAATATATGTATAATGTATAATTCAAGTGCACAGTCTGGAACCTAATCCTTAGAGCAGGAGGTGGGCCCACAAGGCAGTGGGGCCCACTGGTGGTTTCTCCTGTACCCCTGTGGGCCAGTCCGAGCCTGTATGGGGGTGCTGTGTGTACTGGGTTAATATGAGGGAGGGGGACTGTGTATACTGGAATGTAATTTGGGATGTTATGTATACTGAGGAGTGTTATGGTGGAGGGTAGCATGTTTATTCAGTGGTACTTTAGAGGGTGCTGTGTGTACTAAGGGGTACTATAGCAGCAATATGTATAAATAGGAGATGAGGCTATAAGAGGGCAAAATGAGAGGGTTTCATACAACACGAGATAGTCCATCTGAGTATGTATTACAGGTCAGAGTAGTGATTTGATGTAACTATAATGGTGCAAGAGAGTTTAGGGGTCAGGAAAATAAAGGCCTGAGTCAGAGGAGGACATAATGCAAGGTTTGCACATTTGAGTGATATCATTGTGTTTGGACCAACTTCAAAAGATCGCTGGCGATCACAGTGTGGACTTAAATGCAGAGTGTGTAACAGACAGGGAGTGTGTGTGGAAGGTAATCAGGGTGGCGAGTACAATACAGGGGATGTGACTCAGACTGAGCATTTAGCTCCATCAGAACCTTAGGATGCAGGCCATCTGGACCAGGAGATTTATTAGTCTTAATTTTTTTTAATCGTTCACAGACTACTTCCTCAGATAGATAAGTATTAAGCAAAGGGCTTTTATCAATACTATTGTTACTCATTTATCCCACAATCTGGTCCTCTCTGGTAAACACAGATGAGAAAAATGTATTAAAAATGTCAGCTTTTTCTTTGTTGTCATTTATCAGGAATACTAGTTCTCTTTTTAATGGTCCTATATTCTCTTATTTCAGCCTCTTACCATTTATGTACTTAAAGAATTTTTTAGGGTTAGTTTTACTCTCCTTAGCTATTTGCTTTTCATTTTCTTTTTTTGCTTCTCTGATTTCCTTTTTGCATTTTTTATTACATTCCTTGTAGTAGTATTGGAATGACTCCGCCTTCCCGTCTGATTTGAAAGCTTTGAATGCTCACCTCTTTTTATTCATTTCTTCTTTATCTTTTTGTTTAACCACATTGGTTTGAATTTAGTACTCTTATTTTTACTGCCCAAGGGGATGCACTTATGTGTATAGTTGTCAAGCAACATTTTAAAAGCATCCCACATCTCGGCCATGTTTTTCCCCTGAAACAAAGTTCCCCAATCTATATCCTTTAGTGCGTGTTTCAGCATGTTAAAATTTGCTTTTTTAAAGTTAAGAGTCTTAGTTGTACCTTAAGAGTGCTGCTTTTGAATGCTAATGTTGAATGTGATCCTATTATGATCACTGTTACTCAAGGTCTCACCTACTGCGGTATTCGCTATTATCTCCATGTTGTTAGTATCAGGTCCATTATAGTCCCTAATCTGGTTGCTTCCTCGACTAGTAGTTATCCTTTAGCATATTTAAGAAGCTTTTACCCCTAGCAGTATTACATGATTGCTGGCCCAATTTATGTCCAGATAATTAAAGTCCCCAATGATTAGGACCTCCCCCAGCCCTGTAGCTTCCTCAGTCGCACTAATATCAGGTAGTTTATAACATTTCCCTAGTAAAAGTTTTTTTTTGTACTTTTCTTTCCCATAGAAATGTCAACCCATAATGTCTCCACAATATCTCCAGTTCCCTCATAAATACCCTCCTTTAAGTATGGTTTTAGAAATGGTTTAACATAAAGACATACACCACTCCCTCTTTTAATAGCCCTTTCTGTCCTAAAAAGAGTATAACCCTCCAAGTTAGCTACCCAATTGTGGGACTCATCCCACCATGTCTCTGTGATGCCTATAATATCATATTATTCCTTCATTACAAGCATTTCTAATTCCCCATTTTGCCTGAAAGGCTTCTTGCATTTGCAAGCATACATTTTAGGTTAGTAATACCCTTATATATTTGTCTATTCATTGGTATCCTTTCCCTTCTTATTTTAGTGTTCCATGATGTTCATAGGTGTGTGTTGTGTGGAGGGGTGTTTTATTCTATGTGTGTGTTTATTATGATTATTTCTCTTCTTCCTGAATGCAGCATCTTCTTATTTAGAGTTTTGGGGCAAAGTAGCCCTTTTCCTTTGTTTTTTGTGTGTCCTTTTGCAATTTTGATTTTCCTACTCATCTGTGGGTAAGTATATGCATGTTCATATGTGTGTGTTGTGTGGAGGGGTGTTGGTTTATCAGAGTGTGCTTATTAAGGTTTTTTTTTCTGAAGGGCAGATCTCTATTTTCTGTTGTTTAAGCCAAATTAGACTTTTTTTTTAATCCATTTTTCCCTTTTCCCTGTTTTGTGTATGTTCCTATATATATCTGTTGGTAAGAATATGCATGTTCATAGGTGTGTGTTGTGCGGTGGGGTGTTTTATCTTTGTGTGCTTATTAAGTGTTTGTTTCTCTTTTCTTCTCAAGGCAGATGTTATACTGTTTTGTTTTTTGGGGGCCAAAATAGCCTTGTTTCATTTTTTATCTGCATTTTGCTTTTATTTGTTCGTGGGTTTTTTTGGTAAGTATATGCATGCTTATTGTCTTGTTGTGCTGTATTTTTATTTTTTTTTACTGTTACTTGTATTGTTTTTAGGCCAAATTCTTAACTATGTTCCTTCCCTCCTGTTGTGCACAATTTAGAGATGGATTATACCACATCTGTAAGTGGTTTTAAGAAAATTAAATTGTTTGACAAGAATGTTTGGGACCAATCATTGGATTGTGATTTAACACTCTCTTAAATGTATCTTTCAGTTGGCGATGGCAGCATACCTGTATGCCTTATACGGCCAACCCCAACCTGCCCCCCCTCATCTTCTAAGGCAAGGGAGGCGTGCAAGGCCTAGTATCTTTAGAACCCATGTCACCCTTTATTGAGTGCCAGATGATAAGGTGGTGCAGCGCTATAGGCTGCCCCCTCATGTCATCCCAGAAACTCTCTCAATAATAGAGTATTCTACAGAGTACAATTTGGCATCCTACAGCAATTCCACCACTGACACAATTCATTGCTGTCTTACATTTTTGCTCAGCAGGGTCCTACCAGCATATAGCTGGAGTCCTGGTAGGCGTCTCCAAGGCCGCATTCTCAAGGATCCTGAGGCACGTAATTGCTGCATTCCTCAAAAAGAACTAAGCAGTTCATATCAATGCCATTGGATGTGGAGTCCCTAGCTGTGTTGAAGCTGCAATTTTGTGAAGGGTGAGTTGGTTCCCACATGTTATTGGGGTTGTGGATGGTACACACGTTCCACCTGTGGCACCAACACATAATTAAATAATCTTTAAGAACAGAAAAATGTTCCACTCTTTGAATGTGATGGTTGTTTGTGGCCCATTCCTCTAGATCAGTGATTTTCAACCTTTTTCAGTTCGCGGCACACCAAAAAGATTTAAAAATTGCCAAGGCACACCATCGGTACCCCACGGAAAAATAAAACACACACAGGGAAATAAAACAAACATATTTGTCCTCAAGGGGAAAAACACAGACACATTGTCCCCAACAGTTATTAAAATAATGCACAGTACTTGAACACACTGCCACAGTAATTCCACACATTGACCCTCATAGTAATGCCATCACACTGACCCCCATAGTAATTGCACACATTGCCCCCCCCATAGTAATGCCACCACACACACCGACCACCACAGTAATTCCACCAGACACACTGACCCCCATAGTAATGCCACCACACACACTGACCCCCACAGTAATGCCACCAGACACACTGACCCCCATAGTAATGCCACCAAACACACCGATACCCATAGTAATGCCACCAGACACACCGACCCCCACAGTAATGCCACCACACACCGATACCCATAGTAATGCCACCAGACACACCGACCCCCACAGTAATGCCACCAGACACACCGACCCCCACAGTAATGCCACCAGACACACTAACCCCCACAGTAATGCCACCACACACACCGACCCCCACAGTAATGCCACCAGACACACCGACCCCCATAGTAATGCCACCAGACACACCGACCCCCACAGTAATGCCACCACACACACTGACCCCCATAGTAATTAGTAATGCCACCAAACTCACCGACACCCATAGTAATGCCACCACACACACCGACCCCCACAGTAATGCCACCAGACACACTGACCCCCACAGTAAGGCCACCAGACACACTGACCCCCACAGTAATGCCACCAGAGACACTGACCCCCATAGTAATGCCACCAGACACACTGACCCCCATAGTAATACCACCAGACACACTGACCCCCACAGTAATGCCACCACACACACCGACCCCCACAGTAATGCCACCAGACACACCGACCCCACAGTAATGCCACCACACACACCGACCACCACAGTAATGCCACCAGACACACCGACCCCCATAGTAATGCCACCATACACACCGACCCCCACAGTAATGCCACCACACACACCGACCACCACAGTAATGCCACCAGACACACTGACCCCCACAGTAATGCCACCAGAGACACTGACCCCCATAGTAATACCACCACACACACTGACCCCCATAGTAATGCCACCAGACACACTGACCCCCATAGTAATGCCACCAAACTCACCGACACCCATAGTAAGTAATGCCACCACACACACTGACCCCCACAGTAAGGCCACCAGACACACTGACCCCCACAGTAATGCCACCAGAGACACTGACCCCCATAGTAATGCCACCAGACACACTGACCCCACAGTAATGCCACCACACACACTGACCCCCACAGTAATGCCACCAGACACACTGACCCCCACAGTAATGCCACCAGAGACACTGACCCCCATAGTAATGCCGCCACCACACACTGACCCCCAGAGTAATGCCACCAGACACACTGACCCCCACAGTAATGCCACCAAACACACAGACACCCATAGTAATGCCACCACACACACCGACCCCCACAGTAATGCCACCAGACACACTGACCCCCACAGTAATGCCACCAGAGACACTAACCCCCACAGTAATGCCACCACACACACCGACCCCCATAGTAATGCCACCACACACACCGACCCCCATAGTAATGCCACCACACACACTGACCCCCACAGTAATGCCACCACACACACCGATACCCATAGTAATGCCACCAGACACACCGACCCCCACAGTAATGCCACCACACACCGATACCCACAGTAATGCCACCAGACACACCGACCCCCACAGTAATGCCACCAGACACACTGACCCCCACAGTAATGCCACCACACACACCGACCCCCATAGTAATGCCACCACACACACTGACCCCCACAGTAATGCCACCACACACACACCGACCCCCACAGTAATGCCACCAGACACACTGACCCCCACAGTAATGCCACCAGAGACACTGACCCCCATAGTAATGCCACCACACACACTGACCCCCATAGTAATGCCACCAGACACACTGACCCCCATAGTAATGCCACCAAACACACCGACACCCATAGTAATGCCACCACACACACCGACCCCCACAGTAATGCCACCAGACACACTGACCCCCATAGTAATGCCACCAGACACACTGACCCCCACAGTAATGCCACCACACACACTGACCCCCATAGTAATGCCACCACACACACTGATCCCCACAGTAAAGCCACCAGACACACTGACCCCCACAGTAATGCCACCAGAGACACTGACCCCCATAGTAATGCCGCCACCACACACTGACCCCCATAGTAATGCCACCAGACACACTGACCCCCACAGTAATGCCACCAAACACACAGACGCCCATAGTAATGCCACCAGACACACCGACCCCCACAGTAATGCCACCAGACACATTGACCCCCACAGTAATGCCACCAGACACACTGACCCCCACAGCAATGCCACCAGACACACCGACCCCCACAGTAATGCCACCAGAGACACTAACCCCCATAGTAATGCCACCAGACACACTGACCCCACAGTAATGCCACCACACACACTGACCCCCACAGTAATGCCACCAGAGACACTGACCCCCATAGTAATGCCACCAGAGACACTGACCCCCATAGTAACGCCACCACACACATAGTAATGGCACTGCACACACATCATGAAGCACTGGCCAAACCTTTTTTGTTTCCCCCCTTAGCAGCAGGAGCAGTGAGGAGCAGAACAGAGCAGCACGGGCCACGAAGGTACACTAGACGCTACCCGGGCTGGATGGTGATGTGTACGTGACCTATGAGTCACGCCACGTCGTAGGGGTCACGGGCGGGCCCGCAGGAGAGCTGCCGTCTTCACTATACAGTGACCGCAGAAGAACTACCTGCGCTGCCCGATAGTGATGCTGTAAATCAGTATCACTATCGGGCAGCGCAGGCAGCTCTTACGCGGTCATTGTATAGTGAAGACGGCAGCAGACGGGGACTGGCAGCAGGGATCTCTGGCGGCGGCACACTTGACAACCGCTGGCGGCACACCAGTGTGCCGCGGCACAGCGGTTGAAAAACACTGCTCTAGATCCTCTCCCTGAATGCCTGGTACCCAGGAAGTGCCCATGATTCCCACGTGATTTGGCAATCAGGGATATGTCAAAAATTAAGCATGTTGGAAGGCCAAGACGCGTGGATCTTGGGTGAGTTTGAGACACATCATGAAGTAAAGTTTCAGTTGTGTTGTATAATTGTCCTACATATTTATGTATTTTTTTAATATGTGTTTTTGCAGGAGATCAAGGTTACCCTTGCACCCCCTGGTTCATGACTCCTTACAGCACACCAACACCAGGACCACAATCGGCATTTAATTCCTTGCTTACAGCCACCAGACAGGTGGTGGATCACACAATTGGGCTCCTAAAAGGCCATTTTCGTGTGCTCCACTGCACTGGTGGCGACCTCATGTATTCTCCGGAAATGGTTAGTAAGATAGTGGTCCTGTGTGCAATACTGCACAGTATTGCCGTAAGGAGATTGTCACGATCCGGGTAATATCTCATCAGTATTTACCTTCCAAATGCCTCTTGAGACTGTCTCAGTGTTCCAAGCCTGGATTCCATCTGTGCTGTCTGCGTGCAGCCCGCTGCATTCTATTGCCTCAAGTCTCTACCCTGTGATCTTGGCAGCGCTGCATCACTGTTAAAACCACTTGTTCTAAAGTATGGTGTCTCCTGCCCTTCGCGGCCTCCACCGCCATTACTGCTGATTACCATATGCAAGTTTCAAATAGTCTTTCCCTCCAAATGCAAACATGGGAGCAGCCATGTTTGTTCACATCACATGTTATTCTATAGCCTATCCGCTGTACTCTGGACTCTGCCTAATTATCCAGCCAATGTCTGCTTACCAGCTGGTATAAATATCCTGCTCCAGGGCTGGATAATCGTCAGAGCTTTGGTTGTTTGTGGTTGTCTAACCTTGCACACATGTTTCTCCTGTTTGTGGATTCTACAGCTTGTTTCTCCAGGTAATCCAGCGCCTGTGATCCAGCTCCACTAAGAGACTTGCACCAGCTATCATCCAGCGGTGCAGCCTGACTCCTGCAGTGTTCAAGCATTGCTCCTGGTTACCTCCTGTGAGCCGACACTGGCTTCATGCTCACAGCGTTGGTCCTGCTTCACCTCCAGCGGTGTCCTGGCATCGCTTCTTGCTTCCATTCTCAGCAGCATCGCTCTCTATGCTTCATGATGTGTTCATCACGAGTTTCCAGCTTTCTACAGCATTCCTGTATCACTAACAACCTTTCAGCGGTGCCTGCATCATCTGCAGCATTATTCTACGTCACCAGCGGTGCTCCGATATCGCTTTGCATCAGTG
This sequence comes from Pseudophryne corroboree, assembly GCF_028390025.1. Lineage (NCBI taxonomy): Eukaryota > Metazoa > Chordata > Amphibia > Anura > Myobatrachidae > Pseudophryne > Pseudophryne corroboree. The sequence goes on along the minus strand of NC_086455.1, from coordinate 177,673,531 downwards.
ACCAGACATCGAACCACAGTCTCCATCGATGCTCACCATCGGACTCCAGCTTCATTGGTGAGCTCAGTATACCTCTTGTGCAACCCGGTTCCATCCGGTAATCTCTGCAGTTCTACCAAGTATCATCTCTACTACTGTGCACCTGTATTTACCCAGCCTCTGTGTATCATCTGCTGGGCAGTACCAGCTTGTTCCTTACCTCAGCGGTTAGCTGTGGCATACGGACTTCCTAGCTCCAGATTTGGCAAGAACTATAACATTCTGTTTTGCAAAGCCACAGCACTTATTACCTCTGTGCCTCTAGGAACTGTACTGTCATATTCTCTGCACATCTACTATTGAAGTTACTGCATAATCCAAGTGTCTACACTGTGTGTTCAATAATCTGACTTTTGCTTTTACAAATCTGTTGTCATAGTCACGCCTTTGGGCAGATGGAACTAGATCTCCTGTATGTCTAGGAACCCAATTCTACCTCCACGGTTCACCTACACGCCAGCCCCTACATCTGAGGCTTCTCCAGGTCAGCCTCAGCCCTCAATTGTGACAGAGATGTGTGGAGCTGGGCCCAAACCAAATTTTGGGCCCAGAGGATGAAGAGCCAGGGGTTGGCCGTACATGGAGGCATGGGTCGGAGAACAGACGTGGCAATGCCCTTTGGGCCAGAATAGTCACACAATATTTCAGGTATGTTTGAGTTATTAGCAATCTAACAAGTGTTTATTGTTGTGGTTCAGAATTATTTTCACACAAATTTTATGATTTTTTGTTTTACAAAACAAAAGTACTGCATTTGTGCATGACAAAATCCTATTTCCAGTAATATTAGTGGCTGTACATAAAACATATTGTAAAATAGTAAAATGAAAACATAAGCATGTCAAGAGTTAATGCACAACATCACTGTAGAAGTAGTGTTGTATTGGCAGCATATATATTTTGTGTAATAACAATGAGGCTATGTGTTTCTTTACACATTACCATGTTTTCATTTTAATTGTTAATATTGCTGCATATGTGTTGTTTGTTTGTGATGCATTGATGTCTTAAGTGATTTTTACAAATTTGTTTTTGATTCCATTTTTAGACAAACACATATAAACAAACCAAACACAACAATCTTCAATGTTCAGTTGATTGAAGAACAGAGCTGTTCTGTAAGTATTTTGCGAACTCAATACTTACAGTAGCATTCACTCACAATTGCATATGCAACTGAGAGCACGGAACATTTTGTTAATGTGTATTAAAATAAAGCTTATTTGTATTTATGAGCATCACAGCTGTCGACCAATCAACAGCAGGCAGACAGTATAAAAATTAGCAAATTAGATTAATACGCCATTGGCACCATGCAAGCTGCCGCATTCACCACCAGGGAGCTATGGCTCCTGAAAGGGTTAAAGCTCGTCTCTGCTTCACATGTCATAGAATTGTTTGTGTTACAGAACTGTTTGTTCCAGCACATTTTTGCTACTGTCTTTGTCTGTTATCTTTTTATACCGTGTGCATAACTTTTCTGTTTGAGTACAAACTTGCCCATATATGTATATCCTTCCACTGCGGCAGTTCCTAGCCAATCATGTTATGTTAACCCCCTTTTGTGTTCTGTCCAATTAGTTATTGACTTGGGACATACACGCCCTAAATCCTTTCTTTTATATACTTTTGTTAAACAAACAATAAACAGTGTGAATCTTTACTGCTTGTGTTTTGCATGTTACTTGTAGCATAAGGTTTACACTCACGGACGTCTAAGAGACTATCACATCGAGGGTTAAAGAATAGAGGAGTAATCCTTACAAGTGGGAGCTCGAATTCCGGGATTCAGTTGATCGTCCCCGGACCGGTAAGATAGAGAATTTATTGTCTGTCTTTGCCATACGGGATTGCGGTCATACACTGAAGCTGAATCCGTGTCAGTGTTCTGGGAACACGTGACCTAATATCTTTAATGTCTGGGACTTAAAGATACGTCTGAGAAGTGACCAGGGGTCCAAGCGCAATTCTCCAAAGACGTTAGTATCTGGGATACTTAAAATAGACCTGGGAGTCTATACATAACGTAGATTTTACCTCGATTTGATTGTCTACTTATTATGTTATGGCCATAACAGATATTAGAGTATAAGTTTCATGTATTCAGCTTGACGGGTGGTAAGTGCACGTCTGTTGAATACCCTTATAACTTTCTTGCTTCCTATCACAATACGCTGCATTTCCAAGTCCCTGTATGAGTGGTGAGTAAACGTACAGATTATTACTATCGATTGTTTTGTTAAAGTACTATGCAGATGATATTGTGATATTGTCAATAACTAATTAACTGGTTAGCTGATGCATGCATAGAAAGTTGTTGGAAATTGTGTTTTTACTATGGGCTCTGGTCAGAGTAAGAAAACTGTATAACCCCCTCCCCTACCCGGGGAAGACATGTAAAGAATACGTGGCCCGTAATTCTACCTCTGATTATTATTTGATTGATCCCTGGGTGGATAATTTAGCAGGGTGGACAGAGAAAGCAGGACAGGACCCATTCCCACGGGAAGGCAGTAATTACCCTTTCTATATGGATATGGTTAAAGGTCTTTGTTTAGGGGACAGGGAAGCCTGGCCGTGGTATGATCATGATCCACAATGGGATATGACATATATGCGGGCCGGGGGTGAGCAGTGGCTGACCATAGCGCCCTATTGGTATGATAAATCCATCAATAAGAAACAAAGGAGGATTAAAAATATCAGTTCCCAACAGCACAGAAAGGAGGAAGTGAGAACCTGTAAATCTTTGAAAACCCTCTCGCCTCCCCCTTACAGCCCAATATATCCTGCTCTTAAAGACACAGATCTCTTAGCAGCAGTAACCCTTTCACAACAGATGGGATCGCCTCCACCTCCACTGCTAGAAAATGCGTCCACTAGCTCTATCCCTAACGCACCAGTAACCCAGAGTTTAGATAATAGTATAATAACCTCCCAGCCCACATCCCTTAAACAACCAGCCACCCGCCGCACAGCCGATTCCACTATCGCTGCCGAGGGCTCCTTCTCCCCCCATGTCACTCGAGGAGGAACTGAATTCTCTGACGGCGGTGAAGCTTCTTCCACCACCGTTGCCCTCCACTTACCCTTTATGACAGTGGGAGACCAAATGTTAATAAAACCCATTGAAATAGAAGATTTAGACAGGATAGTAAAACACTGTCCCAAGCCCACCATTACCCCCGATGGCTGTATATCTTATTTGCGCAAAGCTTGCAAAGGACGCAGCTATACACAAGAAGACATGAGGCTGATTATAGATGGTGTAACCGACCACTATAATGGATGGGATTGGACAAAGGTCCCTGCCATCCACACACCTGCTGCACAAAATAGTGCCGCTACCTACACCCTCAACACACAGACAGGTATCGAGAATATGTGGAAGGAAATTGATACACATATGAAGGAAGTCTTTAAAACCCGTGCTTCTTTGCCTGTCGCTGTAGCTTGTAAACAGAAGCCTTCAGAGTCTGTTACTGAGTTTTGGAAAAGGTTTAAGGACTGTTGGACAGATGACGCTGGCTTACCTTTGCTTAACTCGGAAAGCTTACTCATTTCCACCTTCATTAACAACCTTCTACCTTCTGTCATAGTTTCTGTTAAGCAAAGCGTCTCTTCCTGGACTTCTGATAGTACGAAAGATTTTGAAAAACATCTATATGAGAAAGAGGCTGCAGGGTGTTTTGATGTAAAGAAACCTGCACCCACTCATAACTATCAGAACTCCAGACGCTTTGACAGACAGAACCAACCCCGCAGTCAGGGAAGATTCCAAAGACCCCAACATAAATCACCTACAGGAGACATGGCCGGCAAACGGCACACCTCCTGTTACAACTGTGGCCAGGATGGTCACTGGGCAAGAGATTGCCCCCAGCCCCCTCAGACACCTCGACAGCCTGCTCTGAATCCTGCCCCCCAACAACACCCCCGCCCACGCCATGACAACCCTCTCTCTGATCATGTACGTTTCAGAGTTGACTGGCAAGACCCCGCGCACTGACGGGGCCCGGAGGAGGGTATCCCAGCCTTTATTCAACTCACCCGTCATTGGAAAGATTCACCTCTGCTGCCACTTATTATAAATGGAAGTAAAATTCCCTTTTTAGTGGACAGCGGTGCAACAACCAGTGTTTTGTGTTCTGACCTATATGATGGTGATTTGGAAAAGACTGCTCCTTCAATGGGAATCAATGGGATACCCACCAATGCCTACCTAACCAAGGCCCTCTCTGTCTCCACAACAAAGGGGTTGCGCATGGGCAAACATAGGTTCACAGTCATACCTGAGTGCCCCATCAACCTACTAGGTAGGGACCTGCTTAGCAAACTTTCCATCTCTATTCTGCCCTCACCTACTGGTACTGGGTTGGATATTGAATCCCCTCATTTTCCAATTTGGGAAATGACTACCAACATGCCTGACCTCGCCCAAGTAAACCCCACTCTTTGGTCAGAAGGTCCATATGACACTGGCCTAATCTCATGCACACCATATAAGGCCAATCTCAAACCCGACTCACAACCTGTTTATCAAAAGCAGTATCCCCTCTCACCAGAAAAGATAGAAGGTCTCCGCCCCATGATACAGCAATTCTTACAACAGGGTATTCTCAGACATATTGTATCACCATACTGTACTCCTGTGAACCCTGTTGCCAAAGCTGATGGCAGTATAAGATTTGTACAGGATCTCAGAGCGATCAATCAGCTAATAGTCCCAATTGCACCAATTGTTCCAGACGTAAACTCACTCATTTCTGCAATTCCTGCAGATGCTGCGTTCTTCTCTGTAATTGATTTGAAGAATGCCTTTTTCAGCATACCTGTAGATTCACAGACACAATTACTTTTTGCCTTTTCTTTTGAGGGTAAACAACTTACCTGGTGCAGATTACCCATGGGCTATATTGACTCACCCGTTGTCTATAGCATTGTACTCCAGGCCACATTGAGGCCCTGGCAACCTCACCATGGTTCAGTCCTGCTACAGTATGCAGATGATCTGCTGCTCTGTAGTCAAACTGAGGAGGCCTGCCGAGAGGATGGTGTTTCATTACTAAACTGGCTTTGTGAATGTGGACACAAGGTGTCCAAAACAAAAATGCAATGGTGTAAAAAGCATGTTGATTACTTAGGTTTTGTGCTCACTCAGGGAGAGAGGAAAATCAGTCCACAACGCATACAGTCTGTATTGGGCCTGGTCACCCCAACTACCCAGAAGGAACTACTGTCCTTCCTGGGTATGGTAAATTACTGCAGACAGTGGATATCTGATTGCTCCTATTATGATAACATTTTGAGACAAGCCACACTGAAGGACAAACCTAAAACTGTACAATGGTCACAAGAAATGTTAACTGCATATGAAAGTTTAAAATGTATGTTGATGAAAAGTCCGGCACTTGGCCTCCCCAATTATGTACTACCTTTCCATCTATATGCAAGGGACAATTGTAAAACCATGGCGGGGGTGCTCACACAGTTTCATGGAGGGAAGTTGCGCCCCGTGGCATTTTTTTCCAAAGTCATGCCAGTGTCTGTGCAAGGTATGCCTGCCTGCCTCAGGGCTTTGGCAGCCTGTGCAATGGTTGCAGAAATGGCCACTACCCTCACTTTAGGCCACACCACAGTACTCCACACCACACATGATGTCCTGGCAATACTTAAAGGCTTACACACACAGCACATGTCAGCACAACGCCTTAGTGGATATGAAGTACTTCTTTTGGGCAACCCTACACTTACCATCAAGTACACTGCCAGTTCTTCTGGCCCTACACCCATTCTCAATGCCCTTTTAGGCTTGAAAGGTCCCGAGGATGAACCACCCGACCTACATGACTGTGCTGCTTCCATTGAAGCTGAAACCTCTCCCAGACTTGACATGTCTCCCGTTCCCATACCAGGCGCAGACATAGTTTTTGTTGACGGCTCCTGTAGTAGGCCCAATGACAATACATACCAAGCTGGCTATGCCATTGTCACCCTCCCTGACACTGTGTTGGAAGCCCTACCAATACCTTATCAGTCCGCGCAAGCTGCAGAACTCATTGCACTCACTAGAGCATGTCAGCTCTACCAGAACAAGCCTGTTACCATTTACACTGACTCCAGATACGCCCACGGCGTTGTTCATGACCATGGGGTCATTTGGCAACGCCGTGGCTTTCTCGGGGCAGATGGTAAGGGTATCTCGCATGCGCAGCTCATCTCTGATCTGTTACATGCCATTACCCTCCCTTCTGACATTGCCATTATCCACTGCAAGGCACATACTGGCGGCAAGGATAATATCTCCCTTGGCAACGCCCTTGCAGACACTACTGCTAAACAAGCGGCCCTACAGCCTACTGCCCATTCTCACATGGCAGTCATGGCCCCTCCCTCCCTTGACAACGTCCATCTGCTCACTCAACTTCAAGCTGCTGCGACTAATACTGATCTCTCCGACTGGACTTACCCAATTCTGCAGAAAAATCCTAAATCAGGATTAATCTGCAAAGAGGGGAAACCCTGTATACCCCAGTCCAGTGCCCCTTTGCTCATTGCCCATTACCATGGTGTTGGTCACCATAGTAAAGCCACAACACTCCTCCTACTAACCAAGGATTTTTATGTTACTGAGGCCAAAACACTTGTGGACCAATATGTTAGCAGATGCATCACCTGCCTCAGGAACAACCCTAACAACCCTAATAAAGCGAAACACCAGCATCTTGAATACCCCACCACCCCTTTTACACACTTACAAATTGATTTTACCCATATCCCTGGCATAGGCAAACAAGAATATGCCCTGGTCATTGTAGATATGTTCTCTCGCTGGCCAGAAGTATTCCCAACTAAGTCAGAGGATGCTAAGACAGTAGCTAGAATCCTAACACAGGAAATCATCCCGAGATGGGGATGCCCATTGCAGATAAATAGCGACAAAGGCACAGCCTTTACAGCCAAAGTCACACAGGCCCTAGTGAAGGCCTTGCAAATAGAATGGAAGTTTCACAACCCGTACCACCCGCAGAGTTCAGGGGTCGTAGAAAGAATGAATAGGACCCTCAAAGACAAACTAAGGAAGGCCACAGGAGGTACCTTCCACAAATGGAAGCAAGTCCTCCCTATCATCCTAGCAGAAATTAGGATGACCCCACAGAAAACCCTAGGGTACTCCCCTTTTGAGATATTAATGGGTAGACCCTTCCCCACACCCTGGGCTAAGAAACCACTAGTAATACAGGAAGGAGATCTAGAATTAATAAGAGAGGAATACGTCAGGTCCCTTATAACCAGACTTGAGGAAATAGAACATGAAGTTGTTTGTAAAAATCCTTTGAATCCACAGGAACCAACACACCCTTTCAAGGTTGGAGACAGAGTCGTGGTAAAGGTGCTCCCCAGGAACAAGAGCCCAGGAGACTTCACCTATGGTCCCGAGACAGAAGTCGTAGCAGTGACCAGAACAGCAGTCCTGACTGACGAGGGGCCCACTTGGATTCATGCATCCCGAGTAAAGAAAGTTCCCAGACCAGACCTTGAAGAAGAAGCAAGTGATTCCCGCGAGGTACTAACGGGGGCAGACAGCCCTGACCTCCAACAAGGAGAAGATGGAGGTCTAGAAGGAAACAATTAAATGAGAATCATATTATATAGATTAATGATTCTAAGAGGGGAATGAAAGGGTTAAAGCTCGTCTCTGCTTCACATGTCATAGAATTGTTTGTGTTACAGAACTGTTTGTTCCAGCACATTTTTGCTACTGTCTTTGTCTGTTATCTTTTTATACCGTGTGCATAACTTTTCTGTTTGAGTACAAACTTGCCCATATATGTATATCCTTCCACTGCGGCAGTTCCTAGCCAATCATGTTATGTTAACCCCCTTTTGTGTTCTGTCCAATTAGTTATTGACTTGGGACATACACGCCCTAAATCCTTTCTTTTATATACTTTTGTTAAACAAACAATAAACAGTGTGAATCTTTACTGCTTGTGTTTTGCATGTTACTTGTAGCATAAGGTTTACACTCACGGACGTCTAAGAGACTATCACATCGAGGGTTAAAGAATAGAGGAGTAATCCTTACAGCTCCTTACCTCGGTGATGGACTGCCGCATAGGCCGAACGGGACCATATGTATCAAACGCCCATAAGCATGCGGCCTATGCGGAGGTACGGCAGAAGCTGTGTACGAAGGTCCGCAGCAGGTGGACCATCGTCCAATTAGAAAGGCGGTGGTCCGACCTGTGCTGAAGGCAGCCACTGTTGCTCGTTGAATTACAGCAGCAAATACGCGACCGTAAGTTATGCATACTGTAGAATTTGTGTGCGCATGAGTGTGTTTGCAGTTTAAAGTTGTGTAGTATTTGCATGCATAAGTATGTGCATGTTGTTTAACCTGGAGACAGAGGCAGAACTGTGGGAGGCAACGGAGTCAACTGCCGCCGGGCTCCTGCTTTGAAGGGGGGCACCTCTCCTAATGTTCTGTGTGTTCAGCGACATTAATCAATTAAGTTAATTGACAGCAGCCATTATCTCTTCCGTAGCCGACTTCCCCACTAGTCACTACACCTTACAAATCACACCCTCTTTATTATAGATACACTGGAAGCAGACACCTTACTGATGAAGCTATTTGCTCCTATAAAGGAAGCATGAGAATTCTAACTATATGAAGTTATTTCTCTGACAATTACAAGTAACTTCATATAGTTAGAATTCTCATACTTTCTATACTAGAGCAAATATCTCCATCAGTAAGGTGCATGCTTCCAGTGTAATAGGTTGTGGGTTCTAATCCTGGATATGACACTTGCAAATTAATTGTCAGAGAAATAATCAGCATTGTGAGTGACTAAGCAGATCTATGTAGGGTGTGGCTGGACCCATGCGTAGATCTGCCTAGTTGCAACAGGTCTTGTAGTAGCTTCATATAGTTAAAATCTGCAGGCTTGCTATGCAGGAGCAAATATATATAATGGGGGGGTCACCAATATTTTTCTTGCCTCCGGGCAACTGGGACAAACTTACGCCACTGCCTGGAGATATTTAAAATGTATGTTGGTAAGTATAGATGTTTGTATGGATGTATAGAGTATGTGTGGGTTGTATGTTGAGTAAAGTACAAACAGCATAGCAGTAATAATTGTGTTTTTTTTTCTAGTATGATAAAGTTTGTTGTTTTTTTATAAAAAATTGTAGGTTTCATGTTGATTATTGAGCAGGGTTTGTTGCTTTTTAACAAATATTTATGAAAACACATAAACTGTTCATTTCTCCTTAGAAAGAGCTGAAAGAAGAAGGGTCCAACAATGCCAACCCCCTCTCCCTCTCAAACTCCCTCTCCCCCTCAACCAAACACCCCCATTCAACCTCCCTCTCCCTCTCAATATAAAGTGCTTAAAGTGCTTAGGTCATGAAATGACCAACGCGTTTCATTCTGACGGACAAAACACGTTGGTCATTTCATGATCTTTCCCAGACTGACCTCCTTATCTAAGATAAGCACTTTATTTACATATATTTTATTTGATGTGCATTTTGTACTATTATTCTTTTACTCTCATTTTTTTCATTTTATATGAACTTTTATGCTCAAGCCATTTTTTTAGTAAATTCAGATTTGTTTTTTGTAAAATAAATATGTATTTTTTATAAAAAAAATTGTTATGTTCCTTTACAATAGACACCATTGGTCGCTGATGCCCATATTCCTACTAATTATTTTATGTTTGTTACATTTTCAGTAAACAAAAAAAATTCAACATTTTGTGTTGTGTTTTTTTTTTAGGAAAATATATATGTTGAGATGAAACATCACTTTGTAAGTGTTATAATGGAGAGTGATAAAGCAGCAAAAGAAAACCTTTTAAAAACACGGACTGTGACATGGCAGATAAGAGCAGTATGTATGCTACTTTATCACGCACCTTTTCTACACTTACAAAAAGATGAAGCATATACTGTATACTTGTAAAAAAACAAATAGATATTGTATGTCATACAGTCACGGATGAAACAATCTTTACAAAAATACCATTTTGTTTTTAATAACATATTTAAATTTAAAAAAAATCTGGGTATTGTGCAAATAGGACAACAAACATATTAAACTGATATGTTGTTGCATTAATTGCTGAATGTTACTGGACAATTAGGTTGTCAAACTCTTCATTTTGCAGTGTTTGAACACTTAATTGCTCAATCACATTGCAATTCCTCTGGGTAATTGTTATTTAAAAAACAAAATATTGTGCGATTATTTGCAAGCTAGCGAATGCAACGCACATGTACGACAAGCTCCATGTTACATGCGATGTGAATAGCATCCTTGCGAACGCATCGCTCCTGTGCAAGGCAAAATAGTAAACACCTCTTTTGTGTACTTGTGCACATTTTTGTGCACTCGTGTGTGGTGGGCGTGATTTTGCACTATTGCGTTAAGTTTGCATACTTGCGAACACTGCTTGCGTGTGCATTGAACTTCGATCAGGTCTAAATTACCCCCATGGTTTTGCCCAACTGCTAACAAATTTGCTGCTATGATCAGGCCTGAATTACCCTCCTAGTAACCAAGTTAATGAGGTTGAAAAAAATAAGAATTTACTTACCGATAATTCTATTTCTCATAGTCCGTAGTGGATGCTGGGGACTCCGTCAGGACCATGGGGAATAGCGGCTCCGCAGGAGACAGGGCACAAAAAGTAAGCTTTTAGGATCACATGGTGTGTACTGGCTCCTCCCCCTATGACCCTCCTCCAAGCCTCAGTTAGGTACTGTGCCCGGACGAGCGTACACAATAAGGAAGGATCTTGAATCCCGGGTAAGACTCATACCAGCCACACCAATCACACCGTACAACTTGTGATTTGAACCCAGTTAACAGTATGATAACAACGAAGAAGCCTCTGAAAAGATGGCTCACAACAATAATAACCCGATTTTTGTAACAATAACTATGTACAAGTATTGCAGACAATCCGCACTTGGGATGGGCGCCCAGCATCCACTACGGACTATGAGAAATAGAATTATCGGTAAGTAAATTCTTATTTTCTCTAACGTCCTAGTGGATGCTGGGGACTCCGTCAGGACCATGGGGATTATACCAAAGCTCCCAAACGGGCGGGAGAGTGCGGATGACTCTGCAGCACCGAATGAGAGAACTCCAGGTCCTCCTTAGCCAGAGTATCAAATTTGTAAAATTTTACAAACGTGTTCTCCCCTAACCACGTAGCTGCTCGGCAAAGTTGTAATGCCGAGACCCCTCGGGCAGCCGCCCAAGATGAGCCCACCTTCCTTGTGGAGTGGGCATTTACAGATTTAGGCTGTGGCAGGCCTGCCACAGAATGTGCAAGTTGGATTGTGCTACAGATCCAACGAGCAATCGTCTGCTTAGACGCAGGAGCACCCATCTTGTTGGGTGCATACAGGATAAACAGCGAGTCAGATTTTCTGACTCCAGCCGTCCTTGAAATATATATTTTCAATGCTCTGACAACGTCCAGCAACTTGGAGTCCTCCACGTCGCTAGTAGCCGCAGGCACCACAATAGGCTGGTTCAAGTGAAAAGCCGAAACCACCTTAGGCAGAAACTGAGGACGCGTCCGCAGTTCTGCCCTGTCCGAATGGAAAATCAGATATGGGCTTTTGTACGATAAAGCCGCCAACTCTGATACTCTCTTGGCTGAAGCCAGGGCCAGTAGCATGGTTACTTTCCATGTAAGATACTTCAAATCTACCGATTTGAGCGGCTCAAACCAATGGGATTTGAGAAAAAACCAAAACTACGTTGAGATCCCACGGTGCCACTGGAGGCACAATCGGGGGCTGTATATGTAGTACACCTTTGACAAAGGTTTGTACTTCAGGCACTGAAGCCAATTCTTTCTGGAAGAAAATCGATAAGGCCGAAATTTGAACCTTAATAGATCCCAATTTGAGGCCCATAGACAATCCTGCCTGCAGGAAATGTAGGAATCGACCCAATTGAAATTCCTCCGTTGGGGCCATCTTGGCCTCACACCACGCAACATATTTTCTCCAAATGCGGTGATAATGTTGTGCGGTCACTTCCTTCCTGGCTTTAATCAAGGTAGGAATAACTTCCTCTGGAATGCCCTTTTCTTTTAGAATCCGGCGTTCAACCGCCATGCCGTCAAACGCAGTCGCGGTAAGTCTTGGAACATACAAGGTCCCTGCTGAAGCAGATCCCTTCTTAACGGTAGAGGCCACGGCTCTTCCGTGAGCATCTCTTGAAGTTCCGGGTACCAAGTCCTTCTCGGCCAATCCGGAGCCACGAGTATTGTTCTTACTCCCCGTAGCCGTATAATTCTCAGTACCTTTGGTATGAGAGGCAGAGGAGGAAACACATACACGGACTGGTACACCCACGGTGTTACCAGAGCGTCCACAGCTATTGCCTGAGGGTCTCTTGACCTGGCGCAATATCTGTCCAGTTTCTTGTTGAGGCGGGACGCCATCATGTCCACCTTTGGTTTTTCCCAACGGTTCACAATCATGTGGAAGACTTCTGGATGAAGTCCCCACTCTCCCGGGTGGAGGTCGTGTCTGCTGAGGAAGTCTGCTTCCCAGTTGTCCACTCCCGGAATGAACACTACTGACAGTGCTATGACATGATTTTCCGCCCAGCGAAGAATCCTTGCAGCTTCTGTCATTGCTCTTCTGCTTCTCGTGCCGCCCTGTCTGTTTACGTGGGCGACTGCCGTGATGTTGTCCGACTGGATCAACACCGGCTGACCCTGAAGCAGCGGTTTTGCCAGGCTTAGAGCATTGTAAATCGCTCTTAGCTCCAGTATATTTATGTGAAGAGACGTCTCCAGGTTCGACCACACGCCCTGGAAGTTTCTTCCCTGTGTGACTGCTCCCCAGCCTCGTAGGCTGGCATCCGTAGTCACCAGGACCCAATCCTGTATGCCGAATCTGCGGCCCTCTAACAGATGGGCACTCTGCAACCACCACAGAAGAGACACCCTTGTTCTTGGTGACAGTGTTATCCGCTGATGCATGTGCAGATGCGATCCGGACCATTTGTCCAGCAGATCCCACTGAAATATTCGTGCGTGGAATCTGCCGAATGGAATTGCTTCGTAAGAAGCCACCATCTTTCCCAGGACTCTTGTGCATTGATGTACTGACACATTTCCTGGTTTTAGGAGGTTCCTGACAAGTTCGGATAACTCCCTTGCTTTCTCCTCCGGGAGAAACACCTTTTTCTGAACAGTGTCCAGAATCATTCCCAGGAACAGCAGACGTGTCGTCGGGGTCAATTGAGATTTTGGAAGATTCAGAATCCACCCGTGTTGTTGAAGCACTACTTGGGTTAGTGCTACTCCGACTTCCAGCTGTTCTCTGGACCTTGCCCTTATCAGGAGATCGTCCAAGTAAGGGATAATTAATACGCCTTTTCTTCGTAGAAGAACCATCATTTCGGCCATTACCTTGGTAAAGACCCGAGGTGCCGTGGACAAACCAAACGGCAGCGTTTGAAACTGATAATGACAGTTTTGTATCACGAACCTGAGATACCCTTGGTGTGAAGGGTAAATTGGGACATGCAGATAAGCATCTTTTATGTCCAGGGACACCATGAAGTCCCCTTCTTCCAGATTCGCTATCACTGCTCTGAGTGACTCCATCTTGAACTTGAATTTCTGTATGTACAGGTTCAAGGATTTCAGATTTAGAATAGGTCTTACCGAACCGTCCGGCTTCGGTACCACAAATAGTGTGGAATAATACCCCTTTCCCTGTTGTAGGAGGGGTACCTTGACTATCACCTGCTGAGAATACAGCTTGTGAATGGCTTCCAATACCGTCGCCCTTTCTGAGGGAGACGTTGGTAAAGCAGACTTTAGGAACCGGCGAGGGGGAGACTTTTCGAATTCCAACTTGTAACCCTGAGATACTACCTGCAGGATCCAAGGGTCCACCTGTGAGCGCGCCCACTGTGTGCTGAAAATCTTTAGTCGACCCCCCACCGCCCCTGAGTCCGCTTGCACAGCCCCAGCGTCATGCTGAGGGCTTTGTAGAAGCCGGGGAGGGCTTCTGTTCGTGGGAAGTAGTTGCTTGCTGCACCCTCTTACCCCTTCCTTTGCCTCTGGGCAAATATGACTGTCCTTTTGCCCGCTTGTTCTTATAGGAACGAAAGGACTGCGGCTGAAAAGACGGTGTCTTTTTCTGTTGGGAGGTGACCTGAGGTAAAAAAGTGGATTTTCCGGCTGTTGCCGTGGCCACCAGATCCGATAGACCGACCCCAAATAATTCCTCTCCTTTATACGGCAATACTTCCATATGCCGTTTGTAATCCGCATCACCTGACCACTGTCGCGTCCATAAACTTCTTCTGGCAGATATGGACATCGCACTTACTCTCGATGCCAGAGTGCAAATATCCCTCTGAGCATCTCGCATATAAAGAAAAGCATCCTTTAATTGCTCTATAGTCAATAAAATACTGTCCCTATCCAGGGTATCAATATTTTCAGTCAGGGAATCCGACCACACCACCCCAGCACTGCACATCCAGGCTGAGGCTATTGCTGGTCGCAGTATAACACCAGTATGTGTGTATATACTCTTCAGGGTAGTTTCCAGCCTCCTATCAGCTGGATCCTTGAGGGCGGCCGTATCAGGAGACGGTAACGCCACTTGTTTTGATAAGCGTGTGAGCGCCTTATCCACCCTAGGGGGTGTTTCCCAGCGCGCCCTAACCTCTGGTGGGAAAGGGTATAATGCCAATAACTTCTTTGAAATTAGCAGTTTTCTATCGGGGTTAACCAACGCTTCATCACACACGTCATTCAATTCCTCTGATTCTGGAAAAGCTACAGGTAGTTTTTTCACACCCCACATAATACCCCCCTTTGAGGTACCTGCAGTATCAGAGATATGCAAAGCCTCCTTCATTGCCGTCATCATATAACGTGTGGCCCTATTGGAAAATACGTTTCTTTCTTCACCGTCGACACTAGATTCATCTGTGTCGGTACCTGTGTCGACTGACTGAGGTAAGGGACGTTTTACAGCCCCTGACGGTGCCTGAGACGCCTGGACAGGTACTAACTGGTTTTCCGGCCGTCTCACGTCGTCAACTGACTTTTGCAGCGTGCTAACATTATCACGTAATTCCATAATTAAAGCCATCCATTCCGGTGTCGACTCCCTAGGGGGTGACATCACCATTACCGGCAATTGCTCCGCCTCCACACCAACATCGTCCTTATACATGTCGACACACACGTACCGACACACAGCAGACACACAGGGAATGCTCTTATCGAAGACAGGACCCCACTAGCCCTTTGGGGAGACAGAGGGAGAGTTTGCCAGCACACACCAAAGCGCTATAAAAATTTATATAAACAACCCTAAAAGGTGTTGTTTCTGTTATATGCGCTTAATATATAAAAATATCGCCAAAATATGCCCCCCTTCTCTGTTTTACCCTGTTTCTGTAGTGCAGTGCAGGGGAGAGTCCTGGGAGCCTTCCTCACAGCGGAGCTGAGCAGGAAAATGGCGCTGTGTGCTGAGGAGAATAGGCCCCGCCCCCTAAAACGGCGGGCTCTTCTCCCGGAGTTTGCGATATATGGCAGGGGTTAAATACATCCATATAGCCTCAAGGGCTATATGTGATGTATTTTAGCCATAGAAAAAGGTATTATACATTGCTGCCCAGGGCGCCCCCCCCAGCGCCCTGCACCCTCAGTGACCGCTGGTGTGAAGTGTGCCGACAACAATGGCGCACAGCTGCAGTGCTGTGCGCTACCTTATGAAGACTGAAAAGTCTTCTGCCGCCTGTTTCCGGACCTCTGGACCTCTTCAACTTCGGCATCTGCAAGGGGGGTCGGCGGCACGGCTCCGGGACCGGACTCCATGGCTGGGCCTGTGTTCGATCCCTCTGGAGCTAATGGTGTCCAGTAGCCTAAGAAGCAAATCCATCCTGCACGCAGGTGAGTTCACTTCTCTCCCCTAAGTCCCTCGTAGCAGTGAGCCTGTTGCCAGCAGGACTCACTGAAAATAAGAAACCTAAAAAACTTTTTCTAAGCAGCTCTTTATGAGAGCCACCTAGATTGCACCCTGCTCGGATGGGCACAAAAACCTAACTGAGGCTTGGAGGAGGGTCATAGGGGGAGGAGCCAGTACACACCATGTGATCCTAAAAGCTTACTTTTTGTGCCCTGTCTCCTGCGGAGCCGCTATTCCCCATGGTCCTGACGGAGTCCCCAGCATCCACTAGGACGTTAGAGAAAGGCAATTTGCCCATTGAGTTCAACCTGTATATAACTTTTACCCTATTCTGTATTTAGCTAAAGCTTACTATAATGTCCCAGCTGAAGTGATGTTTTAGGACTAATTATCAACTATAATTTGTGCTCTTCCTAAAATATAATTATTTTAAATGCTATATCCTTGGATATCTTTTTCAATTAGATATTTATCTAAACCATTTGTAAATGTATTTACCAAGTCCACCATTACTACCTTCTCTGGCAGAGAGTTCCAAATCCTTATGACCCTTACTGTGAAGAACCCTTTCCTACGTTGGGTACATTTAAATACCCATTGTAGTTATCTTGTTTCCTGAAGTTATATTTCATAGGATAACATGAATAAGAAATAGTCATTAAGCAAACATGTATTCTGCTCTTCTAATTTATACATTACCTGCATTCTCCAGGATGCACACAAAATCCATTTTTAGAATGACAGCCTGGCCTGCAAATTCCTAGAAGAAAGATATATTATTTGTAGAATTCATGACTTAAAAAAACATGTGTACGTTCCAAATTATTGCACTGTGGTAAATGCAGTGTTAGTGCATACTTCTCCAAGTGCTCAAGGCTGCAAAACTGGAACAACATTGGACTATTTACCAAACAAGCTCCTACTGTATAAGACATAGGACTTTGCTATGAATACAATGAATCCATATTTTAATTTTAGAGATACTTTATTTAGTTAATTCATTATTTCAATTAAACCGTCCTTCAAAAAAAAAAAAAAAGATCTGTTGAATATCAAATATAATAATGTGTACATGTAATTAATATTAAAATGATGGAGGGGTCTAAAACCTATATAATATTTTTATAATATATGTTATTTTTGCACTCACTTGGAATTGCTAATATTGCAAGGAAATCAGGGGTTTGGAAACAATTAGTCAAATCCTAAGTTTGCTAAAACAGGTATCTTGGAGTGCATCTGTAATAATAAGTGCATGGAGGACGAGGACAATCAGGTAGCCAGCTGGGTCACAGTTAGAAGGAAGAAAAAGAGGGGGAGGGAGGACATCTCCAAACTGCCAAACCCCAATAAATTCACCCGATTGGACGAAGATTCTGTGGATGGCTGTGAGGAAATGACGGAGCTGGAGGACATCATTCCCTCTAGCAACTGGAAGAGCGGTCCCTCCGGCACAAAGGGGATAAGAGAAATGAGGTACCTAGTCAGATTGTGGTGGTAGGGGATTCTATAATCGGGAGGACAGACAGGGCAATCTGCTACCGGGATCGTGATCGTCGTACAGTCTGTTGTCTCCCGGGTGCCGGGTACGACACATTGCGGACCAGGTAGAAAGATTATTGGGAGGGGCTGGGAACCACCCGGTGCATGTTGGCACCAACGACAAAGTTAGTGGTGGGTGGGATGTCCTTAAGAAAGATTACTGGGACTTAGGCCACAAATTAAAGGCAAAGACATCTAAGGTAATAGGTAATATTCTCCGAAATATTACCTATGCCACGCGCTAGCCCAGGGAGGCAGAGGGAGATTAGGGAGGTAAATGTGTGGCTTAGGGATTGGTGCAGGAAGGAAGGGTTTGTGTTCCTGGAAAACTGGGCGAACTTCTTAGTCAGGCGCCATCTTTTTTGTCGCAATGGATTGCACCTGAATGAGGAGGGGGCAGTGGTGCTGGGGGGAAGGATGGTTAGAAGGTTGGAGGAGATTTTAAACTAGGAGCCTGGGGGGAGGGTTTAGCTCAAAACTACTGGTCAAGCAGTGAGAATAGATAAGATGGAGGTAGTGAACTAATTGGGGGTGGAGAAGGGGGGAGGGAAAGAGCAGCTGGCAAGGATATTAGCTTTAATATTAACAAGGTTATTACCAAGGATATTGCAAAAAAAAAAAAAAACTAACGACGATTATGGGTCATCAATACTGCATATAGAAAATTATGTCCCTAGCATGAGAGAGAATAATTACCTTAAATGTATGTATATAAACACTAGAAGCCTTACAGAGAAAAAGGAGGAATTGGAAGTCCTTTCAGCAAACAGTATAATATTATAGATATTACTGAAACTTGGTGGGACGAATCTCATGATTGGACAGTCAATCTGGAGGATTATATGCTGTTCAGGAGAGATAGACTAAATAAATGGGGTGGAGGGGTATGGCTTTACGTAAGGTTTTTTTAAAAGCTGAAAACCGGGAAGATATTAACGAGGGGACTGCAAATACTGTTGAGACTTTATGGGTAGAATTTACATGCTGGGGAAAGGGAACAAAAAAAATATTATTAGGGCTATGCTACAAGCCGCCTGGTATTAATGTGTCTGATGAGGAATTGTTACTGAATCAAATTGGAAAAAGCATCAGGATTAGATGACGTAATAGTGATGGGAGATTTTAACTATACGGAAATTAACCGGAAAAATGATTCATGTGACACTGCTGGGGTAAAAGGTTTTTAAACACAGTAAATGATCACTACTTACTTCAACTAATTGAGGAACCAACTAGGTAGAATGCAATCTTAGACCTGGTATTAACAAACAATGGGGGAATTGATATCAAATATTATAGTAGGGGAGCCCATGGGAAACAGTGACCACAATATGGTCACATTCAATATCAGTTTTCATAAGCAGCCCTATATAAGCTCAACTAGGAGTCTAAACTTTAGCAAACCCAATTTTGACTTGATGAGGGAAGCATTAAGTGACATTGAATGGGAAATTTTGTTTCGAGGAAAAAATACTGCAGAGAAATAGGATGTATTAAAAATGCTGCTCAATAACTATACTCGAAAATTTATTCCCATGGACAGCAAACGAAGGAGTAATAATTGCAAACCAATGCGGCTTAACAGAAAGATTAAGGAAATAATGGGCAAAAAGAGGAGAGCATTCAAAAAATACAAATCAGACAGGAATGCAGAGTCATTTCAGCACTATAAGGATTGTAATAAAATATGCAAAAAAGAAATAAGAGCTGCTAAAGTAGAAACGGAAAAGCTAATTGCAAGGGGAAGCAAATCAAACTCCAAAAAGTTTTTAAGTACATCAACAGCAAAAGATTAAAGAAGAAGAGTATAGGCCCTTTAAAGGATGAGCTGGGCATCTTAATCAAAAATGCTAATGACATAGCGGAAAAATTTAATTAGTTTTTCTCATCTGTTTTCACAAGAAAGGACCAGATGCCGGGATTAACACATAACCTCAGCAATGATAATGTCTCACTGCTAAGTGCTTATTTAAGTGAGGAAGTAGTCTGTGACCGATTAAAAAAAGTAAGATAAATAAGTCACCTGGCCCCAATGTAATTCACCCAAGGGTTATCAGGGAGCTACACTCCGAACTAGTAAAACCACTATTTTTGATCTTCAACGATTCACTTACATCAGGAATGGTTCCCAAAGACTAGCATATAGTGGAAGTTGTGCCGATATTCAAAAAGGGAAGTAAATCTGATCCAGGAAATTATAGACCAGTAAGTCTTACATCTATAGTGGAGAAAGTACTGGAAGGTATTTTAAGGGATAGCATACAGAAGTTCCTTGAAGCCAATAAGGTTATTAATAGGAACCAACATGGATTTGTGAAGGATAGATCACGTCAAACAAACTTATTAGGCTTTTATGAAACTGTTAGAGCGAACCTAGATCAGGGTAAGAAGGTGGATGTAATCTTTTTAGACTTTACTAAACCTTTCGACACAGTACCACACATGAGACTTATCTATAAGTTACAAGAACTGGGGCTAGGAAGCACAATATGCACTTGGGTTAGAAATTGGTTAGATAATAGGGAGCAGCGAGTTGTGGTAAATGGAACTTTTTTGAATTGGATTGAAGTACTAAGTGGTGTGGCACAAGGGTCTGTACTTGAACCACTATCATTCAACATTTTCATAAATGATCCTGCAGTAAGTCAAGAGAGCATGGTGTAAATTTTGCAGACAATAGTAAACTGTGTAAGGTTATAAATTTGGAGGGGGATGCTGAGTCTCTTCATAATGACTTAAACATAGAAACATAGAAACATAGAATTTGTCAGCAGATAAGAACCACTTGGTCCATCTAGTCTGCACCTTTTGTTTACATTATTTTTTTTATCTCTAACCTTATTTGATCCTTATTTCTTTGTAAGGATATCCTTATGTCTATCCCATGCATGTTTAAATTGCTCTACTGTCTTAGCCTCTACCACCTCTGATGGGAGGCTATTCCACTTGTCCACTACCCTTTCTGTGAAGTAATTTTTCCGCAAATTTCCCCTGAACCTCGCCCCTCCAGTCTCAGTGCATGTCCTCGTGTCCTATTGCTTCTCTTCATTTGGAGAATGTTTCCCTCCTGGACTTTGTTAAAACCCTTGATATATTTGAAAGTTTCTATCATGTCCCCCCTTTCCCTTCTCTGCTCCAAACTATACATAGAGATTTCTTAGTCTTTCTGGGTATGTTTTGTGATGTAGGCCATGCACCATTTTAGTTGCCCTTCTTTGTACAGTTTCTAATGTATTAATATCCTTTTGAAGATATGACCTCCAGAATTGAACACAGTATTCTAGATGAGGCCGTACCAATGACCTATACAGTGGCATTATTACTTCTTTCTTTCTGCTGCTGATTCCTCTCCCAATGCAGCCAAGCATCTGACTAGCCTTCCTCATTGCTTTGTAACATTGCTTACCTGCCTTTAAGTCATCTGAAATAGTGACTCCTAGATCCCTTTCCTCCTCAGTAGTTTCCAGTATAGTGCCATTAATACTATATTTATCCTTTATGTCACCTGAAATAGTGACTCCTAGATCCCTTTCCTCCTCAGTAGTTTCCACTATAGTGCTATTAATACTATATTTATCCTTTATGTCACCTGAAATAGTGACTCCTAGATCCCTTTCGTCCTCAGTAGTTTCCAGTATAGTGCCATTAATACTATATTTATCCATTATGTCACCTGAAATAGTGACTCCTAGATCCCTTTCCTCCTCAGTAGTTTCCAGTATAGTGCCATTAATACTATATTTATCCTTTATGTCACCTGAAATAGTGACTCCTAGATCCCTTTCCTCCTCAGTAGCTCCCAGTATAGCGCCATTAATACTATATTTATCCTTTATGTCACCTGAAATAGTGACTCCTACATCCCTTTCCTCCTCAGTAGTTCCCAGTATAGTGCCATTAATACTATATTTATCCTTTATGTCACCTGAAATAGTGACTCCTAGATCCCTTTTCTCCTCAGTAGTTCCCAGTATAGTGTCATTAATACTATATTTATCCTTTATGTCACCTGAAATAGTGACTCCTAGATCCCTTTCCTCCTCAGTAGTTCCCAGTATAGTGCCATTAATACTATATCTATCCTTTATGTCACCTGAAATAGTGATTCCTAGATCCCTTTCCTCCTCAGTAGTTTCCAGTATAGCGCCATTAATACTATATTTATCCTTTATGTCACCTGAAATAGTGACTCCTAGATCCCTTTCCTCCTCAGTAGTTTCCAGTATAGTGCCATTAATACTATATTTATCCTTAATGTCACCTGAAATAGTGACTCCTAGATCCCTTTCCTCCTCAGTAGTTTCCAGTATAGTGCCATTAATACTATATTTAGCCTTTATGTCACCTGAAATAGTGACTCCTAGATCCATTTCCTCCTCAGTAGTTTCCAGTATAGTGCCATTAATACTATATTTAGCCTTTGGATTTTTGAGACCCAAGTGCATGATTTGAACTGTAAGCATGGGCAGCAAAATAGAGAATGAGGTTCAATATAGAAAAATGTAAGGTAGTGCACTTTGGTAGCAAGTACAAAAATACCACCTACATACTAAATGGGGTAAGACTAGGGTATTCTGAACTAGAAAAAGACTTTGGTGTTCTCATAGATAACAAACTTAGCAGTAGTACCCAAAGTAGGATTGCAGCAAAGAAGGCAAACAAGGTATTAGCATGCATAAAGTAGGGAATTGATGCAAGGGATGAGTGTGTTATACTCCCATTATATAAATCCCTAGTGATGCCACATCTCGTATATTGTGCACAATTTTGGGCACCATACTACCAAAAGGATATCCTGGAACTAGAAAAAGTTCAGAGGCGGGCAAGCAAACTGATTAAGGGGCTAGAAAAGCTAGAATACGAGGAAAGGCTTTGTAATCTAGGCATGTTCACACTGGAAAAGTGGAGATTAAGAGGGGACAGGATTAACATTTACAAGTATATAAGGGGACAATACACAGAGCTTGCGGGGATCTGTTTTTGGTAAGAACAACAAAGAGAACACGTGGACATCCGTTTAAGTTGGAGGAGAGGAGGACACGTGGAAATTCGTTTAGGTTGCGGGGGGGGGGGGGCGGGACGCGGCAGCTGCGTGATGCCACACGCAGCTGCTGCGACCCGGGACGCAGCAAGTAGTGAATATGGTGCACAATTTTGGGCACCATACTACCAAAAGGATATCCTGGAACTAGAAAAGGTTCAGAGGCGGGCTACCAAACTGATTAAGGGGATAGAAAAGCTAGAATACGAGGAAAGGCTTGCTAATCTAGGCATGTTCAATAACAATGGGGCTAATTCAGACTGGATCTCTGCAGCGGCAGCGATCGCAGTCTGAATTTTTTTGTGGAGTGCGCACATGCAACCTGGGAGCCCAGTGAGATGCTGAAAGCATCTCTGGGCTGCGATCGCCTCTGACTGATTGACAGGCAGAGGAGGTCGCGGTGCAGGAGGGGGTGTGCCAATGGCGTTAGAATGCTGTTGGCGGGGCACGGTCCGGACAACAGAGGCATGTCTGAACCATTGAGGGGGCGGGCAGCGGCAGCTGTGTGATGTCACACGCAGCCGCTGCGACCCGGGACACGGCAAGTAGTGAATATCGTGCACAATTTTGGGCAACATACTACCAAAAGGATATCCTGGAACAAGAAAAGGCTCAGAGGCGGGCCACCAAACTGATTAAGGGGATAGAAAAGCTAGAATACGAGGAAAGGCTTGCTAATCTAGGTTTGCTAATCTAGCCGCTGGATCACTGCTGGCTGTCTCCCTCTTGCCCGATCACAATGCTGGCTGTCTCTCTTTCTCTCTCCCCCCTCCCTCGTATCACTGCTGGCTGTCTCTCATTAGTCCGATCACAATGCTGGCTGTCTCTCTCTTTCTCTCTCTCCCCCCCCCCCACCCCGATCACTGCTGGCTGTCTCTCTCTTGCCCGGTCACAATGCTGGCTGTATCTCTCTTTCTCTCCCCCCCACCTCCCGGATCACTGCTGGCTGTCTCTCATTAGCCCGATCACAATGCTGGTTGTCTCTCTCTTTCTCTTCCCCCCCCCCCCCCGGATCACTGCTGGCTGTCTCTCTTTTGCCCGATCACAATGCTGGCTGTCTCTCTATTTCTCTCTCCCCTCCTCCCCCGTATCACTGTGCAAGCTGTCTCTTACTTGCCCAATCACAATGCTGGCTGTCTCTCTCTTTCTCAATCCCCCCTCCCCCATATCACTGCTGGCTGTCTCTCTTGCCTGATCACAGTGCTGGCTGTCTCTCTCTTGTCCAATCACAGTGATGGCTGTCTCTCTCTTTCTCTCTCTCCCCCCCCCACCCCGATCACTGCTGGCTGTCTCTCTCTTGCCCGGTCACAATGCTGGCTGTATCTCTCTTTCTCCCCCCCCCCCCCCCTACCTCCCGGATCACTGCTGGCTGTCTCTCATTAGCCCGATCACAATGCTGGTTGTCTCTCTCTTTCTCTCCCCCCCCCCCCCCCCCCCGGATCACTGCTGGCTCTCTCTCTCTTGCCCGATCACAATGCTGGCTGTCTCTCTTTCTCTCTCCCCCCTCCCCCGTATCACTGCTGGCTGTCTCTCTTTTGCCCGATCACAATGCTGGCTGTTTCTCTATTTCTCTCTCCCCTCCTTCCCCCGTATCACTGTGCAAGCTGTCTCTTACTTGCCCAATCACAATGCTGGCTGTCTCTCTTTCTCAATCCCCCCTTCCCCGTATCACTGCTGGCTGTCTCTCTTGCCTGATCACAGTGCTGGCTTTCTCTCTCTTGTCCAATCACAGTGATGGCTGTCTCTCTCTTTCTCTCTCTACCCCCTCCCCCGTATCACTGCTGGCTGTCTCTCACTTGCCCATTCACAGTGCTGGCTCTCTCTTTCTCTTTCCCCCCTCCCCTGGATCACTGCTGGCTGTCTCTCTTGCCTGACCACAGTGCTGGCTGTCTCTCTCTTGTCTGATCACAGTGATGGCTGTCTCTCTCTTTCTCTCTCTCCCCCCTCCCCCATATCACTGCTGGCTGTCTCTCACTTGCCCGATCACAATGCTGGCTGTCTTTGTCTTTTCTCTCCCTCTCCCCCGGATCACTGCTGGCTATCTCTCAAGCCTGCCGTAGAATATGCATGCTGGATAGTGAACCTGATCCAGCAAGAGATCGTCTGCTTAGAAGCAGGACACCCAAGTTTCTTGGGATCATACAGGACAAACAGAGAGTCCGATTTTATGTGACGAGCAGTCCTCTTCACATATATTTTCAGAGCCCTTACAACATCCAAAGATTTTGGCGAAATTTAGGAGTCAGTCGCAACTGGCACCACAATAGGTTGGTTGATATGAAAAGCCGACACAACCTTTGGAAGGAACTGCTGACGTGTACGGAGCTCAGCTCTATCTTCATGGAAGAATAAATAGGGGCTTTTACAAGACAAAACCCCCAACTCTGACACACATCTAGCAGAAGCTAAGGCCAACAAAGCGACAGCCTTCCACGTGAGAAACTTGACTTCAACCTCCTGTAGAGGCTCGAACCATTTCGATTGGAGGAACTGTAACACCACGTTAACATCCCAGGGTGCCGTAGGCGGCACAAAGGGAGGCTGGATGTGCAGAACCCCTTTCAAAAAAAGTCTGAACCTCAGGAAGGGAAGCCAGCTGTTTCTGGAAGAAAATGGATAAGGCCAAAATCTGGACATTTACGGATTCCAACCTAAGGCACATATCCACACCTGCTTGCAGGAAGAGGAGAAACCGTCCCAGTTAAAACTCCACCATAGTTCCCCACCGCATACATCTTAACTTTACTCTTTTAAAATAAGGGGAAAACAAAAACAAAAAAGGATCAATTATTTTGTTGTTGTAACAATTCATTGTAACTATATTTGTTCTTTAAACACCCAAATTGTCCGGGTGCTCTGTTACCAATGTAATCTTATTTTGATCCACCCAATAAATTGTGTTTAAAAAAAAACAAACTCCACCATAGTAAACTTCTTGGATTCACACCAAGATACATACTTTTTCCAAATGCGATGGTAATGTTTAGACGTTACTCCTTTCCTAGCCTGTATCAGGGTAGGAGTAACCTTGTTCGGAATGCCTTTTGGAGCTAATATCTGGCGTTCAACCTCCATGCCGTCAAACGTAGCCGCGGTAAGTCTTGATAAGCGAACGGCCCCTGTTGTAACAGGTCCTCCTGAAGAGGAAGAGGCCTCGGATCCAATGAGGATTGCCTGAACTCTTGTTCTCCGTATGAGCTTTAGAATCCTTGGAATGAGTGGAAGTGGAGGAAACATGTACACCGACTGGAACACCCACGGAGACACCAGAGCGTCCACCGTCACTGCTTGCGGGTCTCTCGACCTGGAACAATACCTCTGGATGGAGGTCCCACTCTCCTGGATGGAGATCGTGTCTGCTGAGGAAGTCCGCTTCTCCGTTGTCCACTCCCGGAATGAAAATTGCTGACAGTGGCAATGCGTGTTTTTCTGCCCAGAGGATAATTCTTGTTACCCCTGACATTGCAGCTCTGCTCTTTGTTCTGCCCTGTTGGTTGATGTAGGCCACCATCGTTACATTGTCCGACTGTACTTGAATGGCACGATCTCGCAGAAGATACCGTTGTACATGGCTCTTAGTTCCAGAATGTTTATTGGAAGACTGGATTCCAGACATGACCACCTTCCTTGGAAGGTTTCCCTTGAGTGACTGCACCCCAACCCTGGAGACTTGCATCCGTGGTCAGAAGGATCCAGTCTCGAATCCCGAACCTGCAGCCCTCCAGAAGGTGAGACATTTGCAGCCACCAGAGGAGTGAAATCCTTACTTTCGGCGACAGACGTATCCTCAGATGCATATGTAGATGAGACCCCGACCACCCCCGACCACTTGTCCAGGAGATCCAGTTGGAAGGATCGAGCATGAAATCTTCCGTACTGTAGAGCCTTGTAGTAGGCAACCATCTTCCCCAGAAGGCAAATGCACTGATAAACCAATACCCGGGCTGGCTTCAGGACATCCCGGACCATTGTTTGCATCACCAACTCTTTTTCCTCCAGTAGAAACACCCTCTGCACTTCCGTGTCGAGGATCATCCCCAGGAAAGACAATCTCCTTGGCTCCAAATCTGACTTCGGAAGGTTCAGGATCCAACCATGTTCCATGAGCAGACGAGTTGTGAGAGCAATGGACTGTAACAAGGTCTCACTGGTCGATGCCTTTATCAGTAGATCGTCCAGATATGGAATTATGTTCACTCCCTGTCTGCGGAGGAGATCCATCATCTCTGCCATCACCTTGGTGAACACCCTTGGTGCCGTGGAGAGACCGAATGGCAGTGCCTGAAACTGATAGTGACTGTCTAATAGAGCAAACCTGAGATAAGCCTGGTGCAGCGGCCAAATCAGAATGTGGAGGTATGCATCCTTGATATCCAGGGATACCAGAAACTCTCCCTCCTCTAGACCTGAGATCACCACTCTCATAGACTCCATTTTGAACTTGAACTCCCTCAGATAAGGGTTTAACGATTTCAAGTTCAAAATCGGTCTGACTGAACCATCCGGTTTCGGTACCACAAAAAGGTTTGAATAGTAACCCTTGTTTTGCATATGCGGTGGAACTGTAACAATGACCGCTGACCTTTCCACTTTTTTAATAGCTTCCTGTAGGACAGCCCTATCTGTCAGGAAAGCTGGCAAGCCTGATTTGGAGAATCGGTGAGGCGGGAGTTCTTGAAACTCCAGTCTGTACCCCTGGGATACAATATCCTGCACCCAGGGGGCCAGGCCGGACGACACCCAGACGTGGCTGAAACGTCTGAGCCTCGCATCCACCAGATCGTCCTCCAGGCTGTGCAGTCCACCATCATGCTGAGGATTTTGAGGAACCAGAAGCAGGCTTCTGGTCCTGGGAGCCTGCAGGTGCAGGCTTTTGGATTTTGCACGCACACCTCTAAAGAAAGTGGTAGGGGGCTTGGACTTTTTTGTCTTAGCGGTCCGAAAGGACTGCGATGCAGATGAAGAAAAGGGTTTCTCTGTAGAAGGCGTAGCTGAGGGAAGAAAAGGTGACTTACCCACGGTTGCCGTGGAAATCCACTCATCCAACGCTTCCCCAAATAGAGCCTGACCTGTGTAGGGTAGGTTCTCTACACTTCTCCTGGATTCCGCGTCTGCCAACCATTGGCGTAGCCAGAGTCCCCTGTGAGCTGAGACAGACATGGAAGATATCCGTGCATTCAGCGTACCCAGGTCATTCATGGATTCCACCATGAACCCCGCAGAATCCTGTATGTTACGTAAAAACAGTTCAATGTCACTTCTATTCATTGTATCTAAATCTTCTAGTAACGTTCCTGACCACTTTACTTTAGCTTTTGAGATCCATGCACAGGCAATAGTAGGCCTTAACGCCACCCCTGAAGCAGTGTATATGGATTTGAGCGTAGTGTCAATCTTACGATCAGCCAGTTCTTTTAACGCGGTAGATCCAGGGACAGGTAAAACCACCTTTTTTGACAGTCTGGAGACAGATGCGTCAACTATGGGTTTTCCCATCTTTTTCTATCCTCCTCATGGAAGGTAAAAGCAACCAGAACCCTCTTGGGGATCTTGAATTTTTTTCTCCGGGGTTTCCCAGAGTTTTTCAAATAAAGCATTTAATGCTTTAGACGCTGAAAAGGTTAGCGAGGCTTTCTTATTGTCTGTGAAGTATGCCTCCTCAACCTGCTCAGGTGTTGTGTCAGTAATGTTTAACACATCTCTAATGGCCTCAATCGTGAGATGCCGCCCCCCTCAGCACATCCCCATCACCATCTGCCGTGTCAGAGTCGGTATCCGTGTCATCTTGCATAATCTGGGCAAGTGCACGTTTCTTTGGAAATATGCTAGGGGATTGAGAAGGAATAGGAACAGAACCTGACCGAACAGCCATAGAATTCTTTAAAACCTGAGTTTCTCATTATGAGCTACCCTAGTAGAGATCTGAGAGATCATTCCCTTAATAGAAGTCAGCCATTCTGGCTCTTTAATAGGAATCTGAGACAATACATTACATTCCTGGGTACATGGAATGAATTCCTCTGGGGAAGAAATATCCTCCGCAGCATAAGACACAGAGTCCCTGGACATGGCTATGTGAGAGAGAATACACACACACACACACACACACACACACACACACACACACACACACACACACACACACACACACACACACACACCTATTGCTCTGTCGCCTGCACAGTGATAACACTACTGCCTAAAAAGTCAAACAATTGACACAATAAAATTTATGAACTTACCAGTGTGAAGTCAACGGGATAAAGTGGGGCTCTCATATATGTTGTATTTAACAACAGGAACAGATACACATATAATAATAATAATAATAATAATAATAATAAATATTTGTGGCTGTGCAGACAACAAAATCTACAAAACAATATATGATCTACAAAACAATATATTCAAATATATATTTAATACATTATTATGGTATAAGTATTTCAGAATTCCAGATAGTGTTCTATGTTAAAAATAAATTGATGTCAATTTACAGAACAACAATTAACACTGCAACCCAAAATAAATCATACAGACCGGAATCTTTTGTAAACAGAATGTAATCTAAGAAGTGACACCTCTAGAATGCGAGGAGACAGCGGGAAACCTTGTATGGATAAAACTTATTTATACTTATCCCACATAAACCATATTATTTGGAAACTACAGTAGTTTAGCTGTAAGCAACCTGTCAGGCTTCAGCCATTGTCAAACTATATGCCCCAGAGACAGCTGCAAAGCAATATGCTGGGACTAGTAGTTCCACCACTGCTAGGGAGCCACTTTTGCAGATGTATGAGAATGTAATGTACAGAAAGGGGAAAAAAATCATCGTCCATCCTTTACCTTCAGACGCTGACTGGAGATATGTAGGGAAGATCACGCACAGGATGCACACGGATGGAAGATTCATCACTAGTTGTTTCTCAGGGTGCCTGAAAGAGAATACACATGATATTCTTACATGTAATCATGGTCCCAATCCTCACATTTTGTGCATCTCAGTCATGAAGGGAGAATTTCACACTACATACCGTGTAGACTGAATGGCACAAATCTCCAGCTAACACCAATGGTACCTTGTACTAACCTTGATTGCTGCTCTCAGTGATTATTACTTGTCAGACTCCCACTATTTCTCCATTCATTATCTGTCGTCACTGCAGACAAACTTCTGGAATCCTTCTCATCTTATTACAACTAGAGAGCCGATCAGTGACTGAAAAAGATGCTGCTGTACTGTTGGAGTCACCTACCATCAGGTGCTCTGTCCTGGAAGGGAAATGTTTTATTCCACTGAGGACATAGGCATCGTCCAGACTTGCAGGATTTGTGTGCAGGGAAAGCAATGCTATTCACATCTCAGGCAACTCTGCAATAATATTATACCTTCCCACAAGCAGCAACACTCCATCTCCTCACAGCAACAACTGAACTCAGCTTAGAAGAAGCACGCCTCTGACACTGCTGTTCGGCAGTCCCTAAGCTCCTTAGAAAACATGAAGTGGATCTTTAAAGTCTATAAATGTGAATTGCAGTACACATATACCTATAGGACAAACGCTCTAAGGATATTGAGTTATTTATATATATATATATATATATATATATATATATTCCCAAGTGCGCTATGTTCATTGGATATTAAATCTTTAAATCTTCCAAAATAAGATTGTAGATTGAAGAAATCTTTGCACATTTTATTTTCCTGGGATCCTAGAACAGATATCCCCTCACCAGAAAAATCACCCAAACAGAAGGCCACAAGGGCCAATTAGTACCAATTATTGGTTTATTGACACAGTTTGTAACATACACATTAAAAAAATGTTGTACAAAAATAGAATTGCTATATATCAGTGAGAGGTATCCAGAACGTATTGATGACAAATTACATCCTCCCTCACTTAACAAGGTGTGAGCTCATAAAGGGAAAATCTTCAAAATTTGGATTACAATCTCATAGCTGACAAACCCCTATGCGTTTCGTCGTTATAACTTCATCAGGGGCAGTTCCACAAATATTGAGACCAAACGATGGAATTACAATTAGTATACACCAATGGTCATACAACTACCTCCAGGGCCAATATTTACTAAGAATTCGAGTTTGTCCGATTTGTGTTTTTTTTTCTAAGTCCCAATCCGGAAATTCACTAAGCAGCAATCTCGGCAGTGTTTGGACTATTCGTAATGGTTTGATTTGCAAAGTTCCGAAATACGAATGAATAGACCATCGGTCAAACGCGGCTGTTATTTCATACAATACGGGAATTCACTATTCATTCGTATTTGGGTGTTTGTTTCTGAGTGCTCAATTGCGGTCGTATTTTTTTGTGAATCGGTAAAAAAAGCGGCAAAAAAATAGACCTGCTTTTTTCAATCGTGTTTACATGTGTTGCAACTCAAAAAGCAATCACACCTGAATTAGGATGCCTATAAAAGGATGTTAGTCCCATTTCAATACACCTACACTCAGAAATGGAAGCAGGACTGTGGGCCAGTGATCTTTTGTGTGCTGTGGAATTCCTCAGACTCAAACATCAGCCTGTAAGTATCCAGGGCCAAGAAACTGAACATGGGGGGTCATTCCGAGTTGTTCGCTCGCAAGCGGATTTTAGCAGATTTGCTCATGCTAAGCCGCCGCCTACTGGGAGTGAATCTTAGCATCTTAAAATAGCGAACGATGTAATCGCAATATTGCGATTACACACCTCGTAGCAGTTTCTGAGTAGCTCCAGACTTACTCGGCATCTGCGATCAGTTCAGTGCTGGTCGTTCCTGGTTTGACGTCACAAACACACCCAGCGTTCGCCCAGACACTCCCCCGTTTCTCCAGCCACTCCCGCATTTTTTCCGGAAACGGTAGCGTTTTTTCCCACACGCCCATAAAACGGCCTGTTTCCGCCCAGTAACACCCATTTCCTGTCAATCACATTACGATTGCCAGAACGATGAAAAAGCCGTGAGTAAAATTCCTAACTGCATAGCAAATTTACTTGGCGCAGTCACAGTGCGGACATTGCGCATGCGCATTAAGCGGAAAATCGCATGCGATGCGAAGATTTTTAACAAACGAACAACTCGGAATGACCCCCATGGTCAGCAGGTTGTACAGGTTCCGCGGAGGCTGCGCAGGCCTCGTTTTTTTAGGGGGCGTTTAAACTTGAACGCATTGTCCGATGATAAGGTCATACAGATGTTCTGTCTAAATCGTAACAACATTTTCCGTCTGTATGACCTTGTCAAACTGGGCCTAGACCCTGAGACAGCACACTCTCGCTCTGTCTCAGGCCTGCACAAACTCCTGGCTGTGTTGCACTTTATGGCTACTGGCAGCTTTCAGGCTGTGTCTGGGGATGTCATAGGAATCTCACAGCCCTCATTTTCCAGAATCTTAACACAGGTGATGTATACCTAACTACCTCTTCTGTTTTTTGTTTGTTTTAATTTCTCGGTGGCCAGTTCTGTCCTAAAATCTCATGTTTATTGTTCTTTAAAATATACACACAGGTGTTGGCTGTTTTGTAGCCCCACATCGAGGCCTCAATCTGCTTCCCTACCCAGGAGTCTCAGTGGCATGCCGTCAGGGTAGATTTCTATGAGCTGGCTGGCATGCCCAATGTGCTTGGAGCCATAGATTGCACACACATTCAGCTGAGACCACCTAGGGGCAGGCAGCACATATATACTAATCGCCATTTCGAACACTCCACAAATGTGTAGGTGGTTTGTGATGCAAATCTCAAAATAATGAGTGTTGTTGCTGGTTACCCTGGGGGCTGCCATGACTCCTTCATCCTCAGTCAGTCATCCCTCTTTGATAAGTTTGAGGACGGACAAATGCCAGATGGCTGGCTGCTGGGTATGTAATTTGATATGTGTAGGCCTGCGTATACTTTGTCCAAATACAGGTGCAGATGTATTAACCTGTAGAAGGCATAAGGAAGTGAGAAACCAGTGATATGTGCAAGGTGATAAAGGCACCAGCCAATCAGCTCCAATATGTAAATGAACATTTAGGATCAGATTGTCTGTTGCCTTTATTACCTTGCACATATCACTGGTTTTTCACTTCCTTATGCCTTGTACAGGTTAATACATCTGCCCCACAGTGTGTTACTTATGTGTTGCTGTATCTTAACATGAATCCCGTTACTATATCTGTCTTTTAGGTGATGGAGGATATGGCTGTTTCTCTTGGCTTCTAACTCCATTGTCCCGACCTGATACCCCTGCTGAACACAATTACAATCATGCACATAAGTCCACGCAGAATGTGATAGAAAGATGTTTTGGTGTGCTGAAATCTAGGTTTCGGTGTCTGGATAAGTCTGGTGGCCTTTTGTTGTATATTCCCTCCAAGGTGACTCAAATTGTGTTCTGCTGCTGCTTTCTTCATAACATGTGTTTGCAACAACATCTGCCACATGTTGAGGAGGAGAAGGAGGAGGAAAGCAGCCAGCAAGCAGAGGAATTAGAGACATCTGGTGATACTTGGAGTACAGATGTAAGGAGGCAGGTTAGGCAAGAGCTCATCACTCGCTATTTCTAAGGTAAGTTTGGTTTCCTTTTTTCATTTGTTGTGTAATCATAAATAGATGTTTTGCCATTTTTATTGGCAAAACCATTACTCAGAATGTGTCTGTGTCCTTGACACATACAAACATACCCTCGCTTTATGCAAAACAAATGTCGCATGTGTATTGTGTGTATTTTAAAAACTCAAAACAACAGATTATGAGTGGCATGCATTATGTCTGGATAAGTGATCGTAAATTTGCAGTGCTAATTTATTCCAACACACATAATCCATTTAGTATTTTACTTCATCATTGTGTATAACGTCCTAATGCACAGGTTCACAAACTCGGCCCTCAGGACCACACACAGGGCATGTTTTTCACGTAACCCAGTAGAAGCACAGGTGTATGAATTACTCACAGACATATGTTAAAAGGTTCACAGGTGGAGCTAATTACGTCACTTGTGATTCTGTGAGTAGACCTGCAAAACATGCACTGTGTGGGGTCCTGAGGGCCGAGTTTGAGAACCTGTGTTCCCAAAAAACACTCCTCAACATATAATATGTTAGCCTTGAGGAATACATGTGTCCCTATGTGTGATGCTCCATCATATTTAAGGGACACAAACTTACTGTAATCAGAAATAATTTATTTCCTAATATTTGCTGCAGTAAACTTGCTGATGTGTAAGTAAATACACAGTTTGCCACATATATACATTATTATACACATTCTTTGTTTTTTGGTTAAAAAGTTCTTATTTGTTGGTTTCTGCATCATGTGTAATAACATTCTTACTAATTTTTAACACACAAACATGTCCCAACAATACTGACATTCATTTTGTCAATGTTTTTTTAAAAATTCAATGCCAACATATTAAAAGCTTTTTACGCAACTCAATTGTGTTCTTCTTGTAATGTTGTATAGAGAAGAAAGGTAAAATAGTTATCAATAACATTGTAATTTGGATTGTCTGCAGGATATGAGAATGATTGGAATCTAGAAAGAGTAATGATTAGAAAAAAATCAAGTGGTCTGTTTACTTCCTGCTAAAGACATTCTGTCTGGCTGCCAATTATTGTGTCTGCAGGATATGAGAATGATTGGAATCTAGAAAGAGTAATGATTAGAAAAAAATCAAGTGGTCTGTTTACTTCCTGCTAACATGTATGTGCGGCTCCATCAACATTTCCCTCCTCCAATACCAAAAAAAAAATGGTAAAGAATAAATGTGCGTACAAATTTGATGTTGTTGTTTGTACCACTTATAATTAATGATGTTGTATAAATTGTCAAGGAGCTAAGTGTTATATATTTTTTGCCAAACATACACTTACTAACTATTTCGAGTTACTTATCACAAATGTCTAACTTGTATTTTTTTCACATTTTTTTTTGGTGGCTGCTTGTCCTGCCCTTTGCCTTTAGCACTGTCATGTTGTCGTGCTCTGGTGGAGCATCTTGATGGTGATGAGACTGGCGTGATATTTGGAGTAGTCGTACCAGAATGCTGCTTGTTTGCTGTTGGTGCATGCATCTGAGTGTTTCATTCAGGTTAGTGAGGGTGGCATTGAGTTCACGTGTAGCAGCATTTTGATTGTCTACAATTCAGAATAAACTTTCATTAATCTTTTGATTGTTTTGAAAAATGTTCATATAACTTTGCTGTTGTCTGTGCTGTTCTTCCATTAGTCTGTGCTGTTCTTCCATTAGTCTGTGCTGTTCTTCCATTAGTCTGTGCTGTTCTTCCATTATGCGCTGTAAGTTGCCCATGACCTGTGTAATGTCTGTACGCATGAGTTCCATAGTATTGCCAATTCTGGTTGTTTGTTCATTTTGTCTACTCAGATTTCTTGATATTCTTCTGAGGTGAGATGGTAGGCTTGCAAACATTTGTGTCTGCCTACGCAGGCAATCTTCATTAGTGGCCTGCTGTCTAGTCCAAATGGTCCAAAACACCTGATCAGGGCCTTGTGTTACTGGTGTTGTTGGGCTGTGTTGTGGTGGTGGTGTGCGTTGCTGTGGTGGTGTACTCACAGGTGCTGGGGGGCTCATTCCTTGCCTTAATGGCTGCATTTCTAAGATGTTTGTCTCCTCCATGTCACTGTGTTGCTGTTGTTGCGGAGGGATGCTGTTCCCAGGACTAGAAGCTGAAATGTTAAACAAATCTCCGTTAGCTATCCATATGTTTGAGAAATGTAAACAAATCACTACACATGGAACACATGTCATTCACTGTTGCTTTCAAATATTCTGCCTATCAACATCACCACTCATAACTTAAATACATACATATGCCTGTTTGTGGCAAATGTGTCTGGTTACTTAATTGTGAAAGCAAACACTTTAGTTTTATTGTAGCTCTGTTACGTTCCTGGTGCTCAGAACAAGAGAGATGTTGCGTAGTGAGTCCAGAGCACCAGAACGTGACGCTGACATAAGGTGTGGTATGGAAATAGCCCCTAGCAGCCTACCTCCATTGTTTCACCCATGTGGTCAGTTCACGCCTGCGTGACTATGGTTTCTTGGGCCCACGGCAGCCGCATTTGAAGGGCGGATTAGGTCTGCCCAACTCCGATGCCCCCAGGTCTTAGAGTGAGACAAGGCGTGAACCGAGACAGGATAATAACAAGGGGACCTCTAACTAAAACAAACAGAAGGCTAGGGGCTACTAACAACCCTAAAACTAAATTACATGTGCGGCATGCCGCCAAAGGAAAAGAACAACAAAGGAAATGCTGTCCACACACCGACACTATACTGTTGTGTACCGGCGGTGACAGCATATGCAGAACCCTCTGCAAAACACCAGTAACAGATATAACCAAGGAATACAGCGGCCTAGGCCAACGGATGCGGCAAAGCCACTACTCACGGAACCGGTACAAATACTGGCAAATGGACAGGAACCCCCAATGTAGCCGACACAGGCTCTCAGAACCGGAGGACAGGCAGAATCCTAAACAACAGACCGGTGGACACCAAGAAGCCAGATACTCGACCAGGCACAGACAAAGCCACAGGACTTCTGGACAGGAACGCTTCACGGCAGTACACGGGATCAGACACTGGAACAGACACTGGAACCGACACTCAGGAACTGGCAGAAACTAGCTCAGAACTCAAGAACTATCACCGGCGTCTGTGTATTGCAATGAGCCAGAATATAACAGAGAGCCCTAATTAATTATGTCGTGCAGCTGCCCTGTTGCATGACTCCAAACTGACAAGATGCAATTAGCAGACAGGTGAGGCCAAACAGATGGAAACAGGCTGCAATTACACAGACTCACCACCGACAGCAAACAAGAATCTTCTAAACCAGAGCAAAGGGAAAACCTGGCCTGCAAGAGCAGTAGCAGAGCGGGGATGTAGCAGCTCAGTGTCTGTACATGCAGTCAGTAGCAGAGCAGGGATGTAGCAGCTCAGTGTCTATACATGCAGTCAGTAGCAGAGCGGGGATGGAGCAGCTCAGTGTCTGTACATGCAGTCAGTAGCAGAGCGGGGATGTAGCAGCTCAGTGTCTGTACATGCAGTCAGTAGCAGAGCGGGGATGGAGCAGCTCAGTGTCTGTACATGCAGTCAGTAGCAGAGCGGGGATGGAGTAGCTCAGTGTCTTTACATGCAGTCAGTAGCAGAGCGGGGATGTAGTAGCTCAGTGTCTGTACATGCAGTCAGTAGCAGAGCAGGGATGTAGCAGCTCAGTGTCTTTATATGCAGTCAGTAGCAGAGCGAGGATGGAGCAGCTCAGTGTCTGTACATGCAGTCAGTAGCAGAGCGGGAATGTAGCAGCTCAGTGTCTGTACATGCAGTCAGTAGCAGAGCGGGGATGGAGCAGCTCAGTGTCTGTACATGCAGTCAGGAGCAGAGCGGGGATGTAGCAGCTCATTGTCTGTACATGCAGTCAGTAGCAGAGCGGGGATGGAGCAGCTCAGTGACTGTACATGCAGTCAGTAGCAGAGCGGGAATGTAGCAGCTCAGTGTCTGTACATGCAGTCAGTAGCAGAGCGGGGATGGAGCAGCTCAGTGTCTGTACATGCA
This sequence comes from Pseudophryne corroboree, assembly GCF_028390025.1. Taxonomy (NCBI): domain Eukaryota; kingdom Metazoa; phylum Chordata; class Amphibia; order Anura; family Myobatrachidae; genus Pseudophryne; species Pseudophryne corroboree. The sequence continues at coordinate 177,636,346 of NC_086455.1, read as the reverse complement.
GTCAGTAGCAGAGCGAGGATGGAGCAGCTCAGTGTCGGTACATGCAGTCAGTAGCAGAGCAGGGATGTAGCAGCTCAGTGTCTGTACATGCAGTCAGTAGCAGAGCGGGGATGGAGCAGCTCAGTGTCTGTACATGCAGTCAGTAGCAGAGCGGGGATGGAGCAGCTCAGTGTCTGTACATGCAGTCAGTAGCAGAGCGGGGATGGAGCAGCTCAGTGTCTGTACATGCAGTCAGTAGCAGAGCGAGGATGGAGCAGCTCAGTGTCTGTACATGCAGTCAGTAGCAGAGCGGGGATGTAGCAGATCAGTGTCGGTACATGCAGTCAGTAGCAGAGCAGGGATGGAGCAGCTCAGTGTCTGTACATGCAGTCAGTAGCAGAGCAGAGCGGGAATGTAGCAGCTCAGTGTCTGTATATGCAGTCAGTAGCAGAGCGAGGAGGGAGCAGCTCAGTGTCTGTACATGCAGTCAGTAGCAGAGCGGGGATGTAGCAGCTCAGTGTCTTTACATGCAGTCAGTAGCAGAGCGGGAATGTAGCAGCTCAGTGTCTGTACATGCAGTCAGTAGCAGAGCGGGGATGGAGCAGCTCAGTGTCTGTACATGCAGTCAGTAGCAGAGCGGGGATGGAGCAGCTCAGTGTCTGTACATGCAGTCAGTAGCAGAGCGGGGATGTAGCAGATCAGTGTCGGTACATGCAGTCAGTAGCAGAGCGGGGATGGAGCAGCTCAGTGTCTGTACATGCAGTCAGTAGCAGAGCGGGGATGGAGCAGCTCAGTGTCTGTACATGCAGTCAGTAGCAGAGCGGGAATGTAGCAGCTCAGTGTCTGTACATGCAGTCAGTAGCAGAGCGGGGATGGAGCAGCTCAGTGTCTGTACATGCAGTCAGTAGCAGAGCGGGGATGTAGCAGCTCAGTGTCTGTACATGCAGTCAGTAGCAGAGCGGGGATGGAGCAGCTCAGTGTCTGTACATGCAGTCAGTAGCAGAGCGGGGATGGAGCAGCTCAGTGTCTGTACATGCAGTCAGTAGCAGAGCGGGGATGTAGCAGCTCAGTGTCTTTACATGCAGTCAGTAGCAGAGCGGGGATGGAGCAGCTCAGTGTCTGTACATGCAGTCAGTAGCAGAGCGGGAATGTAGCAGCTCAGTGTCTGTACATGCAGTCAGTAGCAGAGCGGGGATGTAGCAGCTCAGTGTCTGTACATGCAGTCAGTAGCAGAGCGGGGATGGAGCAGCTCAGTGTCTGTACATGCAGTCAGTAGCAGAGCGGGGATGGAGCAGCTCAGTGTCTGTACATGCAGTCAGTAGCAGAGCGGGAATGTAGCAGCTCAGTGTCTGTACATGCAGTCAGTAGCAGAGCGGGGATGTAGCAGCTCAGTGTCTGTACATGCAGTCAGTAGCAGAGCGGGGATGGAGCAGCTCAGTGTCTGTACATGCAGTCAGTAGCAGAGCGGGATGTAGCAGCTCAGTGTCTGTACATGCAGTCAGTAGCAGAGCGGGGATGTAGCAGCTCAGTGTCTGTACATGCAGTCAGTAGCAGAGCGGGGATGGAGCAGCTCAGTGTCTGTACATGCAGTCAGTAGCAGAGCAGGGATGTAGCAGCTCAGTGTCTGTACATGCAGTCAGTAGCAGAGCGGGGATGGAGCAGCTCAGTGTCTGTACATGCAGTCAGTAGCAGAGCGGGGATGTAGCAGCTCAGTGTCTGTACATGCAGTCAGTAGCAGAGCAGGGATGGAGCAGCTCAGTGTCTTTACATGCAGTCAGTAGCAGAGCGGGGATGGAGCAGCTCAGTGCTGTACATGCAGTCAGTAGCAGAGCGGGAATGTAGCAGCTCAGTGTCTGTACATGCAGTCAGTAGCAGAGCGGGGATGTAGCAGCTCAGTGTCTGTACATGCAGTCAGTAGCAGAGCGGGGATGGAGCAGCTCAGTGTCTGTACATGCAGTCAGTAGCAGAGCGGGGATGGAGCAGCTCAGTGTCTGTACATGGAGTCAGTAGCAGAGCGGGGATGTAGCAGCTCAGTGTCTGTACATGCAGTCAGTAGCAGAGCGGGGATGGAGCAGCTCAGTGTCTGTACATGCAGTCAGTAGCAGAGCGGGGATGTAGCAGCTCAGTGTCTGTACATGCAGTCAGTAGCAGAGCGGGGATGGAGCAGCTCAGTGTCTGTACATGCAGTCAGTAGCAGAGCGGGGATGGAGCAGCTCAGTGTCTGTACATGCAGTCAGTAGCAGAGCGGGGATGTAGCAGCTCAGTGTCTGTACATGCAGTCAGTAGCAGAGCGGGATGAGCAGCTCAGTGTCTGTACATGCAGTCAGTAGCAGAGCGGGGATGGAGCAGCTCAGTGTCTGTACATGCAGTCAGTAGCAGAGCGGGGATATAGCAGCTCAGTGTCTGTACATGCAGTCAGTAGCAGAGCGGGGATATAGCAGCTCAGTGTCTGTACATGCAGTCAGTAGCAGAGCGGGGATGGAGCAGCTCAGTGTCTGTACATGCAGTCAGTAGCAGAGCAGAGCAGGGATGGAGCAGCTCAGTGTCTGTACATACATGCAGTCAGTAGCAGAGCAGAGCAGGGATGGAGCAGCTCAGTGTCTGTACATGCAGTCAGTAGCAGAGCAGGGATGGAGCAGCTCAGTGTCTGTACATGCAGTCAGTAGCAGAGCAGAGCAGGGATGGAGCAGCTCAGTGTCTGTACATGCAGTCAGTAGCAGAGCAGGGATGGAGCAGCTCAGTGTCTGTACATGCAGTCAGTAGCAGAGTGAGGATGTAGCAGCTCAGTGTCTGTACATGCAGTCAGTAGCAGAGCGGGGATGTAGCAGCTCAGTGTCTGTACATGCAGTCAGTAGCAGAGCGGGGATGGAGCAGCTCAGTGTCTGTACATGCAGTCAGTAGCAGAGTGAGGATGTAGCAGCTCAGTGTCTGTACATGCAGTCAGTAGCAGAGCGGGGATGGAGCAGCTCAGTGTCTGTACATGCAGTCAGTAGCAGAGCGGGGATGGAGCAGCTCAGTGTCTGTACATGCAGTCAGTAGCAGAGCGGGGATGGAGCAGCTCAGTGTCTGTACATGCAGTCAGTAGCAGAGCGGGGATGGAGCAGCTCAGTGTCTGTACATGCAGTCAGTAGCAGAGCGGGGATGGAGCAGCTCAGTGTCTGTACATGCAGTCAGTAGCAGAGCGGGGATGTAGCAGCTCAGTGTCTGTACATGCAGTCAGTAGCAGAGCGGGGATGGAGCAGCTCAGTGTCTGTACATGCAGTCAGTAGCAGAGCGGGGATGTAGCAGCTCAGTGTCTGTACATGCAGTCAGTAGCAGAGCGGGGATGGAGCAGCTCAGTGTCTGTACATGCAGTCAGTAGCAGAGCGGGGATGGAGCAGCTCAGTGTCTGTACATGCAGTCAGTAGCAGAGCGGGGATGTAGCAGCTCAGTGTCTGTACATGCAGTCAGTAGCAGAGCGGGATGAGCAGCTCAGTGTCTGTACATGCAGTCAGTAGCAGAGCGGGGATGGAGCAGCTCAGTGTCTGTACATGCAGTCAGTAGCAGAGCGGGGATATAGCAGCTCAGTGTCTGTACATGCAGTCAGTAGCAGAGCGGGGATATAGCAGCTCAGTGTCTGTACATGCAGTCAGTAGCAGAGCGGGGATGGAGCAGCTCAGTGTCTGTACATGCAGTCAGTAGCAGAGCAGAGCAGGGATGGAGCAGCTCAGTGTCTGTACATGCAGTCAGTAGCAGAGCAGGGATGGAGCAGCTCAGTGTCTGTACATGCAGTCAGTAGCAGAGCGGGGATGTAGCAGCTCAGTGTCTGTACATGCAGTCAGTAGCAGAGTGAGGATGTAGCAGCTCAGTGTCTGTACATGCAGTCAGTAGCAGAGCGGGGATGGAGCAGCTCAGTGTCTGTACATGGAGTCAGTAGCAGAGCAGAGCAGGGATGGAGCAGCTCAGTGTCTGTACATACATGCAGTCAGTAGCAGAGCAGAGCAGGGATGGAGCAGCTCAGTGTCTGTACATGCAGTCAGTAGCAGAGCAGGGATGGAGCAGCTCAGTGTCTGTACATGCAGTCAGTAGCAGAGTGAGGATGTAGCAGCTCAGTGTCTGTACATGCAGTCAGTAGCAGAGCAGGGATGGAGCAGCTCAGTGTCTGTACATGCAGTCAGTAGCAGAGCGGGAATGTAGCAGCTCAGTGTCTGTACATGCAGTCAGTAGCAGAGCGGGGATGGAGCAGCTCAGTGTCTGTACATGCAGTCAGTAGCAGAGCGGGGATGGAGCAGCTCAGTGTCTGTACATGCAGTCAGTAGCAGAGCGAGGATCTCGGTTCTGGCCTGCACCCACTTTCAGTATTTAGTGAAAGTATACGGTGCGGGGGGGGGGGGGGGATTAGGAGCTGGGGGGTGAAGGTGTTGATGCAAACCTCTCTGGATCATGTCATTGTAGCCCCTCTGCTCTACAGTGCCTTCCTCCTCGACACTGTAGAGTGGGGGCAGAGCCACGATGGACATTCTTAATGCCATGCCCCCGCGCATGCCCTCCGCATACATTCCCACGTCCTGGCTGCTCTCTCTGGGAGAGAGCAGGCAGGTCGGCTCAGCAGGGGGGCGGGGCAGGCCTATGACGTGCACAGGGGGCGGTGCGGAGGTGGAATGGGGGCAATGTGGAGGCGGAACGGTGCGGGGTTATTGTGACACGTCATTTAAGCCACGTCCCCAGATCCGTAATGCCGCGATTACTGGCATTATACAGCAGGAGGTGTGGCTAGGATGACGAGATTCAGCACGAGACCTATCTCCAGTGCTTGTTGAATGGAATAGAGGAACACGGAATATAATATTACAGTGTATGTAGCATGCAATAATAAAATACGGAGCATAACACTCCTAAATGTATTTGAATAGAATTGGTGGAAATCTATATAACCGCCCACTGATTCATTTACTGGCTACTGTATATGATATAACCCAATCATCCAGAAATGTATTATAATAAATTATTGACATACTGTAATAGTGAGTCTGTCTCCAGTGTCTGCTTACCAAGAATATTAATAAGATGCATTTCTGAAGAGCAGGTTGAATAAATGTTCAATAATAATTTTAATATTCCTGGCATTCATGACTGTATACTGTACAGGACAAAATATACTGGATATTCCCTGTTATCTATATAGCTAACACAGATATTTATTGTTTATCCCTTTAAAATGACAGATAACAGCTCATTAAATGATTCCCAACAACTATACCCTTGTGGGAGAAACCTATCCCTAACTAACAAGGTATCTTGGGATAGGCGGAAGCATGTTATATTTGATAATAAAAGATACAGGCAAACATTGGATACACACTTCAGGTTTTAATACACAAAAGTATTTTTCTTTCACTTTATTACATTTTACCCAATATTTCACCATTTTGAGTTATCACTGTACATGAATGGAATACTTTTAACAATTGATTAGTAAATGGTAAATTTTAATAGATTCCTTTTGCCCAATGCTCCAGAGTCAGACCTCTTTTCTTTATGCAGTAATACTTGTCTGAGGCAGCACCCCAACTGTGACACATTATTACTAAGATACACTTTATTTCAGGGTACCAAAATGATACATATTAATAAGTCCTTGTGCAATAGAGGTTCCTAACTCTCTCACATTATCCGTGAGATGGTCCTGATGCCCTGATGCTGGAAGACACAGAGGCTGTTGGGAGCGGAGCTGCAGAGAGATGCTGACAGAGGCCGGCGTGCTGCAGAGAGATGCTGACAGAGGCCGGCGTGCTGCAGAGAGATGCTGACAGAGGCCGGCGTTCCGCAGAGAGATGCTGACAGAGGCCGGCGTTCCGCAGAGAGATGATGACAGAGGCCGACGTGCCGCAGAGAGATGCTGACAGAGGCCGGCGTGCTGCAGAGAGATGCTGACAGAGACCGGCGTGCTGCAGAGAGAAGCTCGTATTAGAGAAAAAGATGCTGACAGAGGCCGGCGTTCCGCAGAGAGATGCTGACAGAGGCCGGCGTGCCGCAGAGAGATGCTGACAGAGGCCGGCGTGCTGCAAGGTGACTCAAATTGTGTTCTGCTGCTGCTTTCTTCATAACATGTGTTTGCAACAACATCTGCCACATGTTGAGGAGGAGAAGGAGGAGGAAAGCAGCCAGCAAGCAGAGGAATTAGAGACATCTGGTGATACTTGGAGTACAGATGTAAGGAGGCAGGTTAGGCAAGAGCTCATCACTCGCTATTTCTAAGGTAAGTTTGGTTTCCTTTTTTCATTTGTTGTGTAATCATAAATAGATGTTTTGCCATTTTTATTGGCAAAACCATTACTCAGAATGTGTCTGTGTCCTTGACACATACAAACATACCCTCGCTTTATGCAAAACAAATGTCGCATGTGTATTGTGTGTATTTTAAAAACTCAAAACAACAGATTATGAGTGGCATGCATTATGTCTGGATAAGTGATCGTAAATTTGCAGTGCTAATTTATTCCAACACACATAATCCATTTAGTATTTTACTTCATCATTGTGTATAACGTCCTAATGCACAGGTTCACAAACTCGGCCCTCAGGACCACACACAGGGCATGTTTTTCACGTAACCCAGTAGAAGCACAGGTGTATGAATTACTCACAGACATATGTTAAAAGGTTCACAGGTGGAGCTAATTACGTCACTTGTGATTCTGTGAGTAGACCTGCAAAACATGCACTGTGTGGGGTCCTGAGGGCCGAGTTTGAGAACCTGTGTTCCCAAAAAACACTCCTCAACATATAATATGTTAGCCTTGAGGAATACATGTGTCCCTATGTGTGATGCTCCATCATATTTAAGGGACACAAACTTACTGTAATCAGAAATAATTTATTTCCTAATATTTGCTGCAGTAAACTTGCTGATGTGTAAGTAAATACACAGTTTGCCACATATATACATTATTATACACATTCTTTGTTTTTTGGTTAAAAAGTTCTTATTTGTTGGTTTCTGCATCATGTGTAATAACATTCTTACTAATTTTTAACACACAAACATGTCCCAACAATACTGACATTCATTTTGTCAATGTTTTTTTAAAAATTCAATGCCAACATATTAAAAGCTTTTTACGCAACTCAATTGTGTTCTTCTTGTAATGTTGTATAGAGAAGAAAGGTAAAATAGTTATCAATAACATTGTAATTTGGATTGTCTGCAGGATATGAGAATGATTGGAATCTAGAAAGAGTAATGATTAGAAAAAAATCAAGTGGTCTGTTTACTTCCTGCTAAAGACATTCTGTCTGGCTGCCAATTATTGTGTCTGCAGGATATGAGAATGATTGGAATCTAGAAAGAGTAATGATTAGAAAAAAATCAAGTGGTCTGTTTACTTCCTGCTAACATGTATGTGCGGCTCCATCAACATTTCCCTCCTCCAATACCAAAAAAAAAATGGTAAAGAATAAATGTGCGTACAAATTTGATGTTGTTGTTTGTACCACTTATAATTAATGATGTTGTATAAATTGTCAAGGAGCTAAGTGTTATATATTTTTTGCCAAACATACACTTACTAACTATTTCGAGTTACTTATCACAAATGTCTAACTTGTATTTTTTTCACATTTTTTTTTGGTGGCTGCTTGTCCTGCCCTTTGCCTTTAGCACTGTCATGTTGTCGTGCTCTGGTGGAGCATCTTGATGGTGATGAGACTGGCGTGATATTTGGAGTAGTCGTACCAGAATGCTGCTTGTTTGCTGTTGGTGCATGCATCTGAGTGTTTCATTCAGGTTAGTGAGGGTGGCATTGAGTTCACGTGTAGCAGCATTTTGATTGTCTACAATTCAGAATAAACTTTCATTAATCTTTTGATTGTTTTGAAAAATGTTCATATAACTTTGCTGTTGTCTGTGCTGTTCTTCCATTAGTCTGTGCTGTTCTTCCATTAGTCTGTGCTGTTCTTCCATTAGTCTGTGCTGTTCTTCCATTATGCGCTGTAAGTTGCCCATGACCTGTGTAATGTCTGTACGCATGAGTTCCATAGTATTGCCAATTCTGGTTGTTTGTTCATTTTGTCTACTCAGATTTCTTGATATTCTTCTGAGGTGAGATGGTAGGCTTGCAAACATTTGTGTCTGCCTACGCAGGCAATCTTCATTAGTGGCCTGCTGTCTAGTCCAAATGGTCCAAAACACCTGATCAGGGCCTTGTGTTACTGGTGTTGTTGGGCTGTGTTGTGGTGGTGGTGTGCGTTGCTGTGGTGGTGTACTCACAGGTGCTGGGGGGCTCATTCCTTGCCTTAATGGCTGCATTTCTAAGATGTTTGTCTCCTCCATGTCACTGTGTTGCTGTTGTTGCGGAGGGATGCTGTTCCCAGGACTAGAAGCTGAAATGTTAAACAAATCTCCGTTAGCTATCCATATGTTTGAGAAATGTAAACAAATCACTACACATGGAACACATGTCATTCACTGTTGCTTTCAAATATTCTGCCTATCAACATCACCACTCATAACTTAAATACATACATATGCCTGTTTGTGGCAAATGTGTCTGGTTACTTAATTGTGAAAGCAAACACTTTAGTTTTATTGTAGCTCTGTTACGTTCCTGGTGCTCAGAACAAGAGAGATGTTGCGTAGTGAGTCCAGAGCACCAGAACGTGACGCTGACATAAGGTGTGGTATGGAAATAGCCCCTAGCAGCCTACCTCCATTGTTTCACCCATGTGGTCAGTTCACGCCTGCGTGACTATGGTTTCTTGGGCCCACGGCAGCCGCATTTGAAGGGCGGATTAGGTCTGCCCAACTCCGATGCCCCCAGGTCTTAGAGTGAGACAAGGCGTGAACCGAGACAGGATAATAACAAGGGGACCTCTAACTAAAACAAACAGAAGGCTAGGGGCTACTAACAACCCTAAAACTAAATTACATGTGCGGCATGCCGCCAAAGGAAAAGAACAACAAAGGAAATGCTGTCCACACACCGACACTATACTGTTGTGTACCGGCGGTGACAGCATATGCAGAACCCTCTGCAAAACACCAGTAACAGATATAACCAAGGAATACAGCGGCCTAGGCCAACGGATGCGGCAAAGCCACTACTCACGGAACCGGTACAAATACTGGCAAATGGACAGGAACCCCCAATGTAGCCGACACAGGCTCTCAGAACCGGAGGACAGGCAGAATCCTAAACGACAGACCGGTGGACACCAAGAAGCCAGATACTCGACCAGGCACAGACAAAGCCACAGGACTTCTGGACAGGAACGCTTCACGGCAGGACACGGGATCAGACACTGGAACAGACACTGGAACCGACACTCAGGAACTGGCAGAAACTAGCTCAGAACTCAAGAACTATCACCGGCGTCTGTGTATTGCAATGAGCCAGAATATAACAGAGAGCCCTAATTAATTATGTCGTGCAGCTGCCCTGTTGCATGACTCCAAACTGACAAGATGCAATTAGCAGACAGGTGAGGCCAAACAGATGGAAACAGGCTGCAATTACACAGACTCACCACCGACAGCAAACAAGAATCTTCTAAACCAGAGCAAAGGGAAAACCTGGCCTGCAAGAGCAGTAGCAGAGCGGGGATGTAGCAGCTCAGTGTCTGTACATGCAGTCAGTAGCAGAGCAGGGATGTAGCAGCTCAGTGTCTATACATGCAGTCAGTAGCAGAGCGGGGATGGAGCAGCTCAGTGTCTGTACATGCAGTCAGTAGCAGAGCGGGGATGTAGCAGCTCAGTGTCTGTACATGCAGTCAGTAGCAGAGCGGGGATGGAGCAGCTCAGTGTCTGTACATGCAGTCAGTAGCAGAGCGGGGATGGAGTAGCTCAGTGTCTTTACATGCAGTCAGTAGCAGAGCGGGGATGTAGTAGCTCAGTGTCTGTACATGCAGTCAGTAGCAGAGCAGGGATGTAGCAGCTCAGTGTCTTTATATGCAGTCAGTAGCAGAGCGAGGATGGAGCAGCTCAGTGTCTGTACATGCAGTCAGTAGCAGAGCGGGAATGTAGCAGCTCAGTGTCTGTACATGCAGTCAGTAGCAGAGCGGGGATGGAGCAGCTCAGTGTCTGTACATGCAGTCAGGAGCAGAGCGGGGATGTAGCAGCTCATTGTCTGTACATGCAGTCAGTAGCAGAGCGGGGATGGAGCAGCTCAGTGACTGTACATGCAGTCAGTAGCAGAGCGGGAATGTAGCAGCTCAGTGTCAGTACATGCAGTCAGTAGCAGAGCGGGGATGGAGCAGCTCAGTGTCTGTACATGCAGTCAGTAGCAGAGCGAGGATGGAGCAGCTCAGTGTCGGTACATGCAGTCAGTAGCAGAGCAGGGATGTAGCAGCTCAGTGTCTGTACATGCAGTCAGTAGCAGAGCGGGGATGGAGCAGCTCAGTGTCTGTACATGCAGTCAGTAGCAGAGCGGGGATGGAGCAGCTCAGTGTCTGTACATGCAGTCAGTAGCAGAGCGGGGATGGAGCAGCTCAGTGTCTGTACATGCAGTCAGTAGCAGAGCGAGGATGGAGCAGCTCAGTGTCTGTACATGCAGTCAGTAGCAGAGCGGGGATGTAGCAGATCAGTGTCGGTACATGCAGTCAGTAGCAGAGCAGGGATGGAGCAGCTCAGTGTCTGTACATGCAGTCAGTAGCAGAGCAGAGCGGGAATGTAGCAGCTCAGTGTCTGTATATGCAGTCAGTAGCAGAGCGAGGAGGGAGCAGCTCAGTGTCTGTACATGCAGTCAGTAGCAGAGCGGGGATGTAGCAGCTCAGTGTCTTTACATGCAGTCAGTAGCAGAGCGGGAATGTAGCAGCTCAGTGTCTGTACATGCAGTCAGTAGCAGAGCGGGGATGGAGCAGCTCAGTGTCTGTACATGCAGTCAGTAGCAGAGCGGGGATGGAGCAGCTCAGTGTCTGTACATGCAGTCAGTAGCAGAGCGGGGATGTAGCAGATCAGTGTCGGTACATGCAGTCAGTAGCAGAGCGGGGATGGAGCAGCTCAGTGTCTGTACATGCAGTCAGTAGCAGAGCGGGGATGGAGCAGCTCAGTGTCTGTACATGCAGTCAGTAGCAGAGCGGGAATGTAGCAGCTCAGTGTCTGTACATGCAGTCAGTAGCAGAGCGGGGATGGAGCAGCTCAGTGTCTGTACATGCAGTCAGTAGCAGAGCGGGGATGTAGCAGCTCAGTGTCTGTACATGCAGTCAGTAGCAGAGCGGGGATGGAGCAGCTCAGTGTCTGTACATGCAGTCAGTAGCAGAGCGGGGATGGAGCAGCTCAGTGTCTGTACATGCAGTCAGTAGCAGAGCGGGGATGTAGCAGCTCAGTGTCTTTACATGCAGTCAGTAGCAGAGCGGGGATGGAGCAGCTCAGTGTCTGTACATGCAGTCAGTAGCAGAGCGGGAATGTAGCAGCTCAGTGTCTGTACATGCAGTCAGTAGCAGAGCGGGGATGTAGCAGCTCAGTGTCTGTACATGCAGTCAGTAGCAGAGCGGGGATGGAGCAGCTCAGTGTCTGTACATGCAGTCAGTAGCAGAGCGGGGATGGAGCAGCTCAGTGTCTGTACATGCAGTCAGTAGCAGAGCGGGAATGTAGCAGCTCAGTGTCTGTACATGCAGTCAGTAGCAGAGCGGGGATGTAGCAGCTCAGTGTCTGTACATGCAGTCAGTAGCAGAGCGGGGATGGAGCAGCTCAGTGTCTGTACATGCAGTCAGTAGCAGAGCGGGATGTAGCAGCTCAGTGTCTGTACATGCAGTCAGTAGCAGAGCGGGGATGTAGCAGCTCAGTGTCTGTACATGCAGTCAGTAGCAGAGCGGGGATGGAGCAGCACAGTGTCTGTACATGCAGTCAGTAGCAGAGCAGGGATGTAGCAGCTCAGTGTCTGTACATGCAGTCAGTAGCAGAGCGGGGATGGAGCAGCTCAGTGTCTGTACATGCAGTCAGTAGCAGAGCGGGGATGTAGCAGCTCAGTGTCTGTACATGCAGTCAGTAGCAGAGCAGGGATGGAGCAGCTCAGTGTCTTTACATGCAGTCAGTAGCAGAGCGGGGATGGAGCAGCTCAGTGCTGTACATGCAGTCAGTAGCAGAGCGGGAATGTAGCAGCTCAGTGTCTGTACATGCAGTCAGTAGCAGAGCGGGGATGTAGCAGCTCAGTGTCTGTACATGCAGTCAGTAGCAGAGCGGGGATGGAGCAGCTCAGTGTCTGTACATGCAGTCAGTAGCAGAGCGGGGATGGAGCAGCTCAGTGTCTGTACATGGAGTCTGTAGCAGAGCGGGGATGTAGCAGCTCAGTGTCTGTACATGCAGTCAGTAGCAGAGCGGGGATGGAGCAGCTCAGTGTCTGTACATGCAGTCAGTAGCAGAGCGGGGATGTAGCAGCTCAGTGTCTGTACATGCAGTCAGTAGCAGAGCGGGGATGGAGCAGCTCAGTGTCTGTACATGCAGTCAGTAGCAGAGCGGGGATGGAGCAGCTCAGTGTCTGTACATGCAGTCAGTAGCAGAGCGGGGATGTAGCAGCTCAGTGTCTGTACATGCAGTCAGTAGCAGAGCGGGATGAGCAGCTCAGTGTCTGTACATGCAGTCAGTAGCAGAGCGGGGATGGAGCAGCTCAGTGTCTGTACATGCAGTCAGTAGCAGAGCGGGGATATAGCAGCTCAGTGTCTGTACATGCAGTCAGTAGCAGAGCGGGGATGGAGCAGCTCAGTGTCTGTACATGCAGTCAGTAGCAGAGCAGAGCAGGGATGGAGCAGCTCAGTGTCTGTACATACATGCAGTCAGTAGCAGAGCAGAGCAGGGATGGAGCAGCTCAGTGTCTGTACATGCAGTCAGTAGCAGAGCAGGGATGGAGCAGCTCAGTGTCTGTACATGCAGTCAGTAGCAGAGCAGAGCAGGGATGGAGCAGCTCAGTGTCTGTACATGCAGTCAGTAGCAGAGCAGGGATGGAGCAGCTCAGTGTCTGTACATGCAGTCAGTAGCAGAGTGAGGATGTAGCAGCTCAGTGTCTGTACATGCAGTCAGTAGCAGAGCGGGGATGTAGCAGCTCAGTGTCTGTACATGCAGTCAGTAGCAGAGCGGGGATGGAGCAGCTCAGTGTCTGTACATGCAGTCAGTAGCAGAGTGAGGATGTAGCAGCTCAGTGTCTGTACATGCAGTCAGTAGCAGAGCGGGGATGGAGCAGCTCAGTGTCTGTACATGCAGTCAGTAGCAGAGCGGGGATGGAGCAGCTCAGTGTCTGTACATGCAGTCAGTAGCAGAGCGGGGATGGAGCAGCTCAGTGTCTGTACATGCAGTCAGTAGCAGAGCGGGGATGGAGCAGCTCAGTGTCTGTACATGCAGTCAGTAGCAGAGCGGGGATGGAGCAGCTCAGTGTCTGTACATGCAGTCAGTAGCAGAGCGGGGATGTAGCAGCTCAGTGTCTGTACATGCAGTCAGTAGCAGAGCGGGGATGGAGCAGCTCAGTGTCTGTACATGCAGTCAGTAGCAGAGCGGGGATGTAGCAGCTCAGTGTCTGTACATGCAGTCAGTAGCAGAGCGGGGATGGAGCAGCTCAGTGTCTGTACATGCAGTCAGTAGCAGAGCGGGGATGGAGCAGCTCAGTGTCTGTACATGCAGTCAGTAGCAGAGCGGGGATGTAGCAGCTCAGTGTCTGTACATGCAGTCAGTAGCAGAGCGGGATGAGCAGCTCAGTGTCTGTACATGCAGTCAGTAGCAGAGCGGGGATATAGCAGCTCAGTGTCTGTACATGCAGTCAGTAGCAGAGCGGGGATATAGCAGCTCAGTGTCTGTACATGCAGTCAGTAGCAGAGCGGGGATGGAGCAGCTCAGTGTCTGTACATGCAGTCAGTAGCAGAGCGGGGATATAGCAGCTCAGTGTCTGTACATGCAGTCAGTAGCAGAGCGGGGATATAGCAGCTCAGTGTCTGTACATGCAGTCAGTAGCAGAGCGGGGATGGAGCAGCTCAGTGTCTGTACATGCAGTCAGTAGCAGAGCAGAGCAGGGATGGAGCAGCTCAGTGTCTGTACATGCAGTCAGTAGCAGAGCAGGGATGGAGCAGCTCAGTGTCTGTACATGCAGTCAGTAGCAGAGCGGGGATGTAGCAGCTCAGTGTCTGTACATGCAGTCAGTAGCAGAGTGAGGATGTAGCAGCTCAGTGTCTGTACATGCAGTCAGTAGCAGAGCGGGGATGGAGCAGCTCAGTGTCTGTACATGGAGTCAGTAGCAGAGCAGAGCAGGGATGGAGCAGCTCAGTGTCTGTACATACATGCAGTCAGTAGCAGAGCAGAGCAGGGATGGAGCAGCTCAGTGTCTGTACATGCAGTCAGTAGCAGAGCAGGGATGGAGCAGCTCAGTGTCTGTACATGCAGTCAGTAGCAGAGTGAGGATGTAGCAGCTCAGTGTCTGTACATGCAGTCAGTAGCAGAGCGGGGATGGAGCAGCTCAGTGTCTGTACATGCAGTCAGTAGCAGAGCGGGGATGGAGCAGCTCAGTGTCTGTACATGCAGTCAGTAGCAGAGCGAGGATCTCGGTTCTGGCCTGCACCCACTTTCAGTATTTAGTGAAAGTATACGGTGCGGGGGGGGGGGGGGGGGATTAGGAGCTGGGGGGTGAAGGTGTTGATGCAAACCTCTCTGGATCATGTCATTGTAGCCCCTCTGCTCTACAGTGCCTTCCTCCTCGACACTGTAGAGTGGGGGCAGAGCCACGATGGACATTCTTAATGCCATGCCCCCGCGCATGCCCTCCGCATACATTCCCACGTCCTGGCTGCTCTCTCTGGGAGAGAGCAGGCAGGTCGGCTCAGCAGGGGGGCGGGGCAGGCCTATGACGTGCACAGGGGGCGGTGCGGAGGTGGAATGGGGGCAATGTGGAGGCGGAACGGTGCGGGGTTATTGTGACACGTCATTTAAGCCACGTCCCCAGATCCGTAATGCCGCGATTACTGGCATTATACAGCAGGAGGTGTGGCTAGGATGACGCGATTCAGCACGAGACCTATCTCCAGTGCTTGTTGAATGGAATAGAGGAACACGGAATATAATATTACAGTGTATGTAGCATGCAATAATAAAATACGGAGCATAACACTCCTAAATGTATTTGAATAGAATTGGTGGAAATCTATATAACCGCCCACTGATTCATTTACTGGCTACTGTATATGATATAACCCAATCATCCAGAAATGTATTATAATAAATTATTGACATACTGTAATAGTGAGTCTGTCTCCAGTGTCTGCTTACCAAGAATATTAATAAGATGCATTTCTGAAGAGCAGGTTGAATAAGTGTTCAATAATAATTTTAATATTCCTGGCATTCATGACTGTATACTGTACAGGACAAAATATACTGGATATTCCCTGTTATCTATATAGCTAACACAGATATTTATTGTTTATCCCTTTAAAATGACAGATAACAGCTCATTAAATGATTCCCAACAACTATACCCTTGTGGGAGAAACCTATCCCTAACTAACAAGGTATCTTGGGATAGGCGGAAGCATGTTATATTTGATAATAAAAGATACAGGCAAACATTGGATACACACTTCAGGTTTTAATACACAAAAGTATTTTTCTTTCACTTTATTACATTTTACCCAATATTTCACCATTTTGAGTTATCACTGTACATGAATGGAATACTTTTAACAATTGATTAGTAAATGGTAAATTTTAATAGATTCCTTTTGCCCAATGCTCCAGAGTCAGACCTCTTTTCTTTATGCAGTAATACTTGTCTGAGGCAGCACCCCAACTGTGACACATTATTACTAAGATACACTTTATTTCAGGGTACCAAAATGATACATATTAATAAGTCCTTGTGCAATAGAGGTTCCTAACTCTCTCACATTATCCGTGAGATGGTCCTGATGCCCTGATGCTGGAAGACACAGAGGCTGTTGGGAGCGGAGCTGCAGAGAGATGCTGACAGAGGCCGGCGTGCTGCAGAGAGATGCTGACAGAGGCCGGCGTGCTGCAGAGAGATGCTGACAGAGGCCGGCGTTCCGCAGAGAGATGCTGACAGAGGCCGGCGTTCCGCAGAGAGATGATGACAGAGGCCGACGTGCCGCAGAGAGATGCTGACAGAGGCCGGCGTGCTGCAGAGAGATGCTGACAGAGACCGGCGTGCTGCAGAGAGAAGCTCGTATTAGAGAAAAAGATGCTGACAGAGGCCGGCGTTCCGCAGAGAGATGCTGACAGAGGCCGGCGTGCCGCAGAGAGATGCTGACAGAGGCCGGCGTGCTGCAGAGAGATGCTGACAGAGGCCGGCGTGCTGCAGAGAGATGCTGACAGAGGCCGGCGTGCTGCAGAGAGATGCTGACAGAGGCCGGCGTTCCGCAGAGAGATGCTGACAGAGGCCGGCATGCCGCAGAGAGATGCTGACAGAGGCCGGCGTGCTGCAGAGAGAGGCTGACAGAGGCCGGCGTTCCGCAGAGAGATGATGACAGAGGCCGACGTGCCGCAGAGAGATGCTGACAGAGGCCGGCGTGCTGCAGAGAGATGCTGACAGAGACCGGCGTGCTGCAGAGAGAAGCTCGTATTAGAGAAAAAGATGCTGACAGAGGCCGGCGTTCCGCAGAGAGATGCTGACAGAGGCTGGCGTTCTGCAGAGAGATGCTGACAGAGGCCGGCGTTCCGCAGAGACATGCTGACAGAGGCCGGCGTTCTGCAGAGAGATGCTGACAGAGGCCGGCGTTCCGCAGAGAGATGCTGACAGAGGCCGGCGTGCCGCAGAGAGATGCTGACAGAGGCCGGCGTGCCGCAGAGAGATGCTGACAGAGGCCGGCGTGCCGCAGAGAGATGATGACAGAGGCCGGCGTTCCGCAGAGAGATGCTGACAGAGGCCGGCGTTCCGCAGAGAGATGCTGACAGAGGCCGGCGTTCTGCAGAGAGATGCTGACAGAGGCCGGCGTTCCGCAGAGCGATGCTGACAGAGGCCGGCGTGCTGCAGAGAGATGCTGACAGAGGCCGGCGTGCCGCAGAGAGATGCTGACAGAGGCCGGCGTGCCGCAGAGAGATGCTGACAGAGGCCGGCGTGCCGCAGAGAGATGATGACAGAGGCCGGCGTTCCGCAGAGAGATGCTGACAGATGCTGACAGAGGTCGACGTGCCACAGAGAGATGCTGACAGAGGCCGGCGTGCTGCAGAGAGATGCTGAGACAGTAAAGCGGCAGGGTGAGGAGATTAAACCTGGGATTCACAGCTACATACAGTATAAATGAATGAATTTGCATAATTTAGCCCTGCCTTCTCCCACTCACCTGCAAATCACAGCATCTTGCCACACGAAGGGCGGGTGTCAGCAACAAGACAGCTCGCCCCCCCCCAGGTATCCTGCAGCGTCTCCTCGCCAGTCTTGTCCCTGGAGGGGAGACCATAAAGTAGGTAAGTATGTCATAGAGGCTGTAAGCTATTATTGATTTCTGGAGGAATTGTACTGAAGAGGCCACAATACACCAGCAGAACCACTTGTGCTAACAGTAGGGAACAGAGTTTACACAACCTGGAGTCTGCCGGGTACATTTCATTATTTATTGCAATTTACTGGGTCAAGTTCTAAGGGGCCCTACTCACTGGCCGACCCGCCGCCGAGCTGCCCGACGGCGGATACGGCCGACGAGCGACCCGGCGGCGGGGGGGCAGTGAAGGGGGGAGTGAAGTTTCTTCACTCCCCCCGTCACGCGGCTGCATTGAAGTGCAGGCAAATATGGACGAGATCGTCCATATTGGCCTGCATGCACAGCCGACGGGAGACCAGCGATGAACGAGCGCGGGGACGCGCATCGTTCATCGCAGGAGTCTCCACACTGAAAGATATGAACGAGTTCTCGTTCATTTATGAACGAGATCGTTCACATCTTTTAAAAAATCGGCCAGTGTGTAGGGCCTATAACCCCTGATTCAACCTGCATGAGCTGGGCAGCTGCAGATAGCGACACCAAGTCTATGCTCCAGGTAGGAGTATGGGGAGGAGCACAGCAGGGCACAAAAGTTTAAAGCAAAGAGCCTTCAAAGAAACAGTGGATGGTAGTAACACAGGAACACCTGCAGGAGCACAGAACTGAGACACTTACCTGCAATAGCTACTCAAACCACTGGCAATGTTTACAATGGGCCAACCCTTCTTATAGGGGATGACCAGCAAGGATTGGCTGAGACCTCAAGCTGAACTGCTATTGGCCAGAAGTGAATGGCTTTTGGTCTCCAACATGGCGGCACCCTGTCTTTTCACTTGCACTCGCTATCCCCGAACCCAGAGCCGCCATACCAATTAGCCCTGACAGCCTCCCTTTGCCTTCCACTGCAGCGTTACCTGCACCCAGACTGGCAACTCCCAGGACCCCACACTACAGGTGAGACCCCGGATGCCACCCTAAGCATCTGGGCCCCATAGCAATGGCACACCTTGGGCTGTAACAGGGTGTTAGGAGGCAGGCAGGGTTCAGTGGAGGTATGTAGAGGAAATGTGGGCCATGTAGATATGGTTAGAAGTACAGTACTGGTATGGGAGCTGTGGATGAGATAAGCTGAAGCTTCCTAGGAGAAAGGCACACTACACTATCTTGGGGGTGGTCCTCTGTATGCCGAATGTTAGGATCCCGGCGCACAGTATACCGGCGCCGGAATCCCGACACTCGGCATACCGACAACTATTCTCCCTCATGGGGGTCCACGACCCCCCTGGAGGGAGAATAAAATAGTGTGGCACGCATAGCGCGCCACCGAGCCCGCCAGGGGCTCCTTTGCGCTCGCCACGCTGTCGGTATGACGGCAGTCGGGCTCCCGGCGCCGGTATGCTGGTCGCCGGGAGCCCGAGCGCCGGCATACCGTACGGCACCCTATCTTGGATATGTGATATAAAGTACAGTATACTGTCTGTGACAGAGCAGGACTCTTACTTTATCTGTAGGCTACATTAATATTAAATGCGTTTAAATGTTAAATCTTCAAAGTACATTTTATTGTAAGTTAAACACAATACTTTTTCATAAGTATAATTTTTTAGATTCATACAGCTTAGAAAGATCTAGTTTGAGCTATAATTCTATAGAAGAAAATTCAACAGAAAACAGAGTCAACTTAAATTGTAAAGATCTCATACATCCACCTCCACAAGGAGGAGGAAAAGCGCAACGTTCATAGCAATGTATTCAAAAGAAAATTCACCTCACGATGCCAGAGGAAAGATGCAGACAGCTCGCAATTAACTGATACATCGTGAATGAAAAGATTCTATATGATAGTTGATTTGTCTGTAAGTTTTCAGAAAATGTATTTAGCAAAGCTGTTCAACTCATTTGATCATACTGTATATTTGCAGAGTTGGATTAGGGGGTGTAGCAACTGGGATTCTATCCCTGAAGCCGAACATAATGAATACCCCTGCCCCGCCACCCCCTTATGGTGCAGCAGTATATGCACTGTCTATTTTCTGATAAGGCCGGACAGCAGCAAATGCCAGCAGTCAGTGCACTGGTTGTCAGCATGCCCTGGTATGGTGATACAGTGTTATGGTTTGAGGAAAGTACCTGGGCAGACTGGCATGGAGACCAGGGTGGCAGATGATGACAAGTAGGATGAACTTGGAAGTTGATGGTCATCTGGACAATAATCCTGGATCTTCTGGACAATAACCCCAGACACCTGGGTGTAAGACTTATAGTCTGCACCAGCAGGTCTTCTTCAGAGCTCAGACAATGTACAGGGATAAGAGGTCAGGGAGAGACACTGTAATGCAATAGGACTGTGGTGATAATGGGCAAATGTGTTTATTATGTATGAAGCAACTGATGCTAGGCAGACAGGATCCAGACAGGACTGGATCAAGCAAAGATTCTCAAACACGAGAGCTCACAAGGCTGGCAGTTTATCACAGGAAGCAGGAACTATAACCAGCATTTGAGGAGTGCACAGGATGGGAATATAAGAGGTGACTGCACCAATCAAAAAACAACAGGTCTTGATTAGCCACCCCTTGCAGCTGCCCTGCTGCACATCCATACACTTTATTAATTAACTACATACCAACGGGGAACCGCCGCCTGCCTCTGGTGTCCCCGTTGCTAAGCACCCGACAGCTCCCAGGCCCCCCTGCGGCAGCTTAGACAGGCTGGACCCAGAAGCTCTGGCAGCAGGAGGAGGCACAGTGTCCCGGTCACCTGGCAACGGCCGGGACCTGTATCCTCCATGAACCGCCACACATATTTACTCCTGAACTAGCCAGGGATTGAGCTATTGATAATGTTTGACTTAGCTCTTTATCATCTATATGTAGAGAACAAAACAAAAACAGGGCTGGTTGAGACATTAAATAACAACAAAGTTTATCTTTTATCAGATGAATATTTTAGTGAATGGGGCTCCCCACAGATCTATGCCATACTTTCCTACTCTCTCAGAATGGCTGGGAGGCTCCCGAAAAATGGATGACCCTCCTGGCCCGCCAGAAGAACGGGCAAGTCTCACGATTTTAGCTGTACGAGTAAAGTGGGTGCCCGGCAAGACCACAGAAATCCTGGGGGGCCAGTACACTCATATATTTTGGGCCTTCTATACCTCCAAGGTAGGTACAGGCTGGTTGGCCATTATTTTATCCCCCATTTCTCTCCAGCCTCACTCCACACCTGACTGACCTGGCTGCTCTCTCCTGGAATGTGCTGGGCACGCCACACATTGAAGCAAATGGTTGGGGCATGAGACTCCACCCCTTTGCCCTAAAACACCACCCATTTTTGGGCATATGCAGAGTCCCACTTTCAGTTACAGCTATAATGGTAGGTATGCATGTATGTATGTTAGTAACCAATAGTATTGTTATTAGAGATGAGCAGGCTCAGTTTTCCAAAAACCAAGCCCACCCAAAGTTCAGGGATCTGAGTGAATCCAGGAGGCAGAATGGGTTTTCCCGACTTGCTTGGCTCTCAAATCAAAGTAAAATGTCATCATCCTGGTGTCGGATTATCGCCGGTTTTGGATTCTATTAGAGATGAGCGGGTTTGGTTCTCAGAGTACCGAACCGTACCGAACTTCACCATTCGAGTCCAGTTCCGAGCCAGGCTCGGGTTTTCCCACCTGAATCGATAACCAGAACGAGGCAAAACGTCATCATCCCGCTGTCGGAATCTCACAGGGTTTGGATTCCATATAAGGAGCCGCGCGTCCCCGCCATTTTCACTCCGTCATTGGAGAGTGTAGAGAGAGGATGTGTCTCCATTCTCTCAGTGTCCTCAGTGGCCGTGTCTTGTGCTGAATCTGTCCAGTCACAGTGCTTGTGTCCTCAGCTGCCATATGTCCAGTGCTGCATAAGTCCATCCAGAATTTTTTTGAAATGACAGGGGCATGCTGGAGATGCTGTCAGTGGACCAAACAATTGCGGCCCACTCTCAACATTCAGCCACTGCGTGACACTACTAGATGAGCCAGGTGGCTGTGTCGCTTAGTTTAGTCATACAGCAACCTCGGTGCACCTTTTTTTCTTCTTTGCATCATGTGCTGTTTGGGGACTATTTTTTTAAAGTGCCATCCTGTCTGACACTTCCATATATGTCCAGTGGTACTGCCATTTAATTTCAGTGATTTGGACGTATAATTCCAGTGATTTTGCAGTATTATTACAGTGATTTTGCCATTTAATTCCAGTGATTTGGCCGTATAATTCCAGTGATTTTGCAGTATAATTCCAGTGATTTAGCCATTTAATTCCAGTGATTTTGCAGTATTATTTTTTATTACAGTGATTTTGCAGTATAATTCCAGTGATTTTGCCATTTAATTCCAGTGATTTGGCTGTATAATTCCAGTGATTTGGCTGTATAATTCCAGTGATTTTGACGTATAATTCCAGTGATTTTGTCATTTAATTCCGGTGATTTGGACGTATAATTCCAGTGATTTTGCCATTTAATTCCAGTGATCCTGCCGTATAATTCCAGTAATACTGCCATATAATTACAGTTGTACTGTCATATAATTACAGTGATCCTGCCGTATAAATCCAATGATCCTGCCGCATAATTACAGTGTACTGGCGTATAAGTCCAGTCCAGTGATACTGCCGTATATATATATATATATATATATATATATATATATATATATATATATATATTATATATACCCTGTTGCAAAGCCGATTACTGAGTCCATAAAAACTATGTTGGTGTAGAATGTGCATCCGGTATCCACCATTAGTGCAGTGAGACTGCAGTGCCAACCCTAGATGGGCCAGGTGTTTGTGCCGCACACTTGTGTCGCTTAGCTTGGTCATTCAGCTACCTCATTGCCCTCTTTTACTTCTTGGTATGATGTGCTGTTTGGGGACTATATTTTTAAAGTGCCATCCTGTCTCACACTTCCGTATATGTCCAGTGGTACTGCCATTTAATTCCAGTGATTTGGACGTATAATTCCAGTGATTTTGCAGTATAATTCTAGTGATTTTGCCATTTAACTCCAGTGATTGTGCCATTTAATTCCAGTGATTTGGACGTATAATTCCAGCTGGAATTGTTTGTGTCGCTTGGTTTAGCCATACAGCTACCTCATTGCACCTCTTCTACATCTTTGTATCATGTGCTGTTTGGGGACTAGTTTTTGAAAAATGCCATCCTGTCTGACACTGCAGTGCCACTCCTAGATGGGCCAGGTGTTTGTGCCGCACACTTGTGTCGTTTAGCTTGGTCATACAGCCGCCTTGGTGCAACTTTTAGGCCTAAAAACAATATTGTGAGGTGTGAGGTGTTCAGAATAGACTGGAAATTAGTGGAAATGAATGTTATTGAGGTTAATAATACCGTAGGAGCAAAATTACCACCACATTCTGTGATTTTAGCTGTTTTTATGTTTTTTTCAAAAATCATCCAGATCCAAAACCAAAACACGGAAGTGGAATTAAAACCAAAACACAAAGCACGAAAAGTGCCAGCCGCACATCTCTAGATTCTATATAAGTTCCTGCGGGGGGGATTCAATGCCATTTCACCATGGAGAGAGCTGTGTTATCTGATGTTCTGTGCTTACTCCTGGTTGCTGAGCTGACCTATCTGTGGGGGTAATTCAGACCTGATCGCTACTGCAAATTTGTTAGCAGTTGGGCAAAACCATGTGCACTGCAGGAGAGGGGGGGGGGGGGGGCATATATATCATGTGCAGAGAGAGAGTTAGATTTGGGTGGGGTGTGTTCAAACTGAAATCTAATTTGCAGTGTATAAATATATCAGCCAGTATTTCCCCTGCACAGAAACAAAATAACCCACCCAAATCTAACTCTGCACATATTATATCTGCCCCACCTGCAGTGCACATAGGCCCTCATTCCGAGTCGTTCGCTCGGTAATTTTCTTCGCATCGCAGTGAAATTCCGCTTAGTACGCATGCGCAATATTCGCACTGCGACTGCGCCAAGTAATTTTACAATGAAGATAGTATTTTTACTCACGGCTTTTTCTTCGCTCTGGCGAACGTAGTGTGATTGACAGGAAATGGGTGTTACTGGGCGGAAACACGGCGTTTTCGGGGCGTGTGGATAAAAACGCTACCGTTTCCGGAAAAAACGCAGGAGTGGCCGGAGAAACGGGGGAGTGTCTGGGCGAACGCTGGGTGTGTTTATGACGTCAAACCAGGAACGACAAGCACTGAACTGAACGCAGATGCAGAGTAAGTCTGAAGCTACTCTGAAACTGCTAAGTAGTTTGTAATCGCAATATTGCGAATACATCGGTCGCAATTTTAAGAAGCTAAGATACACTCCCAGTAGGCGTAGGCTTAGCGTGAGCAACTCTGCTAAATTCGCCTTGCGAGCGATCAACTCGGAATGAGGGCCCTGGTTTTGCCCAGCTGCTAACAAATTTGCAGCAGCGATCAGGTCTGAATTAGGCCCTGTGTGTCCACTGTGTGCATCCACTCAAGTAGCTGAGCTGACCTATCTGTGGCCAGTCCACTGTGTACATTCACTCCGGTGGCTGAGCTGACCTGTCCTATCTGTGTTCATATTAGTGATGAGCACCGGAAATTTTTCGGGTTTTGTGTTTTGGTTTTGGGTTCGGTTCCGCGGCCGTGTTTTGGGTTCGAACGCGTTTTGGCAAAACCTCACCAAATTTTTTTTGTCTGATTCGGGTGTGTTTTGGATTCGGGTGTTTTTTTAAAAAAACCCTAAAAAACAGCTTAAATCATAGAATTTGGGGGTCATTTTGATCCCAAAGTATTATTAACCTCAATAACCATAATTTCCACTCATTTTCAGTCTATTCTGAACACCTCACACCTCACAATATTATTTTTAGTCCTAAAATTTGCACCGAGGTCGCTGGATGGCTAAGCTAAGCGACCCAAGTGGCCGACACAAACACCTGGCCCATCTAGGAGTGGCACTGCAGTGTCACGCAGGATGGCCCTTCCAAAAAACACTCCCCAAACAGCACATGACGCAAAGAAAAAAAGAGGCGCAATGAGGTAGCTGTGTGAGTAAGCTAAGCGACCCTAGTGGCCGACACAAACACCTGGCCCATCTAGGAGTGGCACTGCAGTGTCACGCAGGATGGCCCTTCCAAAAAACACTCCCCAAACAGCACATGACGCAAAGAAAAAAAGAGGCGCAATGAGGTAGCTGTGTGAGTAAGCTAAGCGACCCTAGTGGCCGACACAAACACCTGGCCCATCTAGGAGTGGCACTGCAGTGTCACGCAGGATGGCCCTTCCAAAAAACACTCCCCAAACAGCACATGACGCAAAGAAAAAAAGAGGCGCAATGAGGTAGCTGTGTGAGTAAGCTAAGCGACCCTAGTGGCCGACACAAACACCTGGCCCATCTAGGAGTGGCACTGCAGTGTCACGCAGGATGGCCCTTCCAAAAAACACTCCCCAAACAGCACATGACGCAAAGAAAAAAAGAGGCGCAATGAGGTAGCTGTGTGAGTAAGCTAAGCGACCCTAGTGGCCGACACAAACACCTGGCCCATCTAGGAGTGGCACTGCAGTGTCACGCAGGATGGCCCTTCCAAAAATCACCCCCCAAACAGCACATGACGCAAAGAAAAATGAAAGAAAAAAGAGGTGCAAGATGGAATTGTCCTTGGGCACTCCCACCCACCCTTATGTTGTATAGACAGGACATGCACACTTTAACCAACCCATCATTTCAGTGACAGGGTCTGCCACACGACTGTGACTGAAATGACGGGTTGGTTTGGACCCCCACCAAAAAAGAAGCAATTAATCTCTCCTTGCACAAACTGGCTCTACAGAGGCAAGATGTCCACCTCATCATCATCCTCCGATATATCACCGTGTACATCCCCCTCCTCACAGATTATCAATTCGTCCCCACTGGAATCCACCATCTCAGCTCCCTGTGTACTTTGTGGAGGCAATTGCTGCTGGTCAATGTCTCCACGGAGGAATTGATTTTAATTCATTTTAATGAACATCATCTTCTCCACATTTTCTGGATGTAACCTCGTACGCCGATTGCTGACAAGGTGAGCGGCGGCACTAAACACTCTTTCGGAGTACACACTTGTGGGAGGGCAACTTAGGTAGAATAAAGCCAGTTTGTGCAAGGGCCTCCAAATTGCCTCTTTTTCCTGCCAGTATAAGTACGGACTGTCTGACGTGCCTACTTGGATGCGGTCACTCATATAATCCTCCACCATTCTTTCAATGGGGAGAGAATCATATGCAGTGACAGTAGACGACATGTCCGTAATCGTTGGTAGGTCCTTCAGTCCGGACCAGATGTCAGCATCAGCAGTCGCTCCAGACTGCCCTGCATCACCGCCAGCGGGTGGGCTCGGAATTCTGAGCCTTTTCCTCGCACCCCCAGTTGCGGGAGAATGTGAAGGAGGAGATGTTGACATGTCGCGTTCCGCTTGACTTGACAATTTTGTCACCAGCAGTTCTTTGAACCCCAGCAGACTTGTATCTGCCGGAAAGAGAGATCCAAGGTTGGTTTTAAATCTAGGATCGAGCACGGTGGCCAAAATGTAGTGCTCTGATTTCAACAGATTGACCACCCGTGAATCCTTGTTAAGCGAATTAAGGGCTCCATCCACAAGTCCCACATGCCTAGCGGATTCGCTCTGTGTTAGCTCCTCCTTCAATGTCTCCAGCTTCTTCTGCAAAAGCCTGATGAGGGGAATGACCTGACTCAGGCTGGCAGTGTCTGAACTGACTTCACGTGTGGCAAGTTCAAAGGGTTGCAGAACCTTGCACAACGTTGAAATCATTCTCCACTGCGCTTGAGACAGGTGCATTCCACCTCCTATATCGTGCTCAGTTGTATACGCTTGAATGGCCTTTTGCTGCTCCTCCAACCTCTGAAGCATATAGAGGGTTGAATTCCACCTCGTTACCACTTCTTGCTTCAGATGATGGCAGGGCAGGTTCAGGCGTTTTTGATGGTGCTCCAGTCTTCTGTACGTGGTGCCTGTACGCCGAAAGTGTCCCGCAATTCTTCTGGCCACCGACAGCATCTCTTGCACGCCCCTCTCGTTTTTTAAATAATTCTGCACCACCAAATTCAAGGTATGTGCAAAACATGGGACGTGCTGGAATTTGCCCATATTTAATGCACACACAATATTGCTGGCGTTGTCCGATGCCACAAATCCACAGGAGAGTCCAATTGGGGTAAGCCATTCTGCGATGATCTTCCTTAGTTGCCGTAAGAGGTTTTTAGCTGTGTGCGTATTCTGGAAAACGGTGATACAAAGCGTAGCCTGCCTAGGAAAGAGTTGGCGTTTGCGAGATGCTGCTACTGGTGCCGCCGCTGCTGTTCTTGCGGCGGGAGTCCATACATCTACCCAGTGGGCTGTCACAGTCATATAGTCCTGAGCCTTCCCTGCTCCACTTGTCCACATGTCCGTGGTTAAGTGGACATTGGGTACAACTGCATTTTTTAGGACACTGGTGAGTCTTTTTCTGAGGTCTGTGTACATTTTCGGTATCGCCTGCCTAGAGAAATGGAACCTAGATGGTATTTGGTACCGGGGACACAGTACCTCCAACAAGTCTCTAGTTGCCTCTGCAGTAATGATGGATACCGGAACCACGTTTCTCACCGCTCAGGATGCCAAGGCCTCAGTTATCCGCTTTGCAGCAGGATGACTGCTGTGATATTTCATCTTCCTCGCAAAGGACTGTTGGACAGTCAATTGCTTGGTGGAAGTAGTAAAAGTGGTCTTACGAGTACGACTTCCCCTTTGGGATGACCATCGACTCCCAGCAGCAACAACAGCAGCGCCAGCAGCAGTAGGCGTTACACGCAAGGATGCATCGGAGGAATCCCAGGCAGGAGAGGACTCGTCAGAATTGCCAGTGACATGGCCTGCAGGACTATTGGCATTCCTGGGAAAGGAGGAAATTGACACTGAGGGAGTTGGTGGGGTGGTTTGCGTGAGCTTGGTTACAAGAGGAAGGGATTTACTGGTCAGTGGACTGCTTCCGCTGTCGCCCAAAGTTTTTGAACTTGTCACTGACTTATGATGAATGCGCTGCAGGTGACGTATAAGGGAGGATGTTCCGAGGTGGTTAACGTCCTTACCCCTACTTATTACAGCTTGACAAAGGCAACACACGGCTTGACAAATGTTGTCCGCATTTCTGTTGAAATACTTCCACACCGAAGAGCTGATTTTTTTGGTATTTTCACCAGGCATGTCAATGGCCCTATTCCTCCCACGGACAACAGGTGTCTCCCCGGGTGCCTGACTTAAACAAACCACCTCACCATCAGAATCCTCCTGGTCAATTTCCTCCCCAGCGCCAGCAACACCCATATCCTCCTCATCCTGGTGTACTTCAACACTGACATCTTCAATCTGACTGTCAGGAACTGGACTGCGGGTTCTCCTTCCAGCACTTGCAGGGGGCGTGCAAATGGTGGAAGGCGCATGCTCTTCACGTCCAGTGTTGGGAAGGTCAGGCATCGCAAACGACACAATTGGACTCTCCTTGTGGATTTGTGATTTCGAAGAACGCACAGTTCTTTGCTGTGCTTTTGCCAGCTTGAGTCTTTTCATTTTTCTAGCGAGAGGCTGAGTGCTTCCATCCTCATGTGAAGCTGAACCACTAGCCATGAACATAGGCCAGGGCCTCAGCCGTTCCTTGCCACTCCGTGTGGTAAATGGCATATTGGCAAGTTTACGCTTCTCCTCTGACAATTTTATTTTAGATTTTTGAGTCCTTTTTTTACTGATATTTGGTGTTTGGATTTGACATGCTCTGTACTATGACATTGGGCATCGGCCTTGGCAGACGACGTTGCTGGCATTTCATCGTCTCGGCCATGACTAGTGGCAGCAGCTTCAGCACGAGGTGGAAGTCGATCTTGATCTTTCCCTATTTTTGGAACCTCAACATTTTTGTTCTCCATATTTTAATAGGCACAACTAAAAGGCACCTCAGGTAAACAATGGAGATGGATGGATACTAGTATACTTATGGATTGACGAGCGACTGCCGACACAGAGGTAGCTACAGCCGTGGACTACCGTACTGCGTCTGCTGCTAATATAGACTGGATGATAATGATATAAAATATATATATATATATATCACTACTGCAGCCGGACAGGTATATATTATATAATGACGGACCTGCTGGACACTGTCAGCTCAGCACTGCAGACTCCTAAAGTAAGCTACTAGTATCAAGAAGATAGAAAAAAAAAAAACACCACAGGTAGGTGGTATACAATTATGGATGGACGAGCGACTGCCGACACAGAGGTAGCTACAGCCGTGGACTACCGTACTGCGTCTGCTGCTAATATAGACTGGATGATAATGATATAAAAAATATATATATATATCACTACTGCAGCCGGACAGGTATATATTATATAATGACGGACCTGCTGGACACTGTCAGCTCAGCACTGCAGACTCCTAAAGTAAGCTACTAGTATCAAGAAGATAGAAAGAAAAAAAAAACACCACAGGTAGGTGGTATACAATTATGGATGGACGAGCGACTGCCGACACAGAGGTAGCTACAGCCGTGGACTACCGTACTGCGTCTGCTGCTAATATAGACTGGATGATAATGATATAAAAATATATATATATATATCACTACTGCAGCAGGACAGGTATATATTATATAATGACGGACCTGCTGGACACTGTCAGCTCAGCACTGCAGACTCCTAAAGTAAGCTACTAGTATCAAGAAGATAGAAAAAAAAAAAACACCACGGGTAGGTGGTATACAATTATGGATGGACGAGCGACTGCCGACACAGAGGTAGCTACAGCCGTGGACTACCGTACTGCGTCTGCTGCAGTGCTAATATAGACTGGATGATAATGATATAAAAAATATATATATATCACTACTGCAGCCGGACAGGTATATATTATATAATGACGGACCTGCTGGACACTGTCAGCAGAATGCATTTATAGAATAAAAACACCACACGACGAGTGTTTAACTTTTTCAGGCAGACAATCACAATATACTGGTGGTCAGTGGTCACTGGTCAGTCACACTGGCACTGGCAGTGGCACTCTGGCAGCAAAAGTGTGCACTGTTAAAATATGTACTCCTGCTATAACTGCTCCCCAGTCTCCCCCACAATTAAGCTGTGTGAGCAGTGAGCACTCAGCACAGTCAGATATACAGTATTACATAGATGATGCAGCACACTGAGGGCACACTGAGGCTGAGCACAGATATGGTATGTGACTGTGTCACACTGTGTATCGTTTTTTTTCAGGCAGAGAACGGATTAATTAAACTGGTGGTCACTGGTCACACTTTCAGCAAGTAGTACTCCGTCCTAATATGCTCCCCAAAATTAGTAAATCAAGTGTCTCTACTCTCTACTACTCTCTAGTCTACTCTAAACGGAGAGGACGCCAGCCACGTCCTCTCCCTATCAATCTCAATGCACGTGTGAAAATGGCGGCGACGCGCGGCTCCTTATATAGAATCCGAGTCTCGCGATAGAATACGAGCCTCGCGAGAATCCGACAGCGGGATGATGACGTTCGGGCGCGCTCGGGTTAGCCGAGCAAGGCGGGAAGATCCGAGTCTGCCTCGGACCCGTGTAAAAAGGCTGAAGTTCGGGGGGGTTCGGTTTCCGAGAAACCGAACCCGCTCATCTCTAGTTCATATACTCCAATTCTTCTTAGTATTAATATTGGCTGAACTCCTGCCTTTAATCCAAACACCCTCTCCAACTACTGACCCATCTCTCTCCTCCCTTTTGCCTACAAGCTCCTTGAGCGTATTGTCTACAACCACCTTACTGCCTTTCTTTCCTCACTCTCACTGCTTGAGCCATTCTAGTCTGGCTTCCATCCTCTCCACTTTACTGAAACTGCCCTCACAAAAGTCTGCAATGACCTTCAAGCTGCCAAATCTAAGGGCCACTACTTTCTGCTTATTCTTCATGACCTCTCTGCTGCTTTTGACACTATGGACCACCCTCTCCTTCTGCAAATCCTTCACTCCATTGATCTGAGTGATACATTCCTCTCTTGGCTGTCCTCCTACCTCTCTGACCTCTCCTTCTCTATCTTCTCTCATGACTCCACCTTCCCCCTCCACCTCCACTATCTGTAGTTGTTCCCGAAGGTTCTGTTCTTGGTCCTCTCCTTTTCTTTCTCTATACATCCTCTTTAGGTGAACTCATTAGTTCTTTTGACTTCCAATATCATCTTTCTGCTGATGATACTCAAATCTACCTTTCCACCCTAGAAATCTCTGCCTGCTCTCCTCACTCGTATCTCCAGCTGTCTCTCTGCTATCTCTTCTTGGATGTCCCAGCACTTTCTTAAACTTAACATTTCTAAGACTAAGCTGATCATCTTACCGCCCTCCCGCATAACCTCACCTCCCACAATTTCATTATCTATTGATGGCACAACTATCTCCTCTACCACCAAGTGCACTGTCTTGGAGTAATCCTTGACGCCTCCCTCTCCTTCAAACCACACATTCAGCACCTCTCACAAACCAGCCACTTTCATCTCAAAAATATTTCACAGATCAGACCTTTTCTCACCCAGGATGCTACTAAGATCCTTATCCACTCACTGGTCATCTCCAGACTAGACATTGTAATCTTCTCCTGACTGGCAACCCTGACAATTACCTCTCTCCACTCCAATCTATCTATCCTCAATGCTACAGCCCAGCTCATCTTCCTCACCAAATGCGCTACATCCACCTTCCCTATCCTACAAACCCTTCACTGGCTTCCCTTCCCTTTCAGAATCCAGTTTAAGCTTCTCACACTCACCTACAAAGCCCTCATCCACTCTTCTCCCATTTATAGTACATCTCTGACCTTATCTCACTTTGCCCTCCCACCCATCCTCTTTGCTCTGCTATTGCTCGCCGCCTCTCCTGCCAACAGATTACTTCCTTCCACTCCTACCACCAATACTTTTCATGTGCTGCTCCCTTTCTCTGGAATTTTCTTCCTCTCCCCCTTAGACTCTCGACCTCTCTACAGAACTTCAAATGTGCTCTCGAGACACCCGCTTCTTCACCAAACCCAGCCAAATCTCATCCTAACCCTCTGTTACACACTGTTTGTCTACCCCATTTGTGTCACCCCATCTATCTGTCTTTCCCCTTTAGAATGTAATCTTTCACGAGTAGGGCCCTCTTTCCTTATGTGCTTATCCTTTTCTTACTTTAATAATCTTCGACTGCACTAAATCCTGCGTTATTTTGCCTCCCAGACACTTATTTCAGTGTCATCTGCTGAAGTAGCTATGTTTCTTTGCCCTGTCCTATATTGTCTTCAACTGTAAGTCACTGTTTTCCTGTTTTATTTGTTTATAAGCTCTGTCATTGGGCACAGTGGATCCCTTGTGGCACCATATAAATAAAGTATAATAATAATAATAAATTATAGTACAGACAGCAAGATTATTGTTTATTTTTTTATAGTGCAGGAATTTAGTTACATCTGTTGTCTAAGTGTGTCACACTGGTGCTGTACTGTGACTCCATAGGCCGTATCCCACTGTGGCTATGTTAACATATTAAATATAAGCAATGTAACTCACTGCTTTGTGTTGTTATTTAAAAAAAATGCTCTTTTTTATACAAGCTGTCTGCGCTGTGCAGCACTGCGACTTTGTTGACTTAATATATATAAGCGCTTTTGTTGACATAATAATATAAGTGGTATGACTTTCCACTGTGTGAGTTGTCAATTACGAAAAAAGTATTGCTCTTTTTATTGTACAACTTGTGTGTATGTGTGTGTGTGGAGTTCACAGAGATGGAAAACAATAAGTCAAGAGAAGAGCAGGAGCTGCAACCAAATTCTAGCGCTGCAGCTGCTGCCGGTCATGATAGTACAACATCTACTGGTCCAGGTAGCAGAAAGTTTAGGAAAGAGCATGTGAAATCTAAATCTTTCATAATGTTAAAAAGAAGTAAAGTGTCGACTTAAAAAGCAACAAATCAGTGCGCCCAAAGCACTAAGTTTTAAACTGTGTGTTCAGAAATCCCAGAGGAGAGTCTAGGGGCATTTGTGTGAGTCTTACATTTCTCACACTGTCCTCGTAGAGAAGCCTGTTTCATCTCCTTCCATCATTTCTGCACCATCTGCACATATGGGAAGCAGTAGAAGTACAAACGGTGATGAGTACATAATAGAAATTGAGGATGCTTGTGTGGAAGTGGAACAGGATGAGGGGGATAATTGTTATTTTTTTTAAATAATCAATCAATCAATCAATCATTATTTTACCTTCCTTCCACTATATACTCTCTCCATTTCCCTGTACTGCCTTTGGGTCTCTGAGCTAGATTTTTATTAATGAAAACATTATTGGATACCCCTGTAACACTAACCCATTCAGTATCTGCTCTTATCTATCCAACTTTCTCACACACTTTCCTCACTAGTGTGATGCCTTGGAGTGGTTCTAGCTGGGCTGTTTTTGGAGGTGTCCCACACCCTAGACTTGAACCCTTTGGGACTTACCTGACTATGAGGTTACTGTGAAGTGGTGGGTAAGCCATTATTATGTGAAAAGCCTCATATTGCAAAATGTATTATTATTTTAATTAGTAATGTTTGAATAGTGCACCTGCACTCGTTCTCTTTATGTGGGGCACTACAGGTCTCAGCAAGGTAGCACCTCTCACAGGGGTATCTTAAGCTAGGAGTGGGCCTGTGTGCAGACTCCGGGCGGGCCCCCTCCTTTCCATAGTGCCGTAGACTCTGACACTGTGCTGGAGCCTGCTGCACATGCGCAGGTCTCCGGAAACATAGCGCTCACCATGTTCCGGAGACAAAATTCAAACTGCGCATGCACGGCAGACATTTTGGAAGGGATTTTTTGCGTGACAGCAGTGGCTGCAGCACCCGACACTAGACTCCGGAAAGATGAGTACTAAATTATGGGTGCAATGTGTGCGGTGTGGGCCCCCCCTGGACCCAGGGGCCCGTGTGGATAATTGTGTGGGGGGGGGGGAGCGCCAACATTTATTTTTATATGCGTCCCCCCCTCCCAACCACGACACGTTCTGGCGCCCCTGGTCGGTGCACACCTCTAATTGTTAAACCTTTAATATAATAAGCAGCAGCAGATTAATGTGAATGCAGGAGAAGCAAGACAATGGACATTCAATAGTTATTGCTGCATTAGTGTAAAACATATAGGCCTGGGAGAGTGATAAACTACCAACCAATCAGCTCCTTACTGCCATGTTACAGGCTATGATAGTTAGTGGCTAATTGTCATTGTGCAATTTATCTCTCTCTAGTGTTGCCCTGGCAGAAATAAGATGAATCAAGTCATGCTATAAAACTGAACCAACTATAAATAATACATCAGAAGTTTGTGTGTTTTGTTGTGTTGGTGTGTATGTGTCTGTTATGGTATCCGGTCTCTGGGTCGACCACACTTATTTCGACAATGTCTAGGTTGACCACTATTTGTCGACAGTAGAAAAGGTTGACAAGGTCTCTAGGTCGACATGTCAAAAGGTCGACATGAGTTTTTCACAAATTTTTTCATACGTCCTAGAGAATGCTGGGGTCCACTTCAGTACCATGGAGTATAGACGGTTCCGCAGGAGCCATGGGCACTTTAAGGGTGTGAACTGGCTCATCCCTCTATGCCCCTCCTCCAGACCTCAGTTTAGAAAATGTGCCCAGGCAGACTGGATGCACTCCAGGGGAGCTCTACTGAGTTTCTCTGAAAAGACTAATGTTAGGTTTTTTATTTTCAGGGAGAACTGCTGGCAACAGTCTCCCTGCTTCGTGGGGCTTAGGGGGCAGAAGTAGGAACCAACTTCCTGAATAGTTTCATGGCTCTGCTTCTGGCTGACAGGACACCATTAGCTCCTGAAGGGAACTGAACGCTAGTTGCGGCTATGTGCTCACTCCCACAGCACACCGTCACCCCCCTTACAGAGCCAGAAGTCAGAAGACAGGTGAGTGTAAGAAGAAAAGGATCTTCAGACATTGTGATGGCTAAAAAATACCGCGCAGCGGGCGGGAAGGCTGCGCGCCATGCTACCCATCACACACAGGCACTGCAGGGTGCAGGGCACGGGGGGGGGGGGGGGGGGATCGCCTGGGGAGCACGAAACCTAGTAACACTGGCAAATAAAGGGGCATTAGATGCTGAAGCACAGTCCTACCCCCGCCAGTATAAAAATGTGCCTCATAAATGCTGAGGAGAAACGCGCCATTACGGGGGCGGGGCTTCCTCCTCAGTCAGCCAGCACACTGCTCAGCGCCATTTTTTCTCCCTCCAGGCTGCAGAGAAGAACGCTGGTCCTCTTCCACTGCTGAACCAAGTATCAGGGTGCAAA
The DNA here is from genome assembly GCF_028390025.1 of Pseudophryne corroboree. Taxonomy (NCBI): domain Eukaryota; kingdom Metazoa; phylum Chordata; class Amphibia; order Anura; family Myobatrachidae; genus Pseudophryne; species Pseudophryne corroboree. The sequence goes on along the minus strand of NC_086455.1, from coordinate 177,601,586 downwards.
ACAGGGGGGGCACAGTGAAATTTGGTGCTATATATTGTGTGATTACCATTATAAAAGCGTTGCATGTCAGTGGGCATTTTGTGTTTCACAGACAATTTATTACTGGCGCTGGGTTGTGAACTGGAAAATCCTATCTGTGTCCTTCTGACAGATTTTACTGTGGGTCCCCTATAAGTCCCGGAGTGTCTGTGGTGTGGTTGTGCATGTGTGTGACATGTCTGAGGCAGGGAGCTCTTCCCCTGAGGGAGCCATTTTAGGGACACAGAGTTGTAATGTGGTGGTGCTGCCGGTACACCACGAGCCTGAATGGGTGAAAGAATTACATGATAGTGTGAATCATATCAGTAAGAGATTAGATAAGTCTGAGTCTCATGCAGAAAGCTGGAGAAAATCAGTGGAAGATGTGATTTTTCATAGTTCTGCCTTTTCATCCGCAGGCGACCTCTCTGGGTCACATAAGAGACCATTTGCACAAATGGTACATACGGATTCCTGTGTCGACGATAGTGATTCCAGGGGGATAGATCCTAAATTGGCAAAAAGCATTCAATACATGATTGTTGCTATAAAGGAAGTTTTGGAAGTTACGGAAGCCCCTCCTGTACCTCAGGAGAAGGCTTATTTTTATAAAGAAAGAAAAATTAATGTAACTTTCCCTCCTTCTCATGAGCTAAATACTCTTTTTGAGGGAGTTTGGGTAAACCCTGAAAAGAAATTTCAGATTCCCAAAAGGATTCAGGTTGCTTATGCTTTCCCGGCAGAGGACAGGAAAAGATGGGAGTCACCCCCCGTATTAGACAGTGCCCTGTCAAGGTTAACTAAAAAGGTGATTCTTCCTGCACCTGGGACGGCTTCACTGAAAGAGCCGGCAGACCGCAAGTTGGAGACTACATTAAAATCTATTTATGTGGCCAATGGTACGTTGCTCAGGCCCCCCATTGTTTGCGCGTGGGTGAGTAGGGCTATCGAAAAATGGTCAGATAACTTGTCATCAGAAGTTGACACGATAGATAGAGACGAGATACTTCTAACATTAGGTCATATCAAAGATGCTGCTGCATACATGCTAGAAGCCATGAAAGATATTGGACTCTTGGGTTCAAAAGCTGCTACCATGGCAGTATCAGCTCGGAGGGCATTGTGGATTCGCCAGTGGAATGCTGATGCAGATTCCAAAAGAAATATGGATGCTCTCCCGTATAAAGGTGAGGCCTTGTTTGGAGATGGGTTGGATGCGTTAGTCTCTGCGGCTACCGCAGGTAAGTCGACATTCTTGCCTTATGCTCCTGCACCGGCGAAAAAGACATCACTCTCTGATGCAGTCCTTTCGTCCCAACAAATACAAAAAGGCCAAAAGTTCCCCCTTCTTTGCAGGTAGAGGAAGGGGAAAGGGAAAAAAATCTGTAGCGTCTCCAGGATCGCAGGAGCAGAAATCAACCCCTGCTTCTGCCAAATCTGCAGCATGACGCTGGGGCTCCCTTGCGGGAGTCCGCTCGGGTGGGAGCACGTCTGAAACTTTTCAGTCAGATCTGGCTTCAATCTGGCCTGGACCCATGGGTCTTACAAATAGTGTCCCATGGATACAAACTGGAGTTTCAAGACATCCACCCATGCCGATTTTTTCAAATCAACCTTGCCAGCTTCTCTTCCAGACAGAGAAGTAGTAACAGATGCAAATCAAAAATTATGTGAGGATCAAGTCATTGTCCTGGTTCCCTTGTCACAGCAAGGAGAAGGTTTTTACTCAAGCCTTTTCGTAGTTTTCAAAGCCAGACGGCTCGGTCAGACCAATTTTAAACCTGAAAAATCTGAATCTCTACCTCAAAAGGTTCAAGTTCAAGATGGAATCTCTGAGGGCAGTGATTTCCAGTCTGGAGGAAGGAGACTTCATGGTGTCAGTAGACATAAAAGATGCTTACTTGCGTGTTCCCATTTATCCTCCTCACCAAGCTTATCTGAGATTCGCAGTACAGGATTGTCATTACCAGTTCCAGGCGTTGCCGTTCGGGCTCTCCACGGCACCGAGAGTATTCACCAAGGTGATTGCAGAGATGATGGTCCTCCTTCGACAACAAGGAGTCAATATAATTCCTTACCTGGATGATCTCCTGATAAAAGCAAGATCCAGGGAACAGTTGGTGCAGAACATTGCACTCTCTCTGTCAGTACTCCACGGTTGGATCATGAATTTTCCGAAGTCACAATTGGAACCGACGACAAAATTGTCCTTTCTGGGGATGATACTGGACACAGAAGTACAGAGAGTATTTCTTCCAGTAGAAAAGGCTCTGGAAATCCAGAGACTGGTCAAACAGATTTTGAAACCAACAAGAGTGTCAATACATCAATGCATTCGGTTATTGGGGAAGATGGTGGCGGCCTACGAGGCCATCTAGTTTGGCCGATTCCATGCCAGAGTATTCCAGTGGGACCTGTTGGACAAGTGGTCCGGATCCCATCTACACATGCACCGGAAGATAATCCTGTCTTCAAAAGCCAGGATTTCACTCCTGTGATGGCTACACAGTTCTCACCTACTAGAGGGACGCAGGTTTGGGATTCAGGTCTGGGCCCTGGTAACCACGGATGCAAGTCTCCGAGGCTGGGGAGCAGTCATACAGGGGGAAAGCTTTCAAGAAAAATGGTCAAGTCGGGAAACCTGCCTTCACATAAATGTTCATCTTCTTCAAGATCAACCCGTGCAGATCCAGTCGGACAATGTAACAGCAGTCGCGTACATAAACCGTCAAGGCGGAACGAAAAGCAGAGCGGCGATGGCAGAGGTGACAAAGATCCTCCTCTGGGCAGAAAGGCATGCAAGAGCTCTGTCAGCAATTTTCATTCCGGGAGTGGACAACTGGGAAGCAGACTTCCTCAGCAGACACGATCTCCATCCAGGAGAATGGGGCCTTCACCAAAAAGTTTTCACAGAGGTGACAGGTCTTTGGGGAGTTCCTCATGTAGACATGATGGCATCTCGTCTCAACAAGAAGCTTCAGAGATATTGTTCGAGGTCGAGAGACCCTCAGGCAATAGCAGTGGATGCACTGGTGACCCAGTGGGTGTTTCCGTCAGTATATGTCTTCCCTCCACTTCCACTGATACCAAAAGTTCTCAAAATCATAAGAAGAACAAGGGTTTGAGCAATCCTCATTGCCCCAACTGGCCAAGGAGGGCTTGGTATCCACATCTCCAGGAGTTGCTTATAGAAGATCCTCGGCCTCTTCCTCCTCGCAAGGACCTGCTGCAGCAGGGGCCGTGTGTGTATCAAGACTTACCGCGGCTACGTTTGATGGCATGGCTGTTGAGCGCCGGATCCTAGCCCGAAAGGGTATTCCCAAGGAAGTCATCCCCACTCTTATTCAGGCCAGGAAAGGAGTAACGTCTAAACATTACCACCGTATTTGGAGAAAATATGTGTCTTGGTGTGAATTCAAGAAGGCTCCTACGGAGGAGTTTCAGTTGGGACGTTTTCTCCATTTTCTGCAGGCTGGTGTGGATGCGGGCCTAAGATTAGGTTCAATCAAGGTCCAGATTTCGGCATTAACAGTTTTTTTTCAAAAACAATTGGCCTCCCTTCCAGAAGTTCAGACGTTCGTGAAAGGAGTACTGCACATCCAGCCTCCATTTGTGCCTCCAGTGGCACCATGGGACCTTAATGTGGTGATGCAGTTCCTTCATTCGGATTGGTTTGAACCTCTACTGGAGATAGAATTGTAGTTTCTCACTTGGAAAGTGGTGATGCTTTTGGCCTTGGCATCCGCAAGGCGGGTGTCTGAGTTAGGGGCCTTGTCTCACAAGAGCCCTTACCTGATCTTCCATGAAGATAGGCCAGAGTTGAGAACTCGCCAACATTTTTTTTCCAAAGGTGGTTTCATCTTTCCATATGAACAAACCTATTGTGGTGGCTACTGACACTTTCACTGAGTCAAAGTCTCTGGATGTGGTCAGAGCTTTGAAAATTTATGTCGCAAGAACAGCTCGGATAAGGAAAACAGAGGCTCTGTTTGTCCTGTATGCTCCCAACAAGATTGGGTGTCCTGCTTCTAAGCAGACTATTGCGCGTTGGATCAGAGGGACGATTCAGCACGCTCATTCCATGGCAGGATTGCCGATTCCGAAGTCGGTAAATGCCAATTCTACTAGAAAGGTGGGCTCATCCTGAGCGGCTGCCTGGGGGGGTCTCGGCATTACAACTTTGCCGAGCAGCTACTTGGTCAGGGACAAACACATTTGCAAAGTTCTACAAGTTTGACACCTTGGTCGATGAGGACCTAAAGTTTGGTCAATCGGTGCTGCAGGGTCATCCGCACTCTCCCGCCCGTACTGGAGCTTTGGTATAACCCCATGGTACTGAAGTGGACCCCAGCATCCTCTAGGACGTATGAGAAAACAGGATTTTAATACCTACCAGTAAATCCTTTTCTCCTAGTCCGTAGAGGATGCTGGGCGCCCGACCCAGTGCGTATTTTTCCTGCAGTTGTTAGTTTGTAGTTACACAAGTGTTGTGTTACGGTTATTTTCAGCATGTTGCTGCAAATGGTTCATGCCTGTTGGCGTGTGTTATGTTGAATGCCATGTTGTGCGGCATGGTTGAGGTGTGAGCTGGTATGAATCTCACCGTTAAATTAATAGTAAATCCTTTCCTCGAAATGTCCGTCTCCCTAGACACAGTTCCTATACTGAGGTCTGGAGGAGGGGCATAGAGGGAGGAGCCAGTTCACACCCTTTGAAAGTCTTAAAGTGCCCATGGCTCATGCGGAACCGTCTATACCCCATGGTACTGAAGTGGACCCAGCATCCTCTACGGACTAGGAGAAAAGGATTTACCGGTAGGTATTAAAATCCTGTTTATTCCTTTTAAGAAAAAAACTTTTTCATACTTAACGATCCACGTGGACTACGATTGGGAATAGTAACCTGCCAAAGCATGTAGAACAAAGTGAGCCATGTGAGGGGACACGGTGCACTAATTGGGGTTCCCGGTCGCTGTACGGAGAAAACGGCACAAAAAAAATTAAAAAACTCATGTCGATCTTTTGACCTGTCGACATAGGTGCCGATTTATGTTTTTGCTGGTGCACAGCGGTTGCGGGAATGAATGGGCAGCAGCAGCAATGACTAATACCCATTATACGTTATGCAACACACCGTAATGCCCATTACACATTATACAACCCACCGTAATGCCCATTACACATTATACAACACGCCGTAATGCCCATTACACATTATACAACACACCGTAATGCCCATTACACATTATGCAACACACCGTAATGCCCATTACACGTTATGCAACACACCATAATGCCCATTACACATTATACAACACACCATAATGCCCATTACACATTATACAAAACACCGTAATGCCCATTACACATTATGCAACACACCATAATGCCCATTACACATTATACAACACACCGTAATGCCCATTACACATTATACAGCACACCGTAATGCCCATTACACATTATACAAAACACCGTAATGCCCATTACACATTATGCAACACACCATAATGCCCATTACACATTATACAACACACCGTAATGCCCATTACACATTATACAACACACCGTAATGCCCATTATACATTATGCAACACACCATAATGCCCAATACACATTATACAAAACACCGTAATGCCCATTACACATTATGCAACACACCATAATGCCCATTACACATTATACAAAACACCGTAATGCCCATTATACATTATGCAACACACCGTAATGCCCATTACACATTATGCAACTGTTATGAGCCACGGCTGTGGCTCATTCCTGTTTTGCATGTCAGTTAGGTATTTTATGTTTATAAGTTGTTTCGCAGGCCAGGATTTCCCGTTGCTCTGTTTAAGAGTACTCTTGGTTGCTGCCGCTGGTGAGTCTGTGTAATTGCAGCTTGTTCCCATGTGTTCAGCCTCACCTGGCTGCTAATTGCATCTTGTCAGTTTGGAGTCATGCAACAGGGTAGCTGCATGAGATTATTAATTAGGCCTCTCTGTTATATGCTGGTTCAGTGCTATTCACAGATGCTGGTGATATTTCTGGGTTTCCAGTCTGCTTGAGTTCTGAGCTTGGTTCCTGCTAGTTCCTGAGCTTCCTGTGTCGATTCCTGTGTCAGTCCCTGTGTCGATTCCTATGTCTGATCCCGTGTCCTGCCGTGAGGCGTTCCTGTCCTGAGGTCCAGTACCTTTGCCTGTGCCTGGTCAAGTTTCTGGCTTCTTGGTGTCCACCGGTCTGTCGTTTGGGATTCTGCCTGTCCTCCAGTTCTGAGAGTCTGTGTCAGCAGCATTGGGAGTTCCTGTCCATTTGCAAGTATTCGTACCGGTTCCGTGAGTAGCGGCACTGCCGCGTCCGTCGGCCTAGGCCGCTGTATTCCCTTATTATTTCTGTCACTAGTGTTTTGCAGAGGGTTCTGCTTATGCTGTCACCGCCGGTACACAAAAGTATTGTGTCGGCGTGTGGTCAGCATTTCCTTTGTTGTTCTTTTCCTTTGGCGGCAAGCCGCACATACTTTGGTTTTAGGTTTGTTAGTAGCCCCTGGCCTTGTTGTTTAGTCAGAGGGCCCCTTGTTATCACCCTGTCTCGGTTCACTCTTTGTCTCTCATTAAGACCTGAGGGGGCATCGAAGTTGGGCAGACGTAATCCGCCCTTCAAACGCGGCTGCCATGGGCTCAAGCAACCATAGTCTCGCAAGAGTGTACTGACAGCACGGGCGAGACAACGGAGATAGGGCGCCAGGGGCTATTCCCTTTCCATTCCCCTTTCCCAGCATTACGTCCTGGTGCTCTGGACTCGCTTCATAACATCTCCCTTGTTCTGAGCACCAGGAACCTAACATTATCACCAGCCCAACCACAAAAAAGAAATAAAACTTTTTTTTCTTTTTTGGCCCAGTCCAGTGTCTAGTCTAGAATCCAGTCCTGTCTAGAATTCAGTGTGCAGAATCCAATCCGGTGTTTAGAATCCAGTCCTGTCTAGAATTCGGTGTTTAGAATCCAGTCCGGTGTTTAGAATCCGAATCCAGTCCGGTGTTTAGAATCCAGTCCGGTGTTTAGAATCCAGTCCGGTGTTTAGAATCCAGTCCGGTGTTTAAAAAAAAAAAACAGTCTTGTTTTGTTTAGCAAAAATTTAGTCTTGCCTTGTCTAGTCTTGCCTTGTCTTGTCTTGTCTAGTTTTAAATCCTCCTATGTCTACTATGCAAGCCCTGCAGGCATCTCTCTCAGCCCTGAACTCTGCTTTCAGTGCTTTGAGACCAGAGCGACTAGAAGTTTTGCAGCAATCATTTAAGCAACTGCAAAACCTTCTGACTAAAATCTTGCTCATCTTGCCAGAAGTCGTTGAAAGTACATCTATCTCTAAAGAGACTCTTGTTCACAGTATGGTGACAAGAGAATCCTCTGATTTAATTGAAGAGAAAAGGTTTAAAAGTTTTCTGCGGCCCAGGCTCTCAGAAGAGGAGCGTCTGCGTCGCAGAAACTTAAACTTATGCCTATATTGTGGGGGTTTAGGCCACTATCTGCAGACCTGTGAGTTGCGCAAGCCAAAGTGTGGTGACGAGTCTTGCCCTCTGGCCAAGTTGAGTCAGGATACGAGACCTACTCCTGTCTCTACTGTGGCAGAGGTACTTGTCACACAACCCACACTAAAAAGCTCTCTGTCCTATAATTGGGGTCCTTGGGCAAGGGAGCCCCATTGTAGATTCAGGAATCAAGAGAGAATGTTTCTCTCCTCTCTTGAGGTTCCTGTTGAAGCAGAGTTGCAGGTTCCTGGAGTGGTGCCCGTTGCCCAGGGTCCTGGAGTGGTGCCCATTGCCCAGGGTCCTGGAGTGGTGCCCGTTGCCCAGGGTCCTGGAGAGGTGCCCGATGCTCAGGATCTTGGTGCGGTACCCGATGCCCAGAGTGCTGGAGCGGTACCCGATGCCCAGAGTGCTGGAGCGGTACCCGATGCCCAGAGTGCTGGAGCGGTACCCGATGCCCAGAGTGCTGGAGCGGTACCCGATGCCCAGAGTGCTGGAGCGGTACCCGATGCCCAGAGTGCTGGAGCGGTACCTGATGCCATAGCTTATAGAGGGACATCAAATATTATAGCTCAGGTTTCCATATCAGAAGGGGTCTTAGAAGCTGTTACCCCAGGTAGGGACTTGAAGAGCGCAACCCCAGAAAGGGTATCTGAAACCATAGTTCTAGAAGGGAACTCGAGAAGCAAAACCCCAGAAGGGATCTTTGAAGTAATATCCCCAAGTGGGGTCTCGAGAGACGCAGCCTCTAAGAAGGGTCTAGAGGTCGCTTCCCCAGGAAAGAACTTAAGAGGTGTAGCATTAGTGGAGGTGCTGAAGGTTATAGCTTCAGCAAAAGTCCCGGAAGTCATAGTCCCGGGAGAAGTTTCGATAATTATCGACTCAGAGAGGGAGGCAAATGGCTCGGTCCCAGTGAGGGAGGCCGATGGCTCGGTCCCAGTGGGGGAGGCCGACGGCTCGGTCCCAGTAAAAGAATCCGAGGTGCTGACCCCAGCGGGGTTCCCGGAGGCCACTGCCCCAGCGGGGTTCCCGGAGGCCACTGCCCCGGGTGGGGTTCAGAAAGTCACTGCCCCGGATGGGGTTCAGAAAGTCACTGCCCCGGATGGGGTTCAGAAAGTCACTGCCCCGGGTGGGGTTCAGAAAGTCACTGCCCCGGGTGGGGTTCAGAAAGTCACTGCCCCGTGTGGGGTTCAGAAAGTCACTGCCCCGGGTGGGGTTCAGAGAGTCTCAGCCTCGAGTAAGGTCAATAGTGACCAGGTCCTAGCAAAGCACTCCAGTCAGTCAGATGGGAAGGAAACAGATCCTGACTCTGATGTCTCAACATCCATAATCTTTGATGGGGACTTAGCCCAATTTCTGGCGCTTTACAAACACTATTACATTATTATGTTGTCTAGACCATTTCTGGGCATCACTTCAGAGAACATTGTGCTTTATCTGATTTATTCTTTTAGAGGAGAGCCTTTTGAGTGGGCGACCAGCCTAATGATAGCTGAAGATCCCATTCTTCAGGATCCCCCAGCATTCAGTGATGCAATTATTAAAAGATATGGTTCCAAAGAAATTGGTTCAGGTTCCTCTAAGTCACCCGTCTTGTCTGCTGAGAGTCCACCAAATACTGTAAACTCGGCACAAGAGTCCCAGCCCGTTGTTTTGACTGCAGGATGTGCTTTTCTGACTTCTTCTTCTTCTAATAATAGTACTTTGCCAGAAAGTTCATCTCCCAAGGATAAGAAACCTGTCTCTGATTTGAACGCAGCCTTGCTGGGTGGTACCATCAGTTCAGACAATGTTTGGGGAATTACCTTGGTCAGACCTAAAGAGCTTTGTAAAAAGAAGAAGAAGAAAAAGAAATAATTTTTGACTCTTGCCTTGATATAAAAAATAAAAAAAAAAGATTTTTTTCTCTCCTTATCTTGTGTCCAGTGGCCACCGTCAGGGGGAGGGCACTGTTACAAGCTGTGGTTGCAGCTTGTTTCTGTTTTCGTGTCTGTTAGACCAGTGTGTCAGGGTTTTTTTTGTATCCCTTGTCTTTGATAGTCTGTATTTTGGGGTCCTTTGACCCCTCCTCAAGGGGGGGGGGGTACTGTTATGAGCCACGGCTGTGGCTCATTCCTGTTTTGCATGTCAGTTAGGTATTTTATGTTTATAAGTTGTTTCGCAGGCCAGGATTTCCCGTTGCTCTGTTTAAGAGTACTCTTGGTTGCTACCGCTGTTGAGTCTGTGTATTTGCAGCTTGTTCCCATGTGTTCAGCCTCACCTGGCTGCTAATTGCATCTTGTCAGTTTGGAGTCATGCAACAGGGCAGCTGCATGAGATTATTAATTAGGCCTCTCTGTTATATGCTGGATCAGTGCTATTCACAGATGCTGGTGATATTTCTGGGTTTCCAGTCTGCTTGAGTTCTGAGCTTGGTTCCTGCTAGTTCCTGAGCTTCCTGTGTCGATTCCTGTATCAGTCCCTGTGTCGATTCCTATGTCTGATCCCGTGTCCTGCCGTGAGGCGTTCCTGTCCTGAGGTCCAGTACCTTTGCCTGTGCCTGGTCAAGTTGCTGGCTTCTTGGTGTCCACCGGTCTGTCGTTTGGGATTCTGCCTGTCCTCCAGTTCTGAGAGTCTGTGTCAGCAGCATTGGGAGTTTCTGTCCGTTTGCCAGTATTCGTACCGGTTCCGTGAGTAGCGGCACTGCCGCGTCCGTCGGCCTAGGCCGCTGTATTCCCTTATTATTTCTGTCACTGGTGTTTTGCAGAGGGTTCTGCTTATGCTGTCACCGCCGGTACACAAAAGTATTGTGTCGGCATGTGGTCAGCATTTCCTTTGTTGTTCTTTTCCTTTGGCGGCAAGCCGCACATACTTTGGTTTTAGGTTTGTTAGTAGCCCCTGGCCTTGTTGTTTAGTCAGAGGGCCCCTTGTTATCACCCTGTCTCGGTTCACTCTTTGTCTCTCATTAAGACCTGAGGGGGCATCGAAGTTGGGCAGACGTAATCCGCCCTTCAAACGCGGCTGCCATGGGCTCAAGCAACCATAGTCTCGCAAGAGTGTACTGACAGCACGGGCGAGACAACGGAGATAGGGCGCCAGGGGCTATTCCCTTTCCATTCCCCTTTCCCAGCATTACGTCCTGGTGCTCTGGACTCGCTTCATAACATCTCCCTTGTTCTGAGCACCAGGAACCTAACAGCAACACACCGTAATGCCCATTACACATTATACAGCACACCGTAATGCCCATTACACATTATGCAACACACCGTAATGCCCATTACACATTATACAAAACACTGTAATGCCCATTACACATTATGCCACACACTGTAATGCCCATTACACATTATGCAACACACCGTAATGCCCATTACACATTATACAAAACACTGTAATGCCCATTACACATTATGCCACACACCGTAATGCCCATTACACATTATGCCACACACTGTAATGCCCATTACACATTATGCCACACACTGTAATGCCCATTACACATTATACAGCACACCGTAATGCCCATTACACATTATACAGCACACCGTAATGCCCATTACACATTATACAGCACACCGTAATGCCCATTACACATTATACAGCACACCGTAATGCCCATTACACATTATACAACACACCGTAATGTGCATACACGGACTGATCACCACTAAGGTATCAGTACAGCACTTTGGGTGATAAGCTGTATCTTTCTCCTGGTAGGCAGCCATACAGCCGGTGTTATAGTTCTATCAAATTAGATTGAGTACATTTTACCTTGTTGTGAGAGGTGGGCTCCCTGATGATAACTGTACTTCATGGTCACTGCTGCTAGCCCCCGCAGCCCCCCTCACTCCCCCGCAGTGCATTGAGACGCGCTGGGGGCTGCGGAAGCACTTCTGTACATAGCTGTGTAAAAAAATACCTTAAAATGCCCGCCGCTGGGGAGTCAGGCGTTAGAGGTCAAATGTGACCTCTAGCGTCTGTCTCCTTCTACGTGGCAGCCATTTTTTTGGGGGGGTTTTACACTGCACTGTATGGAACCACTTCCACAGCGCCCAGCGTGCCTCACTGCAGGGGCTGCGGCGGTGGGTGCTCCTGAGTGTCCGTAGGTGCTCGTGCCCGGGAGCACCCACGGAATCGGCGCCTATGCCTGTCGACCTACAGCATGTTGACCTAGAAACCCTGTCGACCTAGAATCCCTGTCAACCTAGTTACTGTTGACCAATAGTGGTCAACCTTCTATACCGCACCCGCCTGTTATGTGCACATCATGAATGATGTCTATATCCATAAACACAAAGTTACCTATGAGGGACAAGCGTCACATGCCGGAGTTTGTTAATATATAATAATTGAGGAAGGTGGTTTTTAGTTGTATATGATGTAATTTCCTCTTTCTAATATAACTATATACTGAATATTAGTCATTTTAGGAGTTAATTCATATAAATAAACTGTATTTCTTCAAGGATCTGAACATTGTAGATGTTAATTGGTCAGCAGGTAAAACGTTCTCAGTAATAATCTGTATTTGCACATGGAGAAAACACTCCAAGGTAAAAATAGACTTGATTCATTTGATAACACTTGAGAAAAACAAATCAGAAGGTTTTCTACGACTTCCTCTGCCAGGAATAATTTATCACTTACTATATAAAGTGTCTCTTGCCCACCTACAGTAGGTACCAAGGAATTCATGTCCGGAGGGGCTGCGCAGTCTGGGAAGCCATGAAGGGTTGCACTGTAATAGTATAACATGATCTGATGATTTAGGGAATTGCTCTATGTCAGTATCTTTTTCTTCTATTTATTTTTAGACTTACTCTTTACATTATGTTCACACTTTTTCTGTGCCCTCTCACTGGGATCCGGTCAGCATGCCGGAATACCGACACTGGTCAAAAAACCGATGCCAAGATCCCAACATGGATCACAATATCAACACCGGAATCCGACTGTAAGTACAGATATATCCATGCTCATCTTACTGCAATGCGGCACGCTGCAGGCAGCTAGCGATCGCTCCATTAACTCCTAAACGCAATCGCCGGATAAGAAAAGTAGCAGCCTGGCATGCCGCATCGCAGTAAGATGTAAGATGAGCATGGCTACATCTGTAAGTAAGGAAGTATGCCGGGGTGGGTCAGAGTAAAGCTGCGGGGGGAGGTTAGGGTTGGGCTGTGGGGAGGGTTAGGCTGCGGGGGAGGGAGAAGATTAGGGTGAGGCTGCAGGGAGGCGGGTTAGGGTAAGGCTGCAGGAAGGGAGGGTTAGGGTTAGGCTGCAATGAGGGTTAGGGTGAGGCTGCAGGGAGGGAGAAAATTAGGCTTAGGCTATGGGGAGGGAGTTAGGGTTAGGCAGCATCGGGGAGGAGGGTTAGGCAGCATTGTGGGGAGGGTTAGTCTGCATTGGGGAGGGTTAGACCGCATGGAGGGGGGTTATGGTAAGGCTGCAGGGAGGGAGGGTTATGGTAAGGCTGTGGGGAGAAGGGTTATGGTAAGGCTGCGGGGAGGAGGGTTATAGTAAGGCTGCAGGGAGGGGGGTTATGGTAAGGCTAAGGGGAGTGGGGTTATGGTAAGGCTGCCGGGAGAAGGGTTATGGTAAGGCTGAAGGGAGGAGGGTTATGGTAAGGCTGCGGGGAGGAGGGTTATGGTAAGGCTGTGGGGAGAAGGGTTATGGTAAGGCTGCGGGGAGGAGGGTTATGGTAAGGCTGCAGGGAGGGGGATTATGGTAAGGCTGCAGGGAGCGGGGGTTAGGGTTAGGCTGCAGGGAAGATGGTTATGGTAAGACTGTGGGGAGAAGGGTTATGGTAAGGCTGCAGGTAAGAGGGTTATGGTAAGGCTGCAGGGAGGAGGGTTATGGTAAGGCTGCAGGGAAGAGGGTTATGGTAAGGCTGTGGGGAGGAGGGTTATGGTAAGGCTGCAGGGAGGAGGGTTATGGTAAGGCTGCAGGGAGGGGGGTTATGGTAAGGCTGCAGGTAAGAGGGTTATGGTAAGGCTGCAGGGAGGAGGGTTATGGTAAGGCTGCAGGGAAGAGGGTTATGGTAAGGCTGTGGGGAGAAGGGTTATGGTAAGGCTGAAGGTAAGAGGGTTATGGTAAGGCTGCAGGGAGGGGGGTTATGGTAAGGCTGTGGGGAGGGGGATTAGGGTTTGGCTGCAGGGAGGAGGGTTATGGTAAGGCTACAGGGAGAAGGGTTATGGTAAGGCTGCGGAGAGGGGGGGTTAGGGTTAGGCTGCAAGGAGGAGGGTTATGGTAAAGCTGAAGGGAGGAGGGTTATGGTAAGGCTGCGGGGAGGAGGGTTATGGTAAGGCTGCGGGGAGGAGGGTTATGGTAAGGCTGCGGGGAGGGGGGATTAGGGTTAGGCTGCAGGGAGGAGGGTTATGGTAAGGCTGTGGGGAGAAGGGTTATGGTAAGGATGCGGGGAGGAGGGTTATGGTAAGGCTGCAGGGAGGGGGGTTATGGTAAGGCTGCCGGGAGAAGGGTTATGGTAAGGCTGCGGGGAGCGGGGGTTAGGGTTAGGCTGCAGGGAAAAGGGTTATGGTAAGGCTGTGGGAAGAAGGGTTATGGTAAGGCTGCAGGGAGGGGGGTTATGGTAAGGCTGCAGGTAAGAGGGTTATGGTAAGGCTGCAGGGAGGAGGGTTATGGTAAGGCTGCAGGGAAGAGGGTTATGGTAAGGCTGCAGGGAGGGGGGTTATGGTAAGGCTGTGGGGAGGGGGATTAGGGTTAGGCTGCAGGGAGGAGGGTTATGGTAAGGCTACGGGGAGTGGGGTTATGGTAAGGCTGCGGGGAGCGGGGGTTAGGGTTAGGCTGCAGGGAAAAGGGTTATGGTAAGGCTGTGGGAAGAAGGGTTATGGTAAGGCTGCAGGGAGGGGGTTTATGGTAAGGCTGCAGGTAAGAGGGTTTATTTATTTATTTTATTTATTAACAGTTTCTTATATAGCGCAGCATATTCCGTTGCGCTTTACAATTAGAACAACAGTAATAGAACAAAACTGGGTAAAAACAGACAGACATAGAGGTAGGAAGGCCCTGCTCGCAAGCTTACAATCTATAGGGAGATAAATGGTATGGCTGCAGGGAAGAGGGTTATGGTAAGGCTGCAGGGAGGGGGGTTATGGTAAGGCTGTGGGGAGGGGGATTAGGGTTAGGCTGCAGGGAGTGGGGTTATGGTAAGGCTGCAGGAAGGGAGGGTTAGGGTTAGGCTGCAATGAGGGTTAGGCTGCAGGGATGAGGGTTAGGGTTAAGCTGCGGGAAGGGGGGGTTAAGGTTAGGGTGCAGGGAGGAGGGTTATGGTAAGGCTGCAGGGAAGGGGGTTATGGTAAGGCTGCAGGGAGGGGGTTATGGTAAGGCTGCAGGGAGGAGGGTTATGGTAAGGCTGCAGGGAGGGGGTTATGGTAAGGCTGCAGGGTTAGGGTTATGGTAAGGCTGTGGGGAGGGGGGTTATGGTAAGGCTGCAGGGAGGGGGGTTAGGGTTAGGCTGCAGGGAGTGGGGTTATGGTAAGGCTGCAGGAAGGGAGGGTTAGGGTTAGGCTGCAATGAGGGTTAGGCTGCAGGGATGAGGGTTAGGGTTAAGCTGCGGGAAGGGGGGGTTAGGTTTAGGGTGCAGGGAGGAGGGTTATGGTAAGGCTGCAGGGAGGGGGGTTATGGTAAGGCTGTGGGGAGGGGGATTAGGGTTATGCTGCAGGGAGTGGGGTTATGGTAAGGCTGCAGGAAGGGAGGGTTAGGGTTAGGCTGCAATGAGGGTTAGGCTGCAGGGATGAGGGTTAGGGTTAAGCTGCGGGAAGGGGGGGTTAGGTTTAGGGTGCAGGGAGGAGGGTTATGGTAAGGCTGCAGGGAAGGGGGTTATGGTAAGGCTGCAGGGAGGGGGTTATGGTAAGGCTGCAGGGAGGAGGGTTATGGTAAGGCTACAGGGAGGGGGTTATGGTAAGGCTGCAGGGTTAGGGTTATGGTAAGGCTGTGGGGAGGGGGGTTATGGTAAGGCTGCAGGGAGTGGGGTTATGGTAAGGCTGCAGGAAGGGAGGGTTAGGGTTAGGCTGCAGGGATGAGGGTTAGGGTTAAGCTGCGGGAAGGGGGGGTTAGGTTTAGGGTGCAGGGAGGAGGGTTATGGTAAGGCTGCAGGGAAGGGGGTTATGGTAAGGCTACAGGGAGGGGGTTATGGTAAGGCTGCAGGGAGGAGGGTTATGGTAAGGCTACAGGGAGGGGGTTATGGTAAGGCTGCAGGGTTAGGGTTATGGTAAGGCTGTGGGGAGGGGGGTTATGGTAAGGCTGCAGGGAGTGGGGTTATGGTAAGGCTGCAGGAAGGGAGGGTTAGGGTTAGGCTGCAGGGATGAGGGTTAGGGTTAAGCTGCGGGAAGGGGGGGTTAGGTTTAGGGTGCAGGGAGGAGGGTTATGGTAAGGCTGCAGGGAAGGGGGTTATGGTAAGGCTACAGGGAGGGGGTTATGGTAAGGCTGCAGGGAGGAGGGTTAGGGTTAGGCTGCAGGGATGAGGGTTAGGGTTAAGCTGCGGGAAGGGGGGGTTAGGTTTAGGGTGCAGGGAGGAGGGTTATGGTAAGGCTGCAGGGAAGGGGGTTATGGTAAGGCTACAGGGAGGGGGTTATGGTAAGGCTGCAGGGAGGAGGGTTATGGTAAGGCTACAGGGAGGGGGTTATGGTAAGGCTGCAGGGAGGAGGGTTATGGTAAGGCTACAGGGAGGGGGTTATGGTAAGGCTGCAGGGTTAGGGTTATGGTAAGGCTGTGGGGAGGGGGGTTATGGTAAGGCTGCAGGGAGTGGGGTTATGGTAAGGCTGCAGGAAGGGAGGGTTAGGGTTAGGCTGCAGGGATGAGGGTTAGGGTTAAGCTGCGGGAAGGGGGGGTTAGGTTTAGGGTGCAGGGAGGAGGGTTATGGTAAGGCTGCAGGGAAGGGGGTTATGGTAAGGCTACAGGGAGGGGGTTATGGTAAGGCTGCAGGGAGGAGGGTTATGGTAAGGCTACAGGGAGGGGGTTATGGTAAGGCTGCAGGGTTAGGGTTATGGTAAGGCTGTGGGGAGGGGGGTTATGGTAAGGCTGCAGGGAGTGGGGTTATGGTAAGGCTGTGGGGAGGGGGGTTATGGTAAGGCTGCAGGAAGGGAGGGTTAGGGTAAGGCTGCAGGGAGGGGGGTTAGGGTTAGGCTGCAGGGAGTGGGGTTATGGTAAGGCTGCAGGAAGGGAGGGTTAGGGTTAGGCTGCAATGAGGGTTAGGCTGCAGGGAGGAGGGTTATGGTAAGGCTACAGGGAGGGGGTTATGGTAAGGCTACAGGGAGGGGGTTATGGTAAGGCTGCAGGGAGGAGGGTTATGGTAAGGCTACAGGGAGGGGGTTATGGTAAGGCTGCAGGGTTAGGGTTATGGTAAGGCTGTGGGGAGGGGGGTTATGGTAAGGCTGCAGGGTTAGGGTTATGGTAAGGCTGTGGGGATGAGGGTTAGGGTTAAGCTGCGGGGAGAAGGGTTAGGGTTAGGCTGTGGGGGAGGGAGAAGATTAGGGTTAGGCTGCAGGGAGGGCGGTTAGGCAGCATTGGGGTGGGTTAGGCTGCAGGGAGGGAGGGTTATGATAAGGCTGCAGGGAAGGGGGTTATGGTAAGGCTGCAGGGAGGAGGGTTATGGTAAGGCTGCAGGGAGGGGGTTATGGTAAGGCTGCAGGGAGGAGGGTTATGGTAAGGCTGCAGGGAGGGGGTTATGGTAAGGCTGCAGGGAGGAGGGTTATGGTAAGGCTGCAGGGAGGGGGTTATGGTAAGGCTGCAGGTAAGAGGGTTATGGTAAGGCTGCAGGGAGGGGGTTATGGTAAGGCTGCAGGGAGGAGGGTTATGGTAAGGCTGCAGGGAGGGGGGTTATGGTAAGGCTGCAGGGAGGGGGGTTATGGTAAGGCTGCAGGGAGGAGGGTTATGGTAAGGCTGCAGGGAGGAGGGTTATGGTAAGGCTGCAGGGAGCGGGTTAGGGTTATCCAGCATCAGGGAGGGTTAGGCTGCAGGGAGGGGGGTTAGGGTTTGACAGCATTGGGGAGGGCTAGGCTGCAGGGAGGGTTAGGGTTAAGCTGCAGGAAGGGGGTATCACAGCGCCGCCGCGGTCTACATACTTACCTCTCCGGGCGCGCTGGGTCTCCGTGCGGCCGTCCTCGCTGGCGGTTCCCGGCGTCCAGCGCTCCGTCCGGCCAGCGTGTGCGCTCGACGTCCACGGGAGGTGCGGGTGACGTCATCGGTATCTCCACCAATCAGGCCCTGGCGGGAAGTTCAAATTCAGACACCGGGCAATGCTCCGGCGCCTGAGTATCATCGTTGCTGCGACTGTGGTGGTGATCTCCAGAGCTCCCGTTTCTCCGTGCTTCCCAGCACCTCCGTGCCTCAGCATCTCCGTGCCTCCAGCACCTTCGTGCCTCCAGCACCACTGTGCCTCCAGCACCTTCGTGCCTCCAGCACCACTGTGCCTCCAAGCATCTCAACGTCTCTAAGCGCCTCAGCGCCTTCAAACACCTCAGTAACTCTAGCATTTCGGTGCCTCTAGCACCTCAGTGCCTCCAGCACCCCAACATCGCTCACAGTAAGCTTTTGGTACTCTCCACCAATTCATCAGCACCTTTACAAGTCTTGTCTTTCAGGAGACCTTCAAGCATTCACCCGTGCCTCCTGCCTACCGTCCTAATCCTGTATGAGGAAGACCTACATCCGGCCATCTCTACTGCGACACAGTAGCGGTTCCTCTTCCCGGTCACCGGAAGAAACCCCGAGTCCACAACACTTCCAAACCAGGTCAGTGATAGGGGGGTTATGGTAAGGCTGCAATGAGGGGGGTTATGGTAAGGCTGCAGGGATGGGGGTTAGGCAGCCTCGGGGAGGGTTAGGCTGCAGGGAGGGTTAGGGTTAGGGTTAGGCTTCGGGGAGGAGGGTTATGGTAAGGCTGCAGGGAGAGTTAGGGTTAGGCTGTGGGGAGGGGGGTTATGGTAAGGTTGCAGGGATGGGGGTTAGGCAGCCTCGGGGAGGGTTAGGCTGCAGGGAGGGTTAGGGTTAGGCTGCGGGGAGGAGGGTTATGGTAAGGCTGCAGGGAGGGTTAGAGTTAGGCTGCGGGGAGGAGGGTTATGGTAAGGCTGCAGGGAGGGAGGTTATGGTAAGGGTGTGGGGAGAAGGGTTATGGTAAGGCTGCAGGGAGGGGGCTAGGGTTAGGCTGCGTAGAGGAGGGTTAGGGTTAGGCTGCGGGGAGGAGGGTTATGGTAAGGCTGCAGGGAGGGAGGTTATGGTAAGGCTGTGGGGAGAAGGGTTATGGTAAGGCTGCAGGGAGGGGGCTAGGGTTAGGCTGCGTAGAGGAGGGTTAGGGTTAGGCTGCGGGGAGGAGGGTTATGGTAAGGCTGCAGGGAGGGGGGTTATGGTAAGGCTGTGGGGAGGAGGGTTATGGTAAGGCTGCAGGGAGGGTTAGGGTTAGGCTGCAAGGAGGAGGGTTATGGTAAGGCTGAAGGGAGGAGGGTTATGGTAAGGCTGCAGGGAGGAGGGTTATGGTAAGGCTGCAGGGAGGAGGGTTATGGTAAGGCTGCGGGGAGGAGGGTTATGGTAAGGCTGCGGGGAGCGGGGGTTAGGGTTAGGCTGCAGGGAAGAGGGTTATGGTAAGGCTGTGGGGAGAAGGGTTATGGTAAGGCTGCAGGGAGGGTTAGGGTTAGGCTGCAAGGAGGAGGGTTATGGTAAGGCTGAAGGGAGGAGGGTTATGGTAAGGCTGCAGGGAGGGGGGTTATGGTAAGGCTGTGGGGAGGAGGGTTATGGTAAGGCTGCAGGGAGGGTTAGGGTTAGGCTGCAAGGAGGAGGGTTATGGTAAGGCTGAAGGGAGGAGGGTTATGGTAAGGCTGCAGGGAGGAGGGTTATGGTAAGGCTGCAGGGAGGAGGGTTATGGTAAGGCTGCGGGGTGGGGGGGTTAGGGTTAGGCTGCAGGGAGAAGGGTTATGGTAAGGCTGCCGGGAGAAGGGTTATGGTAAGGCTGCGGGGAGCGGGGGTTAGGGTTAGGCTGCAGGGAAGAGGGTTATGGTAAGGCTGTGGGGAGAAGGGTTATGGTAAGGCTGCAGGGAGGGGGGTTATGGTAAGGCTGCATGTAAGAGGGTTATGGTAAGGCTGCAGGGAGGAGGGTTATGGTAAGGCTGCAGGGAAGAGGGTTATGGTAAGGCTGCAGGGAGGGGGGTTATGGTAAGGCTGTGGGGAGGGGGATTAGGGTTAGGCTGCAGGGAGGAGGGTTATGGTAAGGCTACGGGGAGGGGGTTATGGTAAGGCTGCGGGGAGAAGGGTTATGGTAAGGCTGCGGGAAGGGGGGGTTAGGTTTAGGGTGCAGGGAGGAGGGTTATGGTAAGGCTGCAGGGAAGGGGGTTATGGTAAGGCTGCAGGGAGGGGGTTATGGTAAGGCTGCAGGGAGGAGGGTTATGGTAAGGCTGCAGGGAGGGGGTTATGGTAAGGCTGCAGGGTTAGGGTTAGGGTTATGGTAAGGCTGTGGGGAGGGGGGTTATGGTAAGGCTGCGGAGAGGAGGGTTATGGTAAGGCTTCAGGGAGGAGGGTTATGGTAAGGCTGCAGGGAGGGGGGTTATGGTAAGGCTGCGGGGAGGAGGGTTATGGTAAGGCTTCGGGGAGGAGGGTTATGGTAAGGCTGCGGGGAGAAGGGTTATGGTAAGGCTGTGGGGAGAAGGGTTATGGTAAGGCTGTGGGGAGAAGGGTTATGGTAAGGCTGCGGGGAGAAGGGTTATGGTAAGGCTGCAGGGAGGGGGGTTATGGTAAGGCTGTGGGGAGAAGGGTTATGGTAAGGCTGCGGAGAGGAGGGTTATGGTAAGGCTTCGGGGAGGAGGGTTATGGTAAGGCTGCAGGGAGGGGGGTTATGGTAAGGCTGCGGGGAGGAGGGTTATGGTAAGGCTTCGGGGAGGGGGGTTATGGTAAGGCTGCGTGGAGGAGGGTTATGGTAAGGCTTCGGGGAGGAGGGTTATGGTAAGGCTGCAGGGAGAGTTAGGGTTAGGCTGCGGGAAGGAGGGTTATGGTAAGGCTGCAGGGAGGAGGGTAATGGTAAGGCTGCAGGGAGGAGGGTAATGGTAAGGCTGCAGGGATGGGGGTTAGGCAGCCTCGGGGAGGGTTAGGCTGCAGGGAGGGTTAGGGTTAGGCTGCGGGGAGGAGGGTTATGGTAAGGCTGCAGGGAGGGTTAGAGTTAGGCTGCGGGGAGGAGGGTTATGGTAAGGCTGCAGGGAGGGGGGTTATGGTAAGGCTGTGGGGAGGAGGGTTATGGTAAGGCTGCAGGGAGGGAGGTTATGGTAAGGCTGTGGAGAGAAGGGTTATGGTAAGGCTGCGGAGAGGAGGGTTATGGTAAGGCTGCAGGGAGAAGGGTTATGGTAAGGCTGTGGAGAGAAGGGTTATGGTAAGGCTGTGGAGAGAAGGGTTATGGTAAGGCTGCAGGGAGAAGGGTTATGGTAAGGCTGCGGGGAGGAGGGTTATGGTAAGGCTGCGGGGAGGAGGGTTATGGTAAGGCTGCGGGGAGAAGGGTTATGGTAAGGCTGCGGGGAGGAGGGTTATGGTAAGGCTGCAGGGAGAAGGGTTATGGTAAGGCTGTGGGGAGAAGGGTTATGGTAAGGCTTCGGGGAGGAGGGTTATGGTAAGGCTGTGGGGAGAAGGGTTATGGTAAGGCTGCGGGGAGGAGGGTTATGGTAAGGCTGCGGGGAGAAGGGTTATGGTAAGGCTGCGGGGAGGAGGGTTATGGTAAGGCTGCAGGGAGAAGGGTTATGGTAAGGCTGTGGGGAGAAGGGTTATGGTAAGGCTTCGGGGAGGAGGGTTATGGTAAGGCTGCAGGGAGGGGGGTTATGGTAAGGCTGTGGGGAGAAGGGTTATGGTAAGGCTGTGGGGAGAAGGGTTATGGTAAGGCTTCGGGGAGGAGGGTTATGGTAAGGCTGCGGAGAGGAGGGTTATGGTAAGGCTGTGGGGAGAAGGGTTATGGTAAGGCTGTGGGGAGAAGGGTTATGGTAAGGCTTCGGGAGGAGGGTTATGGTAAGGCTGCAGGGAGAAGGGTTATGGTAAGGCTGTGGGGAGAAGGGTTATGGTAAGGCTGTGGGGAGAAGGGTTATGGTAAGGCTTCGGGGAGGAGGGTTATGGTAAGGCTGCAGGGAGAAGGGTTATGGTAAGGCTGTGGGGAGAAGGGTTATGGTAAGGCTGCGGAGATGAGGGTTATGGTAAGGCTGCGGAGAGGAGGGTTATGGTAAGGCTGCGGGGAGGAGGGTTATGGTAAGGCTGTGGGGAGAAGGGTTATGGTAAGGCTGTGGGGAGAAGGGTTATGGTAAGGCTTCGGGGAGGAGGGTTATGGTAAGGCTGCGGAGAGGAGGGTTATGGTAAGGCTGCAGGGAGAAGGGTTATGGTAAGGCTGTGGGGAGAGGGGTTATGGTAAGGCTTCAGGGAGAAGGGTTATGGTAAGGCTTCGGGGAGGAGGGTTATGGTAAGGCTGCAGGGAGAAGGGTTATGGTAAGGCTGTGGGGAGAAGGGTTATGGTAAGGCTGTGGGGAGAAGGGTTATGGTAAGGCTGTGGGGAGAAGGGTTATGGTAAGGCTGTGGGGAGAAGGGTTATGGTAAGGCTGCGGGGAGAAGGGTTATGGTAAGGCTGCAGGGAGGGGGGTTATGGTAAGGCTGTGGGGAGAAGGGTTATGGTAAGGCTGCGGAGAGGAGGGTTATGGTAAGGCTTCGGGGAGGAGGGTTATGGTAAGGCTGAGGGGAGGAGGGTTATGGTAAGGCTTCGGGGAGGGGGGTTATGGTAAGGCTGCGTGGAGGAGGGTTATGGTAAGGCTTCGGGGAGGAGGGTTATGGTAAGGCTGCAGGGAGAAGGGTTATGGTAAGGCTGCAGGGAGAAGGGTTATGGTAAGGCTGTGGGGAGAAGGGTTATGGTAAGGCTTCGGGGAGGAGGGTTATGGTAAGGCTGTGGGGAGAAGGGTTATGGTAAGGCTGCAGGGAGGAGGGTTATGGTAAGGCTGCAGGGAGGGGGGTTATGGTAAGGCTGTGGGGAGAAGGGTTATGGTAAGGCTGTGGGGAGAAGGGTTATGGTAAGGCTGTGGGGAGAAGGGCTATGGTAAGGCTGTGGGGAGAAGGGTTATGGTAAGGCTGCAGGGAGGGGGGTTATGGTAAGGCTGTGGGGAGAAGGGTTATGGTAAGGCTGCGTAGGAGGGTTATGGTAAGGCTTCGGGGAGGAGGGTTATGGTAAGGCTGCGGGGAGGAGGGTTATGGTAAGGCTTCGGGGAGGAGGGTTATGGTAAGGCTGCAGGGAGGGGGGTTATGGTAAGGCTGCAGGGAGAAGGGTTATGGTAAGGCTGTGGGGAGAAGGGTTATGGTAAGGCTTCGGGGAGGAGGGTTATGGTAAGGCTGTGGGGAGAAGGGTTATGGTAAGGCATCGGGGAGGGGGGTTATGGTACGGCTGCGGAGAGGAGGGTTAGGGGATAGAGGGGAAGGGTTACAGTACTTACCATCAAGAATAAGAATAAGAATACTTCATTGTCATTAACAAGACAAGACAAATGAAATGTCAATGAAATTTTCCAATAAACATCCTGCACAATAAAACAAACAATAATACAAGTCTTACGTATAAATTGTCTCATTTCATTAAGCCGTTTAGTGCACGTATAGCTGTTGGAATACGTTCTGTATGCGTACGTACACTTCTAAAGCGTTTTTGTGATGATAATCTCTCAAAAACTGAGTAATTAGGATGACTAGAATCTGCCAATATGTTTCTAGCTCTTTTTAACACTCTCTTTTCATAAAGATCATGTATACATGGAATGGACACAGCAATGACCCTGTTCTGACCACACGTTCCAAGGAAATCTTCTCAGCCACAGTAGTTTCCATACCATACTGTTACCCTGTAAGTCAGAATACTCTCTACTATACTGCCATAAAACTTAAGCGTATATGTACTCAAACAAGCAGCTTTAAGTCGTCTTAAGAAAAAAAGGTGCTGCTGCGCCTTCTTAATACCCCTTTTCCACTATAAGCACGGGTCGCAGCCGTGTCGCCTGACACGCTGCGACCCGTGCTACAGCCCCCTTTCAGCAGCGCTCACCAACCCGGCATATTGCCGGGTTGGTGACGCTGCTAGTGACGTGGCAGGGGCGGCGCTGGGAGATCACATGATCTCCCAGCGCCGCCCTCCCTATACACTGTGAACGGGAGCCGTTCACACTAGAACGGCTCCCGTTCACACTAGACAGCTAGCCGGGTTGAACACGTGTTCAACTCGGCTAGCTACCCGGGTAGGATTCCCGGATCACTTGATCCGGGAATTTGCCGGGGGACCCGTTTCCACTAGGGAAAAACACGGGTAAATGCGCGCCCCCGCACATTTACACGTGTTTTAAGGAGCTAGTGGAAAAGGGGTATAACTAAGAAAGTACAGTTTAAAGACCAGGTTAGGTCTCTGGAAATATAGATGCCCAAAAACTTGAAAGAATCTACCTCCTCAATTTGCATGCCATCCACAAAAACAGGGAGTAGTGGTCTTCGACTACCTCGCCTAAAATCAACTGCCAACTCCTTCGTTTTAGATGAATTTAAAAGCAAACTATTTTCTTTACTCCATTTTAACAATCTAAAAACCTCCTGTCTATAAGCATCCTCATCATTTTCGCTAATCAAACCAACTACCGCTGTATCATCGGCAAATATCACTACCAACAATTATATGTAAATATGGAATATAATAATGGGCTCAGGACACACCCCTGAGGCACACCAGTTTTTAACTGCACCTCGCTAGAAACAAAACTACCTAGCTTAACTACTTGGGGGCCATCAGTCAAAAAATTTAAAATCCAATTGCACGTAAACCCATTTAAGCCTAGAGAAAAAAGTTTAGAGACCAGAGATACTGGTATTATAGTATTAAAAGCAGAACTAAAATCCAAAAATAAAATTCTTACATATGTCCCCTTCTTCTCTAAGTGGTTCTGCGCCTGGTGTAATACAGTCAGAACTGCATCATCAGTAGAGCGATTCTCTCCATATGCAAATTGCAAAGGATCAAAATTTGCTGAAAAATTAGATTTAATATGTCTTAACATCAGACGTTCCAAGCACTTCATAACCAGGGAAGTCAGTGCAATAGGACGATAATCGTGTAAACATTTGGGAACTATACAATAATGTAAAGATACATTAAAAAGCAACGTAAGGATACCCACTAACTGATCGCTACAGTCCCTAAGGATTTTACCCTGAATCATATCAGGACCAGCGGCTTTACCTATAGTGACACCACGCAAACATCTCAAGACTTCTTGTTCGTCAAGTATTATGGGGACCTCGCCTAGTCTAGTCTCCACAGCTTCAACACTGATATTATTTTTCTTGTCAAATCTGGAGTAAAAAGTATTTAACTCTTCTACTAGGGAACTATTCTCTACCCTTTGCTCTACCTTTTTTGGTGTCAGGATCCTGCGCATCGGGATGCTGCTGTCGGTATTCTGACTGCCGGCATCCCGATACCATCCCCTCTCACCCTACTGGAAATTCCTTGGACTGAGAACATTTTTATTTATTATCAGGATGGACTATACAGGTCTTCTCTAATATTCATATGCAAAGCAGGTTTGTAATTTATTAGTAAGTTCTCTGATTAGCAGACATTGGTCTGCAGTATTCTGCAAGATTAATTTGTAGATTCTTTTTTCTTTTGATGTTTCATTATCTTCCGTGGCAACCTTTTACACCCTTTGTTGCTTATTGTACACTAGGTGCTTCATCGCGCCCTACGGGCGCTCTTCACACCGTCGGAAGGGGCTACGCCCCCTTAACCCCTGCACGCCTTTCTGGGGTTCAATATATGGAGTATTACCTGCATTCCTAATTTTGTTAGTGTTTGAATATTGCACAATGATAGGGCGTCCGATGGTGAAGGGGGCGTAGTCCCTTGCAACAGGAAGGGGTTTGGGGAGTGGGGACCGCGGATGGGGGAGGGGGTATGAAGGCGCTGTGGGTGGGGTAGGAGCAGGGGTGTCGCAGGTGGGGGATGGCAGCTGCAGGGCTGTTGCGGATGGAGGAGGGGTTCCGAAGGCGCTGCAGATGGGGAAGGGGTGGGTGCGGGTGTGCAGTGGATGGGGGAGGTGTCCAGGGGGCGCGGTGGGTGGGGGAGGGGTGGATGCAAGGGTAACATGGGTGGGGGAGTGGCGGGTGCGGTGCTGTTGCGAATGGTGTAGACGATGCGGATTGGGAAGGGCCTGCTGCGTGGGTGGGGTAGGGGATCCAAAGGTGCAGCGGGCGGGGGAGAGCCAGATGCGGGGTGTGGCGGATGGGGGAGGGGCTGCTGCAGATGGGGGAGGGGTTTGGAAGACACTGCGGGTGGGGTAGGGGGTCCGAAGGCGCAGTGGGTGGGGGTGCCACGGGTGGTGGAGGGGCAGGTGCGGGGGTTTGCGGGGGATGGGGAGGGGTCCAGGGGCGCTGCAGGTGGTGGAGGGGCCAGTACACAGACAGGCAGTTAGAGAGCAGGATGAGGGTGACAGGGCATAGTGACGGGGAGTACTTAGCAGATATAGGGGTGGGCTACAGGTGTGATGTCACAGTGTGTGTACCTTTGCTCTCATGTGTGAGGTATGTGAGGTATATGTGAGGTATGTGTGAGGTATGTTTGAGGTAAGGATGTGCGGGTCGTGGTGGCCACTAACCTCCAGGCTGCTGCTGTGAGATGGTGACTGCAGAGGGAGGGAGCTCAGACCCAGCAACAATGGGTCGTGGTCAGCATTCCTTCCTGGCCCCGTTCCGCCGCACACTGTCCGCCCCGTCTGACGGGCGTCATTCCTCCATCCTGCATGGCAGCGTCAGCTGCTGTGATCGCGGAGCATAGGTAAGCGTCCGGAGCCCTGTGGGCGGGCAGGCATGGTGTTTCCTTGGAGAGGTGCGGCGCGCGTCCTTAGGCTGCAGACGGAGGGAGCTCCGGCCCAGCAGCAATGTTGATTAGTGCGTGTCCCGTCCTGGCGCTGTCCCGCTGCACATGCTCCGCACCGCTTGCCGCTGAGCATGGCAGCCCTTGTCTGTATGCTGCAGATGCTGATCTAGCGGTGCCTGAGCTAGCGCCCTCTCCCTGGGGTGTGGGTGTCAGGCGGCAGGTATGGTGTGTAGGTGGGAGAGGAGCTGCGGGCGGCGACTCGCTGCCTGCAAGTACCCTCCATATCAGCGCTGTTCCCCTCCCTGCAGATAGTGTCAGTGGCCGTGGTGTACTTTTGCTACTGGTGGCTAGGGCCGGTGCTAGGGTGTTCGGCGCCCCCCTGCAAACTATGAATTTTGCGCCCTCCCATATTCCTTTGTTGTGCATCGGGAAAAGTGGTGTGGTCTCACAACTAAGGGGCATGGCCACACAATAGTACCCCCATTTAAAATTACGCCACAATGTAGCACAATCTTATTCATCTTATACGTAATGCCCCACCCGTAGTAGTAGCGTCCATATACGTAATGCCCCCCCCAATAGTAGTAGTGTCCTTATACATAATGCCCCCCCAGTAGTAGTAGCAGTTATATGTAATGCTCCCCAACAGTAATAGTAGCATCCTTATACATAATGCCCCCCCAATAGTAGTAGTGTCCTTATACATAATGCCCCCCCAATAGTAGTAGTGTCCTTATACATAATGCCCCCCCAATAGTAGTAGTGTCCTTATACATAATGCCCCCCCAATAGTAGTAGTGTCCTTATACATTGTCAAAGTCAGAAAAATGTCTCAATGCACGTTGCCATATTTGCACCGCACACTGGTCCGCGCTGCGCGTGCGTACGCTCTCCCGTGGAGGCGCATACCCGCAATAGCGTGCACTCGCAGGCGCGGTATGCGTATTTACGGTAGAGTTTATGTAGTCGTAGCGTGCGACTCATTCGTTACAAATGTTCACAATTAATGTAGTTTATAGATCATGGTCCCTTTGATAGATTCTGAAAGTTTGGTTAAAATACAATGTCCCAGAGCTGAGGAATCCCTCTTTATATCGTACGAAGGGTCTAACAGGAATCATACAGCAGTGTTTGGTACCCATCGGAAGAGTATTTAATTAGCAATATTCCGGTGTTGGTTTGGAGCGTATTAATCGCTCGTGCGAATAGTTATGGACATAAGAAGTTTATGTCCATTTCTATTATTTACACATACTCAGGTATGCGGCGGGAAACCCAGTTTCCCACCCACCTGAGCTGTTGGAAATCGTCACAGCCCACCTGTATGAATCACCCTATGACCTTTTGTTATGATACAGGGCCGAATTCCTTCGGCCAATGGACAATGGGATTGTAGGACCAGGAGATTGCATTGTGTGTGGGGCATAAATAGGCAGGCCGACCACATCCAGCTCTCACTCTTCAACGGTTCTCATTGCTGAAAATCGGGTGCTGGATGTCCAGGCGCATGCGATCGTTTCCCCTTGTGCGTAAGTTTCTCTCCGTAATCATTGTCTTTCTGTGAGCCAATTTCTCTCATCTCTCTCTCTCTCTCTGTTCTGTTCTCTCATATCTCCCCTAGACTAGGATAGTATTGTATTGTATTAGATAGTATTGTATTGTATTGCATTTAGGTCAGTGTAGTATTGTCTTTTTGTATTTATTGTTTAGTTCTGTGGTTAGGAAGTCTCTGTTATATTGTAGTGTATCATTTGTACTGTTATCCCCTTTTACAAGTATATTAGATATAATACAGTTAATAGGCTTTGGAACCTAAACCAGTATCTGTGCATTTTCTATAGTGTTAAGTGTTCACTTGAGCGTCGGTGACGCTCAAGCAGCTTTGTAGTTAGTCAGGTTACACAAGGTTGCACTTACACCCTGTACTCACATTAAGGTATTCTGTGTATTTCTTTGGTATAAGGTTTAAACATTAAGGTATAGCGTTGTGAGCGTCTGCGCCGCTGGTGACCTCCTCGTGGTCTCGAGCGTAAGCTACGCCATAGCGAATCATTACTCTAGTCATAGCCAATAACGTGTCCTGTGATCACTGGGCCGTGAGCGAACGTGACGCTTGAGCGTCTCGCTTACTGCTGAGCGATCGTTACGCAAATAACGTACCATTACGGTACTTCTTAAGTAAACAGCGTACAGTGTTCTTAGACTTCATAAAGGGTTGTTATACGACAAAGGAATTTAGCATTGTCAATTGGGGACTCGTCCTATCCTTCTCATATCTGCACTAGGTAGATCAGCAGACATTATCCCCCAGCAAAGGGTGGGAGATTGTCTCATAGTGCTGGCGGGATAAGCGTCTGCTTCGCTTAGATAAAGAGTGCTGAAGGAATCCGGGAACCGGAAGTAAGAACAAAACGCTTGTGTCTTTTAAAACTGTTTATTTCTCTTCTGTCTTGCGTATACACGCACGCATACATATATCTGCATTTTCTGTTTCATTTTCGTATATCACTATTCCTGTTTGCCAAATTTTATAGTTGATAGAAAGTGCTAAAAAGAGATTTGCTGTTATTTCATAGTAGAGGTGATAGTTAAAGTATAGAACAAACACACGGTTTGTCTGAGATACAAGGCAGTCAGTGTGGATTGCGGTAGATGATCAGGGATCATTTACATTGATAAAAGTATATATTGTGTTACGGTGGATCCTTTGCATTGCGTACACGTGTCGCTAACAAAGACTAGCGTACGCAATCCAAAAGGCAGACGCACGCAGCGTACATTACGCAACGTAGCGTCCGGTTACGCCCACGTAGCTCAAGTCACGAAAAAAGTGAAGTAACGCAAAGGCGATAATTAACGCACAGCGGTAGATAACGCGACGCGGTAAATAACGCAAATCTATTTTTGGAAAAATCTGAAATTTAGTTTAACAGATCCTGCTCCTAATTGGTAACACTTTTGGCCTAAAGACAATTTCTGCGCAGAAATAGATATAGAAACAAAAGTGTACATGTGTTGAGTGAGTGTGTTTTGTATACAAAAGTTTATATAACTTTAAGGTGGAACCAAAAGGAAAGTCGGGTACTCGTCAAGGGACATACGTGTAAGTGACATATACGGTGGCTAGGGAGGCATCCCTGGTTAAATAATATTTGAGCATTAGAGTATAGCGGACCATAAGGTAACAAGACCAGGAGGTCGTAAGGTAAAAGGTCCGCTATAAAAGTCCAGTGGCACAACGCCTGGGGTGTTGGTGCAGAACCCATATAGGCCATAAGCTCTTGCTGAAGGAATCGCGGCCGGAAACATCGATTCCATTGATCTTTCAGTACATGACAAGTAGTGCTCGTGTACTGAACGATTGGACCGCACGTAATTGTGTGCAGTAGTTAGTAATCTGACCTAATACCATTAGAGTAAAGTGGTCACAAACGCTATTTGTACATTCTGACGTGATTTGTGTAATTTTTTATTTTTGGAAGGGAAGTTCGCTGGTCACTCAGGAACTATCCAACAACCGATACTTGCTGGGGAACGCGCCCCAGTAAATAAAGGTTCACAGGGGCCCTAGGTTGGGTACAGCAGCTCTGGTTACAGTGATTGCAGTACTGGCCAACGTGGGCGAGAAGTAAGTGGGGTACTTGATAAACCACCACCGCCGGCCTGCCCAAGGACATCTTGGTTTGTTTGTAAGGGTTCGCTGAAAACCTTGAGATAAAGATCCAAGGAGGAATAAGCAACGCCTGCAGATTATGGGGGCCATTTGTTCAGGTAGGGGGCGATCAACCTCGGTTCGGGTTGATTCAGAGAACCGACCAGTTGGGTCGGCACGATATGTAATGTGTGAAAAATACGGTAGTCACACAGAGGTTTTATGTGATGAATGGGAGAGAATGACTGTACAAGACAGGGACAAATTCCCAAGAATAGGTAGCTTCAGTCCAGAAGTGTTACAAAATTTAAGGAGGAGGATATGTCTCGTAAAATCAACAAAGAGACGAATTCAACATCATGATTGTTTACAGTTATGGCACCAGGAAGGTGAGATACAGAGAGGTTTGGCTCTGGCGGCAGGATCTGGGGCAGTCAGGAAGTTGATTGCCACAGCTCCTCCTCCACCATACATTGCAGGAGAGAAGTTGATTGCGGAGAGAAACGCACTGGGTTGTAAAACACAAACTCTTAGTAACCCTGTAAATGTTAATGACGTTAACCAAATAACTCATGCAAGTATTAACCCGTGCAAGATGTACCCTGTTTTGAACCTTCCTCAGGAGTGTGATCAAGAAGACGATTCAGCAACAATTTCAGCTCTCTCTCTTGCAGCCACCATAGCAGAGACCACAGTAGGCACAGCGACACCCACGAGATTAGTGAAAGCCCCTAGCGGAGGGATAGGTGAGGTCGTGTCAACGGGTAAGTACGGCACCATGCACTACACTGAAACAATTGTACCACAACAAGCAGTAGAATCTACACAGGAAGAGGCTGTTAGAATTGCTCCTGTAAGGGTAATAGCAGTTCCCAATGGAAAAACAGATGTGTCTGGAGCCACTCCCATAAGGAACATTGCCATGTACACTCCATTTTCCCGAATGGAATTAAGAACAATAGTGTCCGAATTTCCTGACCCCAGGAAGGATTTAGTTGCTAGCCAAAAATACATCAGGGATCTAGGTAACACTGTAGAACCCAACAACAAGGATTGGCAGATACTGCTAAGAGCTTGTTTACCTTCCAATGTTGACGCAACTCAATTTTTAGCTGATTGTGCATTGGATAAAGATGTACCGCTTACAGACGTGTACAACAAGGATAATGTAAAAAGGATAAATTTACAGCTAAAAGAGTATTTCCCAGCCGTTGTTAAATGGAATAAAATATTTTCCATTAAGCAAAAGGAGTCCTCAGGGCTCTGGACGGATGGACATGGTAAACCGGTGGCCCCCAGGGCATACCTTCCATGTCTGGCTGAAGCAGCTCACGGGCTGACTCATCTAGGCAAGGAGGGGATGTGCAAATTGGTAAGAGCATACTGGTGCGCCCCAGGATTCTCCTCTCATGCGAGTAAAAGAGCAATGTCATGCCTTACCTGTCTGAGAAAGAATATTGGAAAAGCAATACCTACAGAACCATCCCATATCCCACCTGCCGGCGGCCCTTTCCAGGTAATACAAATTGACTTCATTCAATTACCCCATGTCGAAATTTGAAATATGTACTTGTTTGTATAGATGTTTTCTCGAATTGGGTCGAAGCTTTTCCCGCAGCTACAAATACCGCTATGTTTACAGCTAAGAAAATTGTGCAGGAATTTGTATGTAGATATGGTATCCCTAGAATCATTGAAAGTGATAGGGGTACCCATTTTACAGGTGATGTCTTTCAAGGAATGTGTAAGTTGATGGGAATTGATAGTAAGCTGCACACTCCGTACCGTCCACAGGCGAGTGCGAAGGTCGAAAGAGTGAACAGCACTATTAAAAATAAATTGAGTAAAGTAATGGCAGAGACAGGATTGACGTGGCCAGAAGCTTTACCCATTGTTTTGTATAGCATCAGAACCACTCCCAGGTCCCCTCTTAATCTGTCTCCTTTTGAAATTCTGTTTGGTCGACAACCGCATGTCATGATTAACCCTCAGGATGATTTGAAATGTAACAATGAAGTAACTGTAAAATACTTGATTAACATGAGTAAACAGTTGAGGAATCAAAATGATAATCTGAAGTTGGTGATTCCTGATTTACCAGATAGTAATTGTCATGACATTGAACCTGGGGATTATGTAATGATACGAAATTTTCTACGCTCAGGTTGTCTTATTGATAGATGGGAAGGACCATACCAGGTCTTATTGACTAGCACCACAGCATTGAAGGTTGCTGAGAGAGAGACTTGGGTCCATTCATCCCACTGCAAAAAGGTTGCCGATCCAGAGAAGTCCCGTGATAAGGAACAGACGGTAGAGGTTGTATCACTGGAGTGTCTGTTCCAGGAGGACTGAGGCGGCACCTGAGCCTTGAAGACCGAAAGCAGTTGTCGACTCCCTTCTCCCTTTTATTGTTTTTCTCCACTTCCCAGCCCCTCTCCCTTAAGATTTCTTTTTCCCCCTTCTCATTCTTCTCTATTTTTTTCCTCAAAGATGGACTTGCCCCAAGAGACTGTGATCCGGATTTTGATGTTAACCATGATGTTGACCAGAGCAGTCTGTTCCGGCGAGAGTACCATAGAGGTCGAGAGAGGTTCTGGAATGGGTTCCGATTATGATGATGGAGGCGTAGTTTTCCAAGATCAACCAAACCAACAAGCAAAGGCGAGTATCAGAAAACGATCCGATAGAAGAAATTGTGATGGATTGTTAGCTGAAGAAAATTGTATCTGTAGGCTCTGTGATAATCTGGTTGAAGATGGATGCATAAAGAAATGCCAATCTAGTTTTAATATCCATATGGACCGGCATCCATTGAGTGACTATCACTCCTTAGTGGGTAACGTGTTAAACCAAACAGATTGTTGGGTATGCTCTCAAGTACCTCAGGGTCACAGTAAATCAGGGCTAGTACCATTTCCTTTAACGTTAGGGGAGGTACTTGAGCTAAGTGGTGGGAGACCGGTGGACCGGAGGTTTAACATCTCCAGCCCTCCTAGTTTGAAGCTCCACCAATACCATGTGGATAGGTCCCTCTTATGTTTTAACATCTCCAATCCCAGAAAGCCGGGAAATTGGGAAGTGTCATGGAGCAACCTTACCATGACCTTTTCACACAGAGCAGATAGAATGCCTACAGATACAGAGCTCGTACGCCACATAGCCAGTAGAGGAAAATCTTTCCGGTATCGATATACCTTAGGAAGTAGGATTACTAGAGTTGGAGAGGTATCACCAGGATACTGTGCACATATCGTACAAACCGATACGTGCATTAGGCAGATGGAAGAATTAGGGTCAGGAGATTTCACCTGGAAGGTTTGTAACATGGTCATGTCCTTCTCCGTCCCTTATGTTCTCCCCGATGATGCATATTTCATATGCGGGAGAAAGGCGTACAAGTGGCTTGCCCCAAACTCTGAAGGATTGTGTTATATTGGAAAAGTATTGCCTGAAGTGATGACTGTTACACATGACAAAATGAAGGACATACACCGTGGTGCCCAAGCTCCTTATACTCACACTCATTACGAGCACCGAGTTAAAAGACAACTGTCAGAAAGGTTAGAGCATCCGGCCTCTGATCTTATCCATGAATCCACCGGGATTCAGGTTCTGGTAGCGTTAGATTTCACTCGTACCGCTCGAGGAGTGATGAATTATAGATACATTTCCGCACTCGCCAATTTGTTAGATAATATCACTGAAATGTATGATGACACGTTTAGATACACTGGAAGAGAACTTCAAGCTTACAAAACAGAACTAGTTCAGCATAGGATGGTTCTTAATTATCTTACAGCAGTAACAGGCGGATATTGTGTTACATTGGCAACACAGTACGGCATAAAGTGTTGCACGTATATCACAAATAGCACCGAGGACCCGGTAGAGGTCATAGACCAAAAGATGGACGATATTCTCCAATTGAAGTGGGAATTTCGTCGAAAACACAATCTCACCCTTGCTGCTGTAGGTAATGAGCTGACTGGTTGGGTGTCATGGTTGAACCCGCGAAATTGGTTCTCCGGTTTGGGAGACTGGGCTCAAGGAGTCATAATGGATGTTGGAAAGTTTCTACTATGTATCTTGGGTGTCGTTATATCGATTGGATTGATATTTAGATGCGGGCAGGCTTTAATGAGGTGCAAACAAAGTACAAAAGTGATGAGCTTGAGGAGTGAGGAAACCGTAATTAACCTGGATTTGATTTATGACCCAATGATAGAAACCAGGATGTGATGAAAATGCGATTATACGGTCCGTTTCTTTCACCTGTTTTTCTGCTTTTTCTCCAAGATACAAAGACCCCCTTGGACGAGGAAGCTGACGAGACGAGATGTATACAGACAACGGATTGACCAAAGAAGAAGATTTGACAACTTTAAATATGGACACTTGATGAACTTTGCCATGGATCCCCAGTTTCCCTAGTACTTTTAAACTCACGCTAGCCCAACATTTTTTGTAAATCTGATGGCTCAGACAAAGCTATTTGCTCATGCCCAAGGAGCAATACAGCGCAAAGAAGACGACTCTCAACAGATACCGAACACAACTTCGACGACAGATGTACATTTCCCTGACATAGAATATCATTGCATTTTTCGTAAGTGTTCTTTATCTTCATCTCTACAACCCTCAGGTAACGACACACATAGACGATAGGGAATACAGGCACAGATATCAGCAACCACATACCTCCCCCATTCATGTATCATCAACTAAAATGTGCTCCCCATTTTGTTCAAAATCCGAAAAGAGCTCGGTAAAGTTTGACAGCCCATCCACAGACCTGTACCACAGGATAAGAAGGAATTCAAATGTATACTTCGCAATACCTCGAAGCTTGATTTACAACACGTACGGCACGATGATACATGACCCCCCAAACATGGATTCATACACACATGCTTCTGCTATCTCACTAGGTCATACCCTCTTCACACCTTCTCCTCTCTCCTCCCTTACCCAACCATGGAAATCAATTAACCCCTGACTTGCATTTTTCTCCTTAAATGTTTTGTGGCAGTTATTATTGACTGCCAAAGGGTGGACTGTCAAAGTCAGAAAAATGTCTCAATGCACGTTGCCATATTTGCACCGCACACTGGTCCGCGCTGCGCGTGCGTACGCTCTCCCGTGGAGGCGCATACCCGCAATAGCGTGCACTCGCAGGCGCGGTATGCGTATTTACGGTAGAGTTTATGTAGTCGTAGCGTGCGACTCATTCGTTACAAATGTTCACAATTAATGTAGTTTATAGATCATGGTCCCTTTGATAGATTCTGAAAGTTTGGTTAAAATACAATGTCCCAGAGCTGAGGAATCCCTCTTTATATCGTACGAAGGGTCTAACAGGAATCATACAGCAGTGTTTGGTACCCATCGGAAGAGTATTTAATTAGCAATATTCCGGTGTTGGTTTGGAGCGTATTAATCGTTCGTGCGAATAGTTATGGACATAAGAAGTTTATGTCCATTTCTATTATTTACACATACTCAGGTATGCGGCGGGAAACCCAGTTTCCCACCCACCTGAGCTGTTGGAAATCGTCACAGCCCACCTGTATGAATCACCCTATGACCTTTTGTTATGATACAGGGCCGAATTCCTTCGGCCAATGGACAATGGGATTGTAGGACCAGGAGATTGCATTGTGTGTGGGGCATAAATAGGCAGGCCGACCACATCCAGCTCTCACTCTTCAACGGTTCTCATTGCTGAAAATCGGGTGCTGGATGTCCAGGCGCATGCGATCGTTTCCCCTTGTGCGTAAGTTTCTCTCCGTAATCATTGTCTTTCTGTGAGCCAATTTCTCTCATCTCTCTCTCTCTCTCTCTCTCTCTCTCTGTTCTGTTCTCTCATATCTCCCCTAGACTAGGATAGTATTGTATTGTATTAGATAGTATTGTATTGTATTGCATTTAGGTCAGTGTAGTATTGTCTTTTTGTATTTATTGTTTAGTTCTGTGGTTAGGAAGTCTCTGTTATATTGTAGTGTATCATTTGTACTGTTATCCCCTTTTACAAGTATATTAGATATAATACAGTTAATAGGCTTTGGAACCTAAACCAGTATCTGTGCATTTTCTATAGTGTTAAGTGTTCACTTGAGCGTCGGTGACGCTCAAGCAGCTTTGTAGTTAGTCAGGTTACACAAGGTTGCACTTACACCCTGTACTCACATTAAGGTATTCTGTGTATTTCTTTGGTATAAGGTTTAAACATTAAGGTATAGCGTTGTGAGCGTCTGCGCCGCTGGTGACCTCCTCGTGGTCTCGAGCGTAAGCTACGCCATAGCGAATCATTACTCTAGTCATAGCCAATAACGTGTCCTGTGATCACTGGGCCGTGAGCGAACGTGACGCTTGAGCGTCTCGCTTACTGCTGAGCGATCGTTACGCAAATAACGTACCATTACGGTACTTCTTAAGTAAACAGCGTACAGTGTTCTTAGACTTCATAAAGGGTTGTTATACGACAAAGGAATTTAGCATTGTCAACATAATGCCCCCCCAGTAGCAGTAGCAGTTATATGTAATGCCCCACAACAGTAATAGTAGCATCCTTATACGTAATGCCCCCCAGTAGTAGTAGTGTCCTTATACGTAATGCCCCCCAGTAGTAGTAGCAGTTATATGTAATGCCCCACAACAGTAATAGTAGCATCCTTATACGTAATGCCCCCCAGTAGTAGTAGCAGTTATATGTAATGCCCCACAACAGTAATAGTAGCATCCTTATACGTAATGCCCCCCAGTAGTAGTAGTGTCCTTATACGTAATGCCCCCCAGTAGTAGTAGCAGTTATATGTAATGCCCCCCCAGTAGTAGTAGCAGTTATATGTAATGCCCCCCCAGTAGTAGTAGCAGTTATATGTAATGCCCCACAACAGTAATAGTAGCATCCTTATACGTAATGCCACCCCTGTAGTAGTAGCAGTTATATGTAATGCCCCACAACAGTAATAGTAGCATCCTTATACGTAATGCCACCCCTGTAGTAGTAGCATCCTTATACATAATGTGCCCCCAGCAGTAGTACCGTCCTTATACATAATGCCCCCCCAGTAGTAGTAGCATCCTTATACATAATGCCCCCCCAGTAGTAGTACCGTCCTTATACATAATGCCCCCCCAGTAGTAGTAGCATCCTTATACATAATGCCCCCCCAGCAGTAGTACCGTCCTTATACATAATGCCCCCCCAGTAGTAGTAGCATCCTTACATGTAATGCCCTCCCAGTAGTAGTAGCACCGTCCTTATACATAATGCCCCCCAGAAGTAATAGAGTCCTTATACATAATGCCCCCCCAGTAGTAGCGTCCTTATATGTAATGCCCCCCAGTATTAGTAGCCTCCTTATACGTAATGTCCCCCTATAGTAGTAGCGTCCTTATACGTAATGCCCCCCCATAGTAGTAGCGTCCTTATACGTAATGCCCCCCCTATAGTAGTAGCGTCCTTATACGTAATGCCCCCCCATAGTAGTAGCGTCCTTATACGTAATGCCCCCCATAGTAGTAGCCATAGGCGTGCGCAGCACATTTTATTAGGGGGTGCACCGTTGGAGGGGCGTGTCTAGCACCATCTGTTGACGGTCAACGCAATATAAAATATCCACCCTTGTACCAATCCTAATAAAGCAGATGCATTGTCAGATGTTGTGGTGTGCACCAAACAAACACCCCTGATGGCACTCACTGCAATTACAGTGCTCCTCCTCAGCCTGGTCTGGCTCCCCCTCTCTTTCCCCTGCAAGCTGCAGCAGCTTACTTACAAGTCAGTCACTCACTGACACTGACAGTCGCAGACTAGTACTGCTGCTGCTGGAAAAATGAGTGACATGTCAATGTTGCTGCCGACCAACTGCCAGTATTGAATTTGTCTTCCTAAGAGGAACCCTGGCTGCATGCTGATCCTCATCAGTGGCTGGCGTTGGCATAGCATAGAAGGAGAGAGGTGGGCATGTGACGGGTTGGCGTGCGAGCAGCATGACGTAATCACGTCACATCACGCTGTTTTTGTACATGGAGGTGGAGCCGGGAGTTTGAAAGCCGGTGGCAGTGGCAACCTTGATTAACCCAGGCTTCCGGTCAGTAATGCAATCCTGACAGGGTGCAGCGCAGAGAGGACAGTAAACAGCCTGCTCGGTGATCGCTGCATCAGGCATGTGAGATCGGAGTGCCAGACATTAGGGGGTGCCTGTGCGCACCAGGCACCCCCCCTGCGCACACCTATGGTAGTAGCGTCCTTATACGTAATGTCCCCCTATAGTAGTAGCGTCCTTATACGTAATGCCCCCCCATAGTAGTAGCCTCCTTATACGTAATGCCCCCCCATAGTAGTAGCCTCCTTATACGTAATGTCCCCCTATAGTAGTAGCGTCCTTATACGTAATGTCCCCCCATAGTAGTAGCGTCCTTATACGTAATGTCCCCCCATAGTAGTAGCGTCCTTATACGTAATGCCCCCCATAGTAGTAGCGTCCTTATACGTAATGCCCCCCCATAGTAGTGGCGTCCTTATACGTAATGCCCCCCTATAGTAGTAGCGTCCTTATACGTAATGCCCCCCCTATATTAGTAGCATCCTTGCATGTAATGGCCCCCCCAGCAGTGGCGTCCATAAAGTGCGCACACACAGACATACCTCACACACACGCAATTCACACATATATACAAACACACACACACCACCATATATACACACACACACACACACACACACACTACACACCCCTATACACACACACACACACACACACACACACACACACTTCTCTCTCACCCTCCACTTACCAAGTCTGGCTGGCCGTCACTGCAATGCTGATTCCACCACTGTTCAGCTGTCTGGTCCCGTGTAGCTCCGCCCCTCTATTCCGTGTAGCTCCGCCCCCTCGTGACACCGTAGCTCCGCCCCCTTTTCGTGACCCGCACTGCACAGCACACAGCCCGCTGTCAGGTGCAAGACCCTACTGTAAGGTAGGGTCTTGCACCTGACTGCTGCTGGCGCTGGGTATGGGGTAGCTCCCTGCAGCAGATGCAGTTGACTCCGCCCAGCTCTGTGACTCCGCCCAGCGATACGGGCACAGAGTCACAGATTAAGGCAAATATATAGGAGATAATCTAGGAAAGTTATTTTATTAGTTTCCTGCTGATTGCCATTTCACATTGTAATACGTCTCAGCATGGGATCAAATGTTTCACAAGGTGGATTTAGCGGAAGAGAGATTGTCACGTCATACAATATCACAAGACTTGTGTCTGCACAGCGCAGCCTGTGCCTCCCATAGCAGCCTGTGCCTCCCATGGCAGCCTGTGCCTCCCATGGCAGCCTGTGCCTCACATAGCAGCCTGTGCCTCCCATGGCATCTTGTGCCTCACATAGCAGCCTGTGCCTCACATAGCAGCCTGTGCCTCCCATGGCAGCCTGTGCCTCCCATGGCAGCCTGTGCCTCCCATGGCAGCATGTGCCTCACATAGCAGCCTGTGCCTCCCATAGCAGCCTGTGCCTCCCATAGCAGCCTGTGCCTCACATAGCAGCCTGTGCCTCCCATAGCAGCCCGTGCCTCCCATAGCAGCATGTCACTGACATTTGTACGTCCGCCCTGCGTGCCAGCTGCATTGTAGCCAGGCTATCTGCTTACGGAACGTATGCTACCTAATAATTATAATTACTGACTTCAAATTTTAGAAGTTAATAAAAGGCAAGAAAGTGACTGAGGAACAATATAGGAACAGCTGGAAATGTGAAAAGGGACATTTATAGGTCAGTAGTTTGTAACACGTATGTGCGATTTTCTCAGCTTCGCAACTGCTGATGGAAAGAGACGCCCGCCGGAGCATCTCAGCTCATTTGCATCCTATACACAAATACAGGGATCATCGGGTCTAAGGGTTGGCCTATGGCAGGGGTGTATCTATGGGTCCGAGCGCCCCTGGCAAAGTAAGGGGTTGGTGCCCCCTACACACATTTGAAATAAGGTGTGAGTATTGGAAATGAGGCATGGTCTTGTGGGTGAAGGGCGTGGACACAATAGTACTTCCAATTCAAATTATGTCACACAGTAGTGTCCCTTATTCACACTATACTTCACAGTAGTGTCTCGTATTCACGTTACACCATCCCTCCCCCCTAACCCTAATACACATTTCCCACAGCCTGACCCTAAACCAGCCCGCCCCAGCATCTTCAGTGGTGCCTAACCCTAACCCACCCTTGCTAATCTCCCTCCCTGCCGCCTAACGCTCCCACCCTCACAGCCTAAACCTTTACCCTTCCATGCGGCTTGCCAGTGGTGACTTTGGCAGGGCCGCAACTAGGGGGGGGCTAGGGGGGAATGTGACCCGGGCGCTGGATCAGAGGGGGTGCCAGGACAGTCACTTTAACGCCTTAACACCGGCCTCCCCCTGCGGCTGCAAGGAGCCGGACGCACTGGACTGAATAAACCGCTGAGACTGGCGCACAGATTACACAACGCCACGGCCAGCCAAGTACCGGGCACTGACTGTCAGCCGCTACCTGGGAGAGCCGACGCCTCCGCAGTGACGCCCCGGGCCTGGGTGATGACAGCAGCCAATCAGCACCGGCTGCCCCGGGCTCACTCCGGGCTTCGTGTGCAGCGAGCAGGAGTGCAGGAAGAGCCGGGTGCGGTGAACAGCAGTCGGCTGTGGGTGATGACTGCTCCACATGCCTGTGCAACCAGCGTAAGGAGAGACACCCGGGGCCAGAGGTAGGCAGCTGCCGCATTCGTGCATTATATAACACAGGGGAGGGGGACTACAAGTTCCAGCCGGTGGGACACGCACACCTGCCGTGTAATGAGCAGCATCTCCAGGTCAGTTAATTGCACCGTACACCCATGCGTGGCTGCAGCTGCCTCCATGCACTGTCAGTGTACAGTCCTCATATCATATGCTGCACCAGTGTCTGTGATAGAGGGATGGTAGTGTACTCATTGCTGTATATTATACACCTGCCATACACCCATGCCGTTTTATATTTTTTCTGTTAATTTGTATTTTTATTACAATCTGTTTTATTTTATTTCTGTATTTTTTTATTTGTGGGGGGTGGGGTGGTGGTGGTGGTGAGGGGTGCCAAATTACTGCCTTGCCCCGGGCGCTGAAAATCCTAGTTTCGGCCCTGACTTTGTCACCAACTCGGACTGGATTTTGGCATTCTGCATCGCTATCTATGTTGGGATGCCAGCATCAGCATTCCGAGCAGTTTCGGGATGCTGGCGTCAGCTTTCCGACCGCCGGGATGCCAAACGCCGGCATCTTGACTGTATCCCGAATGAAATGCTAATGAGATGCTGTGAGATGAGCCTCAAATGGACCCAGCCATTAACCAAACACCATTAGTTGGGTGGTAGAAGTGCTTCCTGTTAGAAAAAAACATCAGGGTGCCATCACTTCCAAGATAAAATGATCAATTAACTGATATACATTTCCTTGAATTGAACCTGGGCTTGAAATAGGTAAGATGTGTATTTTCTATATTACACTCAACAAGTTAAAGTTTTCGCTTACTTACTACTTACTTACATCTAACATGCATGAAAATCGTGTGGTTTTCCAGGTACCACAGTCCCGTCCCCAAAACACTGCCTCTATTTTATTATCTTCAACAACAAATAGACCTATAGCACTGTGCTGTATAATAATTGCTGTGTACCTGGTGAGAGACTGTTACTGCCGGCGCGGCGCCAGTGTTCGTCAGCACAGCACTGCACTAGTGATCAGACTAGTGTCCGTCAGCACTGCACTGCACTAGTGATCAGAGTAGTGTCCGGCAGCACCGCACTGCACTAGTGATCAGACTAGTGTCCGTCAGCACTGCACTGCACTAGTGATCAGAGTAGTGTCCGGCAGCACCGCACTGCACTAGTGATCAGACTAGTGTCCGGCAGCCCCGCACTGCACTAGTGATCAGACTAGTGTCCGGCAGCACCGCACTGCACTAGTGATCAGACTAGTGTCCGGCAGCACCGCACTGCACTAGTGATCAGACTAGTGTTCGGCAGCACCGCACTTGTAATCAGACTCAAAATAAACTACAGTTCCCAGCAGCCTTTGCTGCCGGGAGCTCCCAGCAACAAGGGCTGTTGGGAGCTTTAGTTTATTTTGAGTCTGATTACAAATGCCGTGCTGCCGGACACCAGCGCCGCTCCAGTAATAACAGACTCTCCCAAGGTACAGTCTGACAGTACTACTTCTCTACCCTTTGGCCGCGGGTGGCACAGCCAGGCGGCGCCCCCTCCTTACCTGGCGCCCCTGGCGAGTGCCATCCTGGCCAATGGGAAGATACACCCCTGGCCTATGGCTGCGCAGGCTGGACACAGCAGTAGCGACACAGGCAACATGCTTTTGTACATACTAGCCCACAGCTGAAGGCAGATACATGCCCAAGTTTTTGCAACTACGCCCTCTTAACGCCTCCAAATGGTCACTTCCTGTCAATCACTTTCCCATGAAATCCTCATTGCGAGCAGGATAACAGCGGCACAATGTATTGTGATCGCAGCACATGTACAGTCTGAATAACTCGTCGGCATGATCATTGGCCGTAGCGTATAATATGAATTAGGCCCTTCCTGTGTGTGTCATCATGGAGCCCAGACCAATGATCTTAGGGGGTCTTTGCTGCGGTGTGAACGGGTCAGAAATGCTCTTTCGCGGCGGACACATCGCACACACGCGTTGTTGCCTGGTGACGATAGTCGCCGGGCAACGACGCTGCCAGCGAGAAATGTGATCGCAGCGGCGATCGCAAGAAGACGGACAGGCAGGAGGCATTCCAGGGCGGATACTCACAAGCGTTCGCAGCCCTGCTATGCTAAAATACACTCCCCCATAGGCGGCGTCAGGTTGATTGCACAAGCAAACTACTCGAAATCACCCCCTTAGTAGAGATAGACCATGGAGTCCTTGCACACACAGGCCTAAGTCAGATCTGATCGCACTCACAGTAGCAAATTTGTTAGCTAATGGGCAAAACCATGTGCACTGCAGGTGGGGCAGATGTAACATGTGCAGAGAGAGTTAGATTTGGGTGGGTTATATTGTCTCTGTGCAGGGTAAATACTGGCTACTTTATTTTTACACTGCAATTTAGAGTTCAGTTTGAACACACCCCACCCAAATC
Organism: Pseudophryne corroboree; assembly: GCF_028390025.1. NCBI lineage: Eukaryota > Metazoa > Chordata > Amphibia > Anura > Myobatrachidae > Pseudophryne > Pseudophryne corroboree. The sequence goes on along the minus strand of NC_086455.1, from coordinate 177,558,392 downwards.
TAACTCTCTCTGCACATGTTACATCTGCCCCCCCCCCCCCCCTGCAGTGCACATGTTATATCTGCCCCACCTGCAGTGCACATATTACATCTGCCCTCCCTGCAGTGCACATGTTATATCTGCTCCCCTGCAGTGCACATGTTATATCTGCCCCCCCCCTGCAGTGCACATGTTATATCTGCCCCCTGCAGTGCACACGTTATATCTGCCCCCTGCAGTGCACATGTTATATCTGCCCCCCCATGCAGTGCACATGTTATATCTGCCCCCCTGCAGTGCACATGTTATATCTGCCCCCCTGCAGTGCACATGTTATATCTGCCCCCCCATGCAGTGCACATGTTATATCTGCCCCCCCATGCAGTGCACATGTTATATATGCCCCCTGCAGTGCACATGTTATATCTGCCCCCCATGCAGTGCACATGTTATATCTGCCCCCCCCCCCCCCCCCCCCTGCAGTGCACATGGTTTTGCTCAGTTGTGTACTTTTTTGCTTTGTTAACAAACCTGAATTAGTGGTATGTGTGTTAGCATACTAGGGACAATGATATTGTAACATACGGGTGCGGGGTGTGGACAGGTGTACTATATCTTTTCATTTAGTGAGGTGTAGTCGTGGTGTAAAGGACAGCGTGTGATTCCTGATTGGGGGGGGGGGGGGGAGGGGGGACAAACAAACAAACACTGAACAACATCACCAAACAGGTAATTTCAACTTTAAACTTGTTAGTTTTTTGTACTGTCTGGACATGGCTACTAATAACAGATGCACAGACAAAATTCTTAAAGCTATGTGTGCAAATGCTAGGAGCTTAGGAGACAAAATTTCAGAGCTAATTGCGATAATGACAAGGGATAACCTGGATATTATCACAATTACTGAGTCATGGTGCAATGAGAATCATGACTGGGACATAGCTATACCAGGATACAATTTATTTAGGAAGGATAGAATGGGAAGAATAGGAGGAGGGGTAGCAATGTATGTGAAAAAAAGCATAAATGCTACTTTAATACAAAATGTTGAGGACAAACCTGAGGCCTTTTGGGTCACCACGGAAACTGGTGAGAAGGACATTATTCGCTTTGGGGTGATCTATAGACCACCAGGCCAGGGGCAGGATTTGGACAGGAACCTATTGTTGGACATCTCTAAAATGGCTTTAAAGGGAGAAGTCATAATCATGGGAGACTTTAATTTACCTGATGTAAATTGGGAGGGGTCCTTTGCAAGTTCAGCTACAAGTGGCAAATTTCTAAGTTCCTTACAGGGAGCATCTCTCAAGCAATTGGTGAGGGAGCCCACTCGCAAAGACTCAATATTAGATTTAATTCTTACAAATGGTGACAGGATATCAGACATATATGTGGGTGAGCACCTGGGATCCAGTGATCATCAAGCAGTATGGTTTAGTATAAAGACAGTGTCACGATCCGGGTATCTGGACGCCATTTCTTACCCATCAGATGTCTCCTAAGGCTGGCTCAGCGCTCCAGGACCGGATCCCATCTGTTATCCTAATGTTCACATTCCTGCATCCTCTCCTGTCTCTCTGAGACGCTGTCACAGTAACACCTTATTACATCTGGCATGGCGTCTCCCGCGGCCTCCGCCGCCGTCCCTGAGCTTCTGCATGCAGAGTGTCAGAGTGGCGATTACGTCAGCCGCGGCCTCCGCTGTGTCCGCGTGGTTGGATGTGCACTTGTCAGCCTGGCGTCTCCTGTCTCCAGTGGCCGGCGCCGCCATTACTGTTTTCATTACCACATGGATTACAAACCAAACTTCCCTCCAAGTGTCTGCATGGGCGCAGCCATCTTGGATTCTGTCAGCTGATCATTTCCTCCAATCTGTTATCAGTATTGTTAATCTGCATAATTGCCTAGCCAATCCCTTCCTTGCTGCAGGTATAAATACACTGTGCCTGGGCAAGGAAGGCGTCAGTGCTTTGGTTGTCAAACCTAGTTCCTGTTTGTCTCTCTCCTGTGATTGTCTTCCAGGTTCCAGCTCCTGTCTCAAGACTTCCACCATAGAGACCCGCACCAGCATTCCACCTGCGGTGTAGCCTGACTCTCCAATCCATTGTGGATTCATCTGTTTCCAGCTACAACATTACCTGCTTCCAGCTCAGCTTCCAGCAGAGTACAGCTTCTCTTAAAGGGCCGGTGTCCTTTCTACACTTTGCCACTCTCCACCGGTATTATTATTTCTCCGCTCTCAAGTTCTACATTTCAGTTCATATTTCATCGCTCCCAAGTTCATTTATTATTTAACTGGTTCCAGCCAGTATTCACTCCGTGCTAACAACAGTCTGGTTCCAGCCAGTATCCACAGCAGCCGTTTTATCTTCAGCAACCCAGCTTTTCCTGGAACACCAGCTGGCACAATCCTGGGTTATCTCCATTGCTACAGTTGGGCCTGGTAAGGACTTTCCATCTAGAAGATTATAAGAACTATCTCACACTACCAGTGCCCTGTGGCTCCTGCCATCCTGTAGTACCCAGGAACTGTATTTATTCTTTGCTGACTTTTACGTTTTCTTTTACTGCTGCTGTGTTGCGGAGTTGTCATAATAAACATCATTGACTTTTATCCAAGTTGTCGTGGTCACGCCTTCGGGCAGTTATTATTCATGTTACTTACATGTCCAGGGGTCTGATACAACCTCCCAGGTTCCGGTACATCTCAGCCCCTACAACTGAGGCTGCCTCCCGTCAGCTCAGGCCCTCAGTTGTGACAGTAAGCACTGACCTAATGAATCCAGCCGGAGACCAGGATCAAGCGGCCAGGCCGATGCAAGAACTGGCATTCCGACTAGAACATCAGGAGGCTGCACAGGGCCACATCATCCGCCGTCTCCAGGATTTCTCTACTCGGCTGGATGGGATTCAGACAACTCTCCGTGGATCAGGCGCGTCTGGTGCGTCAACCACAGTGACTCCAGCTATAACCCCACCCACCTTACCCATTTCTGCTCCACATCTTCATCTTCCAACGCCAGCAAAATTTGACGGATCTCCAAGATTCTGCAGGGGATTTCTCAACCAGTGTGAGATTCAGTTTGAGCTACAACCTGGCAATTTTCCCAGTGACCGTACAAAAATTGCCTACATTATTTCTCTTCTCAGTGGCTCAGCCCTTGATTGGGCATCACCGTTATGGGAGAGGTCCGACACCCTGCTATCTTCCTACACTGCCTTCGTGTCAACATTCAGGCGCATCTTCGACGAGCCAGGCCGGGTAACCTCAGCTTCATCCGAGATTCTCCGTTTACGCCAGGGGTCACGTACTGTAGGACAATATCTGATACAGTTCCAGATCCTGGCATCCGAACTGGCATGGAACGACGAGGCCCTGTATGCTGCATTCTGGCATGGCTTATCTGAGCGTATTAAAGATGAGTTAGCTACCAGAGACTTACCTTCTAAGTTAGATGAGCTAATCTCACTCTGCACGAAAGTTGATTTACGTTTCAGAGAGAGAGCAACTGAGCGTGGAAGATCATCTGCTCCAAAATCTTCTGCTCCTCCTCCTCGTCAACTGTCACCATCTAAAGATGAGCCCATGCAACTTGGCCGTTCCCGTTTAACTCCTGCTGAGCGCCGAAGACGTCTCTCCGAGTCTCTCTGTCTCTATTGTGCAGCTCCGTCTCACACCATTAATGCCTGTCCCAAACGTCCGGGAAACTCCAAATCCTAGCTCGCCAAGGAGAGGGCCGGCTAGGAGTAATGATCTCCTCTCCATCTCCTCAAGATTGTAATCTCCCAGTCTCGCTTCAAGTTGCTCAACGTTATCGGAACGTCATTGCCCTCCTTGATTCCGGAGCAGCTGGGAACTTTATTACCGAAGCCTATGTTAAACGGTGGTCCCTACCCACCGAGAGACTTCCTTCGTCCATTTCTTTAACTGCCGTGGATGGCAGCAACATTTTTGATGCAGTTATTTCTTTAAGGACTCTACCAGTTCGTCTGAGAGTGGGAGTTCTTCATTCCGAACTTATTTCTTTTTTAGTGATTCCAAGAGCCACACATCCTGTGGTCCTGGGCCTTCCATGGCTCCGTCTTCACAATCCTACAATTGATTGGACGACTACGCAAATCCTGGCATGGGGTTCCTCCTGTGCTGAGACATGTTTGTTTAAAGTATTGCCTGTCTGTTCTTCCTCCCCCAGGTCGTCTGATGTTCCACCTCCTCCATATCAAGATTTCACGGATGTGTTCAGTAAAGCTTCTGCTGATATCCTTCCTCCTCATAGAGAATGGGACTGCCCGATTGATCTCGTTCCAGGGAAGGTTCCACCTCGAGGCCGAACTTATCCGTTGTCTCTGCCTGAGACGCATTCTATGGAGGAATACATTAAAGAGAACCTAGCAAAGGGGTTCATTCGACCTTCTTCTTCCCCAGCCGGCGCAGGCTTCTTTTTTGTAAAAAAGAAAGATGGTGGTCTGCGGCCGTGCATCGACTACAGAGGTTTGAACGACATTACCATCAAGAACCGTTATCCTTTACCCCTGATTACTGAGCTCTTTGACAGAGTTAGCGGAGCTACCATCTTTACAAAGCTGGACTTGAGAGGTGCATACAATCTCATCCGGATCCGTGAGGGTGACGAGTGGAAGACCGCCTTTAACACCCGTGACGGACATTATGAGTACCTCGTCATGCCCTTCGGATTGAGTAATGCTCCAGCTGTCTTCCAGCATTTTGTCAATGAGATCTTCAGAGACATTCTATACCGTCATGTCGTGGTCTATCTAGACGATATCCTCATTTTTGCCAACGATTTAGAGGAACATCGTTTTTGGGTTAAAGAGGTTCTGTCCCGTCTCCGTGTCAATCATCTCTATTGCAAATTAGAGAAATGCGTCTTTGAAGTCAAGTCCATTCCGTTTCTAGGGTACATTGTGTCCGGTTCCGGACTAGAGATGGATCCTGAGAAACTACAAGCAATCCAAAATTGGCCGATACCCTTAACCCTCAAAGGGGTCCAGAGGTTCTTGGGGTTCGCCAACTATTACCGAAAGTTTATACGAGACTTTTCCACCATTGTGGCGCCTATTACTGCTTACACTAAGAAGGGTGCTAACCCGTCCAAGTGGTCTGAAGAAGCCATGCAAGCATTTCATCTTTTAAAACAAAGGTTCATCTCTGCGCCTGTTCTGAAACAGCCTGACATCGACTCTCCTTTCATCTTAGAGGTGGATGCCTCCTCCGTTGGAGTAGGAGCGGTGTTATCTCAGAGGGCTAAAGATGGCCATTTACACCCTTGCAGTTTCTTCTCCCGGAAGTTCTCCCCAGCTGAGCGCAACTATGCCATTGGCGACCAGGAGTTGCTAGCCATCAAGCTCGCTCTAGAAGAGTGGAGGTATCTGTTGGAGGGAGCTTCTCATTCAATCACCATACTTACAGACCACAAGAACCTTTTATATCTGAAAGGCGCACAATGTCTCAACCCTCGTCAGGCCAGATGGGCACTTTTCTTTTCCAGGTTCGACTTTAAACTCCAGTTCTGTCCGGGCTCTCAGAATCGCAAGGCCGATGCCCTTTCCCGCTCATGGGAGCAAGAAAATGAGTCAGAGTCTTCAGACAAGCATCCTATTATAAATCCGTTGGCATTCTCCACGGTAGGGATGGACTCTACGCCCCCATCAGGGAAAAGTTTTGTGAAACCGATGCTAAGGAAGAAGCTCATGCATTGGGCCCATGCTTCCCGTTTTGCCGGACATACAGGTATCCAAAAAACCCTGGAGTTTATCTCTAGGTCCTATTGGTGGCCAACTCTGAAAAAGGACGTCTTGGAGTTTATTGCATCTTGCCCAAAGTGTGCTCAACATAAGGTATCCCGCCAGTCGCCTGCGGGGCAACTGGTTCCACTATCTGTTCCCCGTCGACCTTGGACCCATTTGTCGATGGATTTTATTACAGATTTACCCATGTGCAACAAGTTCAATACCATCTGGGTGGTAGTTGACCGGTTCACCAAGATGGCACACTTCATTCCTCTCACCGGTCTTCCGTCAGCTTCCAAGTTGGCTCAAGTATTCATACAAGAGATCTTCCGACTCCACGGTCTTCCTGAAGAAATTATCTCAGATCGAGGAGTTCAATTCACAGCCAAATTCTGGCGAAGTTTATGTCAAGTCCTTCAAGTCAAGCTAAAGTTTTCCACGGCTTACCATCCTCAGACCAATGGTCAAACCGAGAGGGTGAATCAGGACTTGGAGGCCTTCCTCCGCATCTATGTGTCCTCCTCTCAAGATGACTGGGTTCAATTACTTCCCTGGGCCGAGTTCTGTCATAACAACCAGTATCATTCTTCATCTGCTTCAACACCATTCTTCACTAACTTTGGATTCCACCCTAAAGTCCCTGAGTTCCAACCGCTTCCAGCAACTTCTGTTCCCGCAGTGGATATCACCTTGCATCAGTTTGCCAATATCTGGAAGAGCGTACGATCAGCTCTGCTCAAGGCATCGTTCAGGTACAAGAAGTTTGCGGATAAGAAGCGTCGAGCAGTTCCTGCTCTCAAGGTGGGTGATCGGGTATGGTTATCCACGAAGAATTTGAGGTTAAGAGTTCCCAGTATGAAGTTTGCACCTCGCTATATCGGTCCTTTCAAGATTGAACAAGTCATCGATCCTGTTGCTTACAGACTTCAGTTGCCTCCCTTCTTAAAAATACCCAGGACATTCCATGTTTCCCTGTTGAAACCGCTAATCTTGAATCGGTTTCATTCCTCACTTCCTCCAACTCCGAAAGTCCAAACTCAACGAGGCGTTGAGTATGAAGTGGCCAAGATCCTGGACTCACGTCACCGTTACGGTCAACTACAGTATCTTATTGACTGGAAGGGTTACGGCCCTGAGGAACGTTCATGGACCAATGCTTCTGATGTCCATGCTCCTGCCTTGGTCCGGAGATTCCATTCCAAGTTTCCTCAAAAGCCAAAGAAGTGTCCTGGGGCCACTCCTAAAGGGGGGGGTGCTGTCACGATCCGGGTATCTGGACGCCATTTCTTACCCATCAGATGTCTCCTAAGGCTGGCTCAGCGCTCCAGGACCGGATCCCATCTGTTATCCTAATGTTCACATTCCTGCATCCTCTCCTGTCTCAGTAACACCTTATTACATCTGGCATGGCGTCTCCCACGGCCTCAGCCGCCGTCCCTGAGCTTCTGCATGCAGAGTGTCAGAGTGGCGATTACGTCAGCCGCGGCCTCCGCTGTGTCCGCGTGGTTGGATGTGCACTTGTCAGCCTGGCGTCTCCTGTCTCCAGTGGCCGGCGCCGCCATTACTGGTTTCATTACCACATGGATTACAAACCAAACTTCCCTCCAAGTGTCTGCATGGGCGCAGCCATCTTGGATTCTGTCAGCTGATCATTTCCTCCAATCTGTTATCAGTATTGTTAATCTGCATAATTGCCTAGCCAATCCCTTCCTTGCTGCAGGTATAAATACACTGTGCCTGGGCAAGGAAGGCGTCAGTGCTTTGGTTGTCAAACCTAGTTCCTGTTTGTCTCTCTCCTGTGATTGTCTTCCAGGTTCCAGCTCCTGTCTCAAGACTTCCACCATAGAGACCCGCACCAGCATTCCACCTGCGGTGTAGCCTGACTCTCCAATCCATTGTGGATTCATCTGTTTCAGCTACAACATTACCTGCTTCCAGCTCAGCTTCCAGCAGAGTACAGCTTCTCTTAAAGGGCCGGTGTCCTTTCTACACTTTACCACTCTCCACCGGTATTATTATTTCTCCGCTCTCAAGTTCTACATTTCAGTTCATATTTCATCGCTCCCAAGTTCATTTATTATTTAACTGGTTCCAGCCAGTATTCACTCCGTGCTAACAACAGTCTGGTTCCAGCCAGTATCCACAGCAGCCGTTTTATCTTCAGCAACCCAGCTTTTCCTGGAACACCAGCTGGCACAATCCTGGGTTATCTCCATTGCTACAGTCGGGCCTGGTAAGGACTTTCCATCTAGAAGATTATAAGAACTATCTCACACTACCAGTGCCCTGTGGCTCCTGCCATCCTGTAGTACCCAGGAACTGTATTTATTCTTTGCTGACTTTTACGTTTTCTTTTACTGCTGCTGTGTTGCGGAGTTGTCATAATAAACATCATTGACTTTTATCCAAGTTGTCGTGGTCACGCCTTCGGGCAGTTATTATTCATGTTACTTACATGTCCAGGGGTCTGATACAACGTCCCAGGTTCCGGTACATCTCAGCCCCTACAACTGAGGCTGCCTCCCGTCAGCTCAGGCCCTCAGTTGTGACAGACAGGATCCAACTCCTGTCACACAAAAACAAAGGTGTTGGATTTTAGAAATGCTGACTTTGCAAAAATGGGGAGATGTTTAAGTGATTCATTGGCGGACTGGAGGAACTTGGAAGGGGTGCAGGAGAGATGGGAAAAACTGAAAAGTGCAATAGTAAGGGCAACAGACCTTTGTATCAAAAGGGTTAGGAAAAGCACCAGGAAAAGGAAGCCAGTGTGGTTCACAAAAGAAGTATCAACTAGTGTGAAAGCAAAAAAGATGGCTTTTAGGAAATACAAACAGACTCAAAATAATAATGACAAAAAGGTGTATCTTGGCAGACGGAAGGATGCTAAGAAAGTGATCAGACGTGCAAAGGCAGAAGCTGAGGAGAAAATGGCCCAATCAGTAGATAAAGGGGGCAAAACTTTTTTTAAGTATATAAATGAAAGGAGAAAATCAAATGGAGGAATAATAAGACTTAAGACAGAGAGTGAGAATTTGGTGGAGGGAGACAAGGCAATAGCAGATCACCTAAATAATTATTTTTGCTCAGTATTTACTACAGAAGGAGAAGGGAAGGGGCCCCAGTTATGTTGCAAGGACATTCATAAAAATAAGGTAGATGAAAGTACATTTACAGAGGAGAAGGTCCTAACAGAACTTTTAAAACTAAAAGTGGATAAATCAATGGGACCAGATGGTATACACCCAAGGATACTAAAAGAGATAAAAGATGTGCTGGTGGCACCATTAACAGAATTATTTAACCAGTCACTAAATACAGCTGCCATTCCAGAGGACTGGAAAAGAGCAAATGTAGTTCCACTGTACAAAAGTGGAAGCAAGGAAGAAGCAAGTAACTACAGACCAGTAAGCCTTACATCAGTAGTAGGGAAAGTAATGGAAAAACTACTAACAGAAAGAGTTGTGGAATATCTTAAATCAAACAATTTACAGGATCCAAAACAGCATGGATTTACTGGTGGTAGATCATGTCAAACAAATCTTATTGACTTTTTTGACTCTGTGATGAAAATAATAGATCAAGGGGGAGCTGTAGATGTAGCATATCTAGACTTTAGTAAGGCATTTGACACTGTCCCACATCGCAGACTGCTAAATAAACTTGAAAGCGTGGGGGTGGATTATAAAATAGTTAAATGGATAAGAACCTGGTTGCAGGATAGGAAACAGACAGTTGTAGTAAATGGAGTGCAATCTATGGAGGGAAATGTTACCAGTGGAGTACCCCAGGGATCTGTACTCGGACCAGTTCTCTTTAATATCTTTGTTGGTGACATTGCAAATGGTATTGAAGGGAAAGTATGCCTTTTTGCAGATGATACAAAGATATGCAACAGGGTAGACACACCAGGAGGGGTAAAACAAATGATTGATGACCTAGCTAGGCTTGAAAAATGGTCAAGAACATGGCAACTACAGTTTAATGCTAAAAAATGCAAAATCATGCACTTGGGTCTCAAAAACCCAAAGGCTAAATATAGTATCAAGGGTACTATAATGGAAACTACTGAGGAGGAAAGGGATTTAGGAGTCACTATTTCAAGTGACTTAAAGGCAGGAAAGCAATGCAACAAAGCAATGAGAAAGGCAAGTCAGATGCTTGGTTGCATAGGGAGAGGCATCAGTAGTAGGAAAAAAGAAGTGATAATGCCACTGTATAGGTCATTGGTGCGGCCCCATCTGGAATACTGTGTCCAGTTCTGGAGACCATATCTCCAGAAGGATATAAATACATTAGAGAGTGTACAAAGAAGGGCAACTAAAATGGTGCATGGCCTACATCACAAAACGTACCCGGAAAGGCTAAAAGATCTTAACATGTATAGTTTGGAGGAGAGAAGGGAAAGGGGGGACATGATAGAAACTTTCAAATATATCAAAGGTTTTAACAAAGTTCAGGAGGGAAACATTCTTCAAAGGAAGAGAAGTATTAGAACTCGAGGACATACACCGAGACTGGAGGGGGGAGGTTCAGGGGAAATTTAAGGAAAAATTATTTCACAGAAAGGGTAGTGGATAAGTGGAATAGTCTCCCATCAGAGGTGGTAGAGGCTAAGACTGTAGAGCAATGTAAACATGCTTGGGATAGGCATATGAATATCCTTACAAAGAATTAAGGTTCAAAAAGGGTTGAGATTACCTAAAGGATAAAAAAAAGGGGGCAGACTAGATGGGCCAAGTGGTTCTTATCTGCCGTCAAATTCTATGTTTCTATGACTCAGAGTCAGGATCCACTGAACTTCGGGTCAGTGTGAACACATTTGTTAAATCGAACATTTATCTATCTATCTATCTATCTATCTATCTATCTCACAAGCAGGCCGGCACTCCATTATAAGTCTCATCATAATTGCCTTGGTTTCCTCCCGGGTGTCACCAGAATAATAGCACAGGCGGCACTCACGGGTCTCTCATGATAACAGAATAACAGGATAAAGTCTTGTTCCGTTCAACTTTTTGCTATATTTCAACCTATATCAAGAACATGTTCTTAATAAAGGTTGAAAAATACTGTACTGAAACGTTGAATAGAACAAGACTTTGGTGTGTCGTCTTGTTTACATGAGAGTGGAGTGCCGGCCGCTTGTCTTATATAGATAACTGACAACTTAACAAATGTTTTCACGCTGAGCCGAAGTTGAGTGTATCCTAATGAAAATCATTTCCCAGTGACCGCACTCCTCAGGCCCGATCTACTATCAGCTGTATCACTCCACAATTGTACACAGTACCAGCTCCCAGAGAGATGCTGACAGAAACATTTCACAAAATGTCACATTTACCCAGGGCCGGATTAAGCCTTGTGGGTGCCCAGGGCACTGAAGACAGGGAGTGGGGGGGGGGGGGGGGCATGGAAGGTGGGGGATGTATATTTAATTGTGCATACCTCCCAGCATGACCCATTCCAGGAGGGACCAAATGCTCTCTACCTGGACTTCCCACTTAATATATGATTGGCGCCACCTGTGTTCAACCTTTAATTGATAAGAAAGGTATTTCAACACAGGTGATTGCAATCATAAATTAAAAGGGAAGTCCAGGTAGAGAGCAGTGTGTCCCTCCTGGAATAGGTCATGGAGGAGGTATGGATTGTGTATATTACATTTAAACCAATGGTGTATATTAGATTAAACTTATAGTTTAGTAATGCCTGGGTACTGTTTATAGCTCCACCTAATTGAAAGACAACTATTTTATAAACTTTTCTTTTAGTGGAACAAAGACAATGTAACCTCAAATAGACATAGAAAATAAAATAAGAATTTACTTACCGATAATTCTATTTCTCGTAGTCCGTAGTGGATGCTGGGAACTCCGTAAGGACCATGGGGAATAGCGGCTCCGCAGGAGTCTGGGCACATCTAAAGAAAGCTTTAGGATCACCTGGTGTGCACTGGCTCCTCCCCCTATGACCCTCCTCCAAGCCTCAGTTAGGATACTGTGCCCGGACGAGCGTACACAATAAGGAAGGATTTTGAATCCCGGGTAAGACTCATACCAGCCACACCAATCACACTGTACAACTTGTGATCTGAACCCAGTTAACAGCATGATAATAGAGGAGCCTCTAGAAAAGATGGCTCACTACAGCAATAACCCGAATTTTTTGGTAACAATAATTATGTACCAGTATTGCAGACAATCCGCACTTGGGATGGGCGCCCAGCATCCACTACGGACTACGAGAAATAGAATTATCGGTAAGTAAATTCTTATTTTCTCTGACGTCCTAGTGGATGCTGGGAACTCCGTAAGGACCATGGGGATTATACCAAAGCTCCCAAACGGGCGGGAGAGTGCGGATGACTCTGCAGCACCCAATGAGAGAACTCCCGGTCCTCCTCAGCCAGGGTATCAAATTTGTAGAATTTTACAAACGTATTTGCTCCTGACCAAGTAACTGCTCGGCAAAGTTGTAAAGCCGAGACCCCTCGGGCAGCTGCCCAAGATGAGCCCACCTTCCTTGTGGAGTGGGCATTTACAGATTTTTTGGCTGTGGCAGGCCTGCCACAGAATGTGCAAGCTGAATTGTACTACAAATCCAACGAGCAATAGTCTGCTTAGAAGCAGGAGCACCCAGCTAGTTGGGTGCATACAGGATAAACAGCGAGTCAGATTTCCTGACTCCAGCCGTCCTGGAAACATATATTTTCCGGGTCCTGACAACGTCTAGCAACTTGGAGTCCTCCAAGTCCCTAGTAGCCGCAGGCACCACAATAGGTTTGGTTCAGGTGAACGCTGAAACCACCTTAGGGAGAAACTGAGGACGAGTCCTCAATTCCGCCCTGTCCGAATGGAAAATCAGATAAGGGCTTTTACAGGATAAAGCCACCAATTCTGACACGCGCCTGGCCCAGGCCAGAGCCAACAGCATGACCACTTTTTTTGTGAGATATTTTAACTCCACAGATTTAAGTGGGTCAAACCAATGTGACTTTTGGAACCCAAAAACCACCTTGAGATCCCAAAGTGCCACTGAAGGCACAAAAGGAGGCTGTATATGCAGTACCCCTTTAACAAACGTCTGAACTTCAGGGACTGAAGCTAGTTCTTTTTTGGAAGAAAATCGACAGAGCCGAAATTTGAACCTTAATGGACCCCAATTTCAGGCCCATAGATACTCCTGTTTTCAGGAAATGTAGGAATCGACCCAGTTGAATTTCCTCCGTCGAGCCTTACTGGCCTCGCACCACGCAACATATTTTCGCCAAATGCGGTGATAATATTTTGCGGTTACATCCTTCCCGGCCTTGATCAGGATAGGGATGACTTCATCCGGAATGCCTTTTTCCTTCAGGATCCGGCGTTCAACCGCCATGCCGTCAACGCAGCCGCGGCAAGTCTTGGAACAGACAAGGTCCCCGCTGAAGCAGGTCCCTTCTTAGAGGTAGAGGCCACGGATCCTCCGTGAGCATCTCTTGAAGTTCCGGTTACCAAGTCCTTCTTGGCCAATCCGGAGCCACTAATATAGTGCTTACTCCTCTCCATCTTATCAATCTCAGTACCTTGGGTATGAGAGGCAGAAGAGGGAACCCATACACTGATTGGTACACCCACGGTGTTACCAGAGCATCTACAGCTATTGCCTGAGGGTCCCTTGACCTGGCGCAATACCTGTCGAGTTTTTCCCAACGGTTTATAATCATGTGGAAGACTTCTGGGTGAAGTCCCTACTCTCCCGGGTGGAGGTCGTGCTGAGGAAATCTGCTTCCCAGTTGTCCACTCCCGGAATGAAAACTGCTGACAGTGATATCACATGGTTTTTCGCCCAGCGAAGAATCCTTGCAGCTTCTGCCATTGCCCTCCTGCTTCTTGTGGCACCCTGTCTGTTTACGTGGGTGACTGCCGTAATGTTGTCCGACTGGATCAACACCGGCTGACCTTGAAGCAGAGGTCTTGCTAAGCTTAGAGCATTGTAAATGGCCCTTAGCTTCAGGATATTTATGTGAAGTGATGTCTCCAGGCTTGACCATAAGCCCTGGATATTCCTTCCCTGTGTGACTGCTCCCCAGCCTTGCAGGCTGGCATCCGTGGTCACCAGGACCCAGTCCTGAATGCCGAATCTGCGGCCCTCTAGAAGATGAGCACTCTGCAACCACCACAGGAGGGATACCCTTGTCCCTGGTGACAGGGTTATCCGCTGATGCATCTGAAGATGCGACCCGGACCATTTGTCCAGTAGGTTCCACTGGAAAGTCTTGCGTGGAATCTGCCGAATGGGATTGCTTCGTAGGAAGCCACCATTTTTACCCAGAACCCTTGTGCATTGATGCACTGAGACTTGGTTCGGTTTTAGGAGGTTCCTGACTAGCTCGGATAACTCCCTGGCTTTCTCCTCCGGGAGAAACACCTTCTTTCTGGACTGTGTCCAGGATCATCCCTAGGAACAGAAGACAAGTCGTCGGAACCAGCTGCGATTTTGGAATATTGAGAATCCAATCGTGCTGCCGCAACACTACCTGAGATAGTGCTACACCGATCTCCAACTGTTTCCTGGATCTTACCCTTATCAGGGAATCGTCCAAGTAAAGGATAACTAAAATTCCCTTCCTTCGAAGGAATATCATCATTTCGGTCATTACTTCAGTAAAGACCCGGGGTGCCGTGGACCATCCCTACGGCAGCGTCTGAACTGATAGTGACAGTTCTGTACCATAACCTGAGATACCCTTGGTGAGAAGGGTAAATTTTGACATGAAGGTAAGCATCCTTGATGTCCCGAGACATCATGTAGTCCCCTTCTTCCAGGTTTGCAATCACTGCTCTGAGTGACTCAATTTTGAATTTGAACCTCTGTATGTAAGTGTTCAAAGATTTTAGATTTTAAAATCGGTCTCACCGAGCCGTCTGGCTTCGGTACCACAATAGTGTGGAATAATACCCCGTTCCCTGTTGCAGGAGGGGTACCTTAATTATCACCTGCTGGGAATACAGCTTGTGAATGGCTTCCAAAACTGCCTCCCTGTCAGCGGGAGACGTCGGTAAAACAGACTTTTGGAAACGGCGAGGGGAATACGTCTCGAATTCCAATTTGTACCCCTGAAAATATTACCTGAAGGATCCAGGGGTCTACTTGCGAGTGAGCCCACTGCGCACTGAAATTCATTGAGAACGGGCCCCCACCGTGCCTGAACTTGTAAAGCCCTAGCGTCATACTGAGGGCTTGGCAGAGGCAGAAAAGGGTTTCTGTTCCTGGGAACTGGCTGATCTCTGCAGCCATTTTCCTCTCCCTCTGTCACGTGCAGAAAAGAGGAACCCTTTTGTCCGCTTGCCAACCAGGACTGCGCCTGATAATACGGCGTCTTATTTTGAGAGGCAACCAGGGGTACATCCCCTTTTTTTTAAGGCAATACTTCCAAATGCCGTTTGGAATCCGCATCACCTGACCACTTTAATGGTAGAATTGGACAACGCACTTATACTTGATGCCAGTCGGCAAATATTCCGCTGTGCATCATGCATATATAGAAATGCATCTTTTAATTGCTCTATAGGCAATAATATACTGTCCTTATCTAGGATATCAATATTTCCAGTCAGGGAATCCGACCACGCCAACCCAGCACTGCACATCCAGGCTGAGGCGATTGCTGGTCGCAGTATAACACCAGTATGTGTGTAAATACATTTTAGGATACGCTCCTGCTTCCTATCAGCAGGATCCTTAAGGGCGGCCATCTCAGGAGAGGATAGAGCCCTTGTTCTTACAAGCGTGTGAGCGCCTTATCCCCCCTAGGGGGTGTTTCCCAACGCACCCTAACCTCTGGCGGGAAAAGGTATACTGCCAATAACTTTTTAGAAATTATCAATTGTTATCGGGGGGAAACCCACGCATCATCACACACCTCATTTTATTTCTCAGATTCAGGAAAACTACAGGAAGTTTTTCCTCACCAAACATAATACCCCTTTTTTTGGTGGTATTCATATTATCAGAAAAGTGTAAACATTTTCCATTGCCTCAATCATGCAATGTGTGGCCCTATTGGAAATCACGGTTGTCTCTTCACCGTCGACACAGGAGTCAGTATCCGTGTCGGCGTCTGTATCTGAGGTAACGGGCGCTTTAGAGCCCCTGTATGAGACGTCTGGACATGCACAAGCTGAGTAGCCGGCTGTCTCATGTCAACCACTGTCTTTAATACAAAGTTGACACTGTCACGCAATTTCAACAGTACATCCACTCAGGTGTCGACCCCCTAGGGGGTGACAACACTATTACAGACACTCTACTCCGTCTCCACATCATTTTTCTCCTCATACATGTCGACACAAACGTACCGACACACAGCACACACACAGGGAATGCTCTGATAGAGGACAGGACCCCACTAGCCCTTTGGGGAGACAGAGGGAGAGTTTGCCAGCACACACCAGAGCGCTATATATATACAGGGATAACCTTATATAAGTGTTTTTCCCTTTATAGCTGCTGTATTGTTTATACTGCGCCTAATTTGTGCCCCCCTCTCTTTTTTAACCCCTTTCTGTAGTGTAGTGACTGCAGGGGAGAGCCAGGGAGCTTCCCTCCAACTGAGCTGTGAGGGAAAATGGCGCCAGTGTGCTGAGGAGATAGGCTCCGCCCCTTTCTCGGCGTCCTTATCATCCGTTTTTCTGTATGTTTTGGCAGGGGTTAAATGCATCCATATAGCCCAGGAGTTATATGTGATGCATTTATTTTAGCCATATAAGGTTTTTATCGATTTATTGCGTCTCAGGGCGCTGCCCCCCCAGCGCCCTGCACCCTCAGTGACCGGAGTGTGAAGTGTGCTGAGAGCAATGGCGCACAGCTGCGGTGCTGTGCGCTACCTTATCTGAAGACAGGATCGTCTTCTGCCGCCGATTTTCCGGACCTCTTCGCTCTTCTGGCTCTGTAAGGGGGCCGGCGGCGCGGCTCCGGGACCCATCCAGGCTGAACCTGTGATCGTCCCTCTGGAGCTAATGTCCAGTAGCCAAGAAGCCCAATCCACTCTGCACGCAGGTGAGTTCGCTTCTTCTCCCCTTAGTCCCTCGATGCAGTGAGCCTGTTGCCAGCAGGTCTCACTGAAAATAATAAACCTAAACTAAAACTTTCACAAAGAGCTCAGGAGAGCCCCTAGTGTGCACCCTTCTCGTTCGGGCACAGAGATCTAACTGAGGCTTGGAGGAGGGTCATAGGGGGAGGAGCCAGTGCACACCAGGTGATCCTAAAGCTTTCTTTAGATGTGCCCAGACTCCTGCGGAGCCGCTATTCCCCATGGTCCTTACGGAGTTCCCAGCATCCACTAGGACGTCAGAGAAAATAAATTTATCTTGTCACATGCAAGAATAGCATCAGCCTCTGCACTACTTACACACTGGGACAGGACTCAGGAGGACTCTGTGTGTGTCTCTATCTCTAGACCCAAATGGTTTACAGTAGTTGTACAACAGTCTACACAGGACTCAGACACCCTAGTGAGGAGGAAGAAAAGCGGGGATCCCTGTGTCACTTACAGCTCTTTCCACCCTCCAATCTCTCCTCTGGTCGGTAGCTCATGAAACCTGATACACCTTTGTATACTCCCCCCCCCCCCCCCCCCCCCTTAATCTGGCTATGCATTTACCACATAACTCACGGGATATCACATCAGCCCTCATCACACAGGTTTTGTACAATGGTGATGTATTCCCTGAGCAGCCACTTCAGCATCAGCAAACGTCTGTGTCGCCCTCCATTATCCCCACACAGAACGGTTTTCTCACAACAGGGACCATTTTATAAGATAAACCACTCTTGGGTATGTGGTCGCGCTCTGATATATATGCACGCCTTGGGTGTTTGAACGCACTCAGCCTTTGACATTGTGTGTCACAATGCACACGAAGGCATGCGTATATTGGAGTGCTACTGCATACCCGAGTGGTACTGTATATCTATTACATACTGTATACACATGGAGCCTCAGATGAGCATGGCTCCATCTGTATATTTTGGATGAGATGCACTGTATCCTTGAACTTAGTGGGGAGAATTCAATTGCTTCTTGCCTGACAGCTATTCAACTGTTATGCAAATGGAAGTGAGTGTCGCTGGCATCCATTACTTATCATGCCCAAAAGTATTGGGTTTAGTTGTAGAAAGCTGCTAAACCCATCTAAACTATTGGCCGACATGCTGACGAAATTGCAGCTTGGGCGCTCTGACAGCCAACTTTTCCCACATTCTGCGAGGCTGCGGGCCGAGATCATGCAGTCATGCCCAATCAGCAAAACAATAGTTATGCCGGATGCTGAAAAAATGACTGTCTGTATATCTGTAGATCTATCTATATCCTCTATATCCATCTTTCTAGAAATTCACAGATCTATCTAATCTATCTATCTATCAGTGCTTGACATATTTTTCTAAAATCTAGTAGCCCCCCAAATTAAATAATTTTTTTGAAATGTCCACACTGCTACCCCCACCAAAGCCGCAATCCCCGGCCATGTATAGACCCTCATATTGAGAGAGCTCTATGCAGCTAGAGGTTGTAGACAGCAGACAGAGCAGGCTGGGATGGGCAGGAGGTGTCAGCGCTGGCCAGGACGGACACTCAGCACATGCCGCCGCAATACAGGCATGCCGACTAATCTCTGCTGGGGCTGAAGAGAATCTGCATGACCTGGTAGTGAGGCGGCAAAATCTAGGGGCCATGACTACCTGAGCACTGATATATGTGGGTGTGGTTCATAGGATCGACCACACTTAGGTCGACAGTGTCTAGGTCAACCACTATTGGTCGACAGTAACTAAGTTGACCCCAAAATAGATCGACACAAACATTAGGTCGACATGAGTAAGGTTGACAGGACAAAAGGTCGACATGAGGTTTTTTTTTTAAAAATGGTGTCGTTTTCTTTGTAGAGTGACCAGAAACCCCAATTAGTGCACCGATTCACTCGCCATGCTTCCGGCAAGGTGCCTCGCTCCGCTACTTCCCAATTGTAGTCCACAAGGATCATAAAGTTTGAAAAAGTAAAAAAAATGAAAAAAACTATTGGGAAAAACTTATGTCGACCTTTTGTCATGTCAACCTAGTGTCTATGTCGACCTAATGCATGTCGACCAATACTGGGCAACCTAAGTGTGGTCAACCTAGAGACCAGATACTAATATATATTAAAAATAATAATAATTATATATATATATATATATATATATATATATATATATATATACACACACACACATACACACACACATACATACATACATATACACACACACACATACATACAGTACATTCATACATTACATATAGTACATACATACAGTACGTACGTACGTACGTACATATATACATACATATATACATACAGTACATACATTCATACATATACTACATACATATAGTACATACATACATACAGGACATACATACAGGACATACATTCAGGACATACATACATACAGGACATACATACATACCAGGACATACATACAGTAAATACATACATATATACATACAGTACATACAGGATAGATTATATATATATATATATATATATATATATATATAGATATACACACACACATATTATATACACACACACATATACACATACATACATACACACACACACACACACACACACACACACACATACAGGACATACTACATTTTTATTAATTATTAGCAGTTTCTTATATAGCGCAGCATATTCCGTTGCGCTTTACAAATAGAACAACAGTTATAGAACAAAACTGGGCAAAGACAGACAGACATAGAGGTAGGAGGACATATATACATACATACATACATACATACATACATACATACAGGACATACATATATATTGTAAATGTTGATTTACTTACAGGACTAAAAGCAACACTTTAAAAATAAGATTTTACTCACCGGTAAATCTATTTCTCGTAGTCCGTAGTGGATGCTGGGAACTCCGAAAGGACCATGGGGAATAGCGGGCTCCGAAGGAGGCTGGGCACTCTAGAAAGATTTATGACCACCTGGTGTGCACTGGCTCCTCCCACTATGACCCTCCTCCAAGCCTCAGTTAGGACACTGTGCCCGGACGAGCTGACATAATAAGGAAGGATTTTGAATCCCGGGTAAGACTCATACCAGCCACACCAATCACACCGTACAACTCGTGATACTATATCCCGTTTGACAGTATGAAAACAACTGAGCCTCTCAACAGATGGCTCAACAATAACCCTTTAGTTAGCAATAACTATTTACAAGTATTGCAGACAATCCGCACTTGGGATGGGCGCCCAGCATCCACTACGGACTACGAGAAATAGATTTACCGGTGAGTAAAATCTTATTTTCTCTAACGTCCTAGTGGATGCTGGGAACTCCGAAAGGACCATGGGGATTATACCAAAGCTCCCAAACGGGCGGGAGAGTGCGGATGACTCTGCAGCACCGAATGAGAGAACTCCAGGTCCTCCTCAGCCAGGGTATCAAATTTGTAGAATTTTGCAAACGTGTTTGCCCCTGACCAAGTAACAGCTCGGCAAAGTTGTAAAGCCGAGACCTCTCGGGCAGCCGCCCAAGATGAGCCCACCTTCCCTGTGGAATGGGCTTTCACTGATTTAGGATGCGGCAGTCCAGCCGCAGAATGCGCCTGCTGAATCGTGTCACAGATCCAGCGAGCGATAGTCTGCTTAGAAGTAGGAGCACCCAGCCTGTTGGGTGCATACAGGATAAATAGCGAGTCAATTTTCTTGACTCTAGCCGTCCTGGAAACATAATTTTTCAAGGCCCTGACTACGTCCAGTAACTTGGAATCCTCCAAGTCCCTAGTAGCCGCAGGCACCACAATAGGTTGGTTCAAGTGAAAAACTGATACCACCTTAGGGAGAAACTGGGGACGAGTCCTCAATTCTGCCCTCTCCATATGGAAAATCAGATAAGGACTTTTATGTGACAAAACCGCCAATTCTGATACACGCCTGGCCGAAGCCAAGGTCAATAACATGACCACTTTCCGCGTGAGATATTTTAGATCCACGGTTTTTAGTGGTTCAAACCAATGTGATTTTAAGAAACTCAACACCACGTTGAGATCCCAAGGTGCCACTGGAGGCACAACCGGGGGCTGAATATGCAGCACTCCTTTTACAATGTCTGAACTTCAGGTACTGAAGTTAATTCTTTCTGGAAGAAAATCGACAGAGCCGAGATCTGTATCTTAATGGAGCCTAATATTAGGCCTATAGACACTCCTGCTTGTAGGAAATGCAGAAATCGACCTAGTTGAAATTCCTCTGTTGGGGCCTTTTGTGGCCTCACACCAAGCAACATATTTCCGCCATATGCGGTGATAATGTTTTGCAGTTACATCTGTCCTGGCTTGAATCAGCGTAGGAATGACTTCCTCCGGAATGCCCTTTTCCTTTAGGATCCGGCGTTCAACCGCCATGCCATCAAAACGTAGCCGCGGTAAGTCTTGGAACAGACAGGGCCCCTGCTGCAGCAGGTCCTGTCTGAGCGGCAGAGGCCATGGGTCCTCTGATATAATTTCTTGAAGTTCTGGGTACCAGGCTCTTCTTGGCCAATCCGGAACCACGAGTATCGTTCTTACTCCTCGCCTTCTTATTATTCTCAGTACCTTTGGTATGAGAGGCAGAGGGGGGGAACACATAAACCGACTGGTACACCCACGGTGTTACCAGAGCGTCCACAGCTATCGCCTGAAGGTCCCTTGACCTGGCGCAATATCTTTTATAGCTTTTTGTTGAGGCGGGACGCCTTCATGTCCACCTGTGGCCTTTCCCAATGGTGTACAATCCTTTGGAAGACTTCTGGATGAAGTCCCCACTCTCTCGGGTGGAAGTCGTGTCTGCTGAGAAGATCTGCTTCCCAGTTGTCCACTCCGAGAATGAACACTGCTGACAGTGCTAACACATGATTTTCCGCCCATCGGAGAATCCTTGTGGCTTCTGCCATCGCCATCCTGCTTCTTGTGCCGCCCTGTTGGTTTACATGGGCGACTGCCGTGATGTTGTCTGATTGGATCAGGACCGGCCTTTTGAAGCAGAGGCCTTGCCTGACTCAGGGCATTGTAAATGGCCCTCAGTTCCAGAATATTTATGTAGGGAAGTCACCTGACTTGACCAAAGTCCCTGGAAGCTTCTTCCCTGTGTGACTGCCCCCCAACCTCAAAGGCTGGCATCCATGGTCACTAGGACCTAGTCCTGTATGTCGAACCTGCGGCCCTCTTGAAGATGGGCACTCTGCAGCCACTACAGTAGAGATACCCTGGTCCTTGGAGACAGGGTTATCAGCCGATGCATCTGAAGATGTGATCCGGACCACTTGTCTAACAGGTCCCCCTGAAAAGTTCTTGCATGGAACCTGCCGAATGGGATTGCTTCGTAGGAAGCTATCATTTTTCCCAGGACTCGCGTGCAATGATGCACTGATAACTGTTTTGGCTTCAGGAGGTCTCTGACTAGAGATGACAGCTCCATGGCTTTCTCCTCCCGGAGAAACACTTATTTCTGGTCTGTGTTCAGAACCATCCCCAGGAACAGTAGACGTGTCGTAGGAAACAGCTGTGTCTTTGGACTGTTTAGAATCCAACCGTGCTGTTGTAGCACTTTCCAAAATAGTGCTACCCCGACTAGCAACTGCTCCTTGGACCTCGCCCTTATAAGGAGATTGTCCAAGTACGGGATCATTAAAAACTCCCCTTTTTCGAAGGAGTATCATCATTCCGGCCATTACCTTGGTAACACCCTCGGTGCCATGTACAGTCCAAACGGCAGAGTCTGGACTTGGTAATGGTAATCCTGTACCACAAATCTGAGGTACTCCTGGCGAGGATAGTAAATGGGGACATGCAGGTAAGCATCCTTGATGTCCCGGGATACCATGTAATCCCCCTCGTCCAGGCTTGCAATAACCGCCCTGGGCGATTCCATCTTGAACTTGAATTTTTTTATATATGTGTTCAAGGATTTTAAATATAAAAAAGGGTCACACCGAACCATGCGGTTTCGGTACCCCAAACCGTGTGGAATAGTAACCCCGTCCTTGTTGAAGTAGGGGCACCTTAAGTATTACCTGATGGGAATACAGCTTATTAATTGCCTCTAGCACAGCCTCCCTGCCTGAGGGAGTCGTCGGCAAGGCATATTTGAGGAAACGGCAGGGGGAAGACATCTCGAATTCCAGCTTGTACCCTTGAAATACTACTTGAATGAAACAGGGATCCACCTGTGAGCGAGCCCACTGATCGCTGAAATTTTTGAGACGGCCCCCCACCGTACCTGGCTACACCTGTGGAGCCCCCGCGTCGTGCTGTGGACTCAGAGGAAGCGAGAGAAGAATTATGATTCTGGGAACAGGCTGACTGGTGCAGCTTTTTCCCTCTCCCCATGTCTCTGTACAGAAAGGAAGCGCCTTTGACCCGCTTGCTTTTCTGAAGCCGAAAGGACTGTACCTGATAATACAGTGCTTTCTTAGTCTGTGAGGAATACTGAGGTAAAAATATTTCTTCCCAGCTGTTGCTGCGGATACGAGGTCCCAGAGACCATCCCCAAATAATTCCTCACCCTTATAAGGCAGAATCTCTATGCGCCTTTTAACGTCAGCATCACCTGTCCAGTGACAGGTCTCTAATACGCTCCTGACAGAATGGACATTACATTCATTTTGGATGCCAGCCGGCAAAATATCCCTCTGTGCATCCCTCATATATAAGACGACGTCTTTAATATGTTCTCATGTTAGCAAACTAGTATGTTTGACAGGGTCACCGACCACGCTGCAGCAGCACGCTCTGCAGGTTTCAGTCTAGTACCTGAGTGTGTAAATACAGACTTCAGGATAGCCTCCTGCTTTTTATCAACAGGTACCTTCAAAGTGGCCGTTCCTAAAACGGCAGTGCCACCTATTTTGACAACCGTGTGAGCGCCTTATCCACCCTAGGGGATATCTCCCAGCGTAACTTATCCTCTGGCGGGAAAAGGTATGCCATCAGTAACTTTTTTGAAATTACCAGTTTCTTATCAGGGGGAACCCACGCTTCTCACACACTTCATTCATTCATCTGATGAAGGAACAAAACACTGCCTGCTTTTTCTCCCCAAACATAAAAACCCATTTTTAGAGGTTAATGTCAGAAATGTGCAACACATTTTTTATTGCCGGGATCAAGTCACGGATGTTCCTAGTGGATTGTGTATATGTCTCAACCTTGACGACACTGGAGTCAGACTCCGTGTCGACATCTGTGTCTGCCATCTGAATGAGCGGGCGTTTTTGAGCCCCTGATGGCCTTTGAGACGCCTGGGCAGGCGCGGGCTGAGAAGCCGGCTGTCCCACAGCTGTTACGTCATCCACCCTTTTATGTAAGGAGTTGACACTGTCGGTTAATACCTTTCACCTAACCATCCACTCTGGTGTCGGCCCCACAGGGGGCGACATCACATTTATCGGCATCTGCTCCGTCAATATATAAGCCTCCTCCTCAAACATGTCGACACAGCTGTACCGACACACCGCACACACACACAGGGAATGCTCTGACTGAGGACAGGACCTCACAAAGCCCTTTGGGGAGACAGAGAGAGAGTATGCCAGCACACACCAGAGCGCTATATAATGTGGGGATTAACACTATAACTGAGTGAATTTTCCCCAATAGCTGCTTGTATATACAATATTGCACCTAAATTTAGTGCCCCCCCTCTCTTTTTAACCCTTTGAGCCTGAAAACTACAGGGGAGAGCCTGGGGAGCTTTCTTCCAGCTGCACTGTGAAGAGAAAATGGCGCCAGTGTGTCTGAGGGAGATAGCTCCGCCCCTTTTCCGCGGCCTATTCTCCCGCTTTTTTCTGGATTCTGGCAGGGGTATTTACCACATATATAGCCTCTGGGGTTATATATTGTGGTATTTTTGCCAGCCAAGGTGTTTTTATTGCTGCTCAGGGCGCCCCCCCCCAAGCGCCCTGCACCCTCAGTGACCGGAGTGTGAAGTGTGCATGAGGAGCAATGGCGCACAGCTGCAGTGCTGTGCGCTACCTTGGTGAAGACTGATGTCTTCTGCCGCCGATTTTCCGGACCTCTTCTTGCTTCTGGCTCTGTAAGGGGGACGGCGGCGCGGCTCCGGGACCGAACACCAAGGACTGGGCCTGCGGTCGATCCCTCTGGAGCTAATGGTGTCCAGTAGCCTAAGAAGCCCAATCCGGCTGCAAGCAGGCGAGTTCGCTTCTTCTCCCCTTAGTCCCTCGCTGCAGTGAGCCTGTTGCCAGCAGGTCTCACTGAAAATAAAAAACCTAATTCTATACTTTCTTTCTAGAGGCTCAGGAGAGCCCCTAGTGTGCATCCAACCTCGGCCGGGCACAAGATCTAACTGAGGCTTGGAGGAGGGTCATAGTGGGAGGAGCCAGTGCACACCAGGTGGTCATAAATCTTTCTAGAGTGCCCAGCCTCCTTCGGAGCCCGCTATTCCCCATGGTCCTTTCGGAGTTCCCAGCATCCACTAGGACGTTAGAGAAAAGACATTCAATACACTTTAAATGGAGCCGCTGCGGCTGCTGTAATCAATCCTTAGCCTACGTACTTTTTACCCAGTTTGCGTACAAAGCCCCGTACTGTGTACGCACTTTGCATACAAACGCTGCGATGGTCGTACAAAGTACACGCGGTGAGTACACACACAAAGACACGCCGTGAGCACTTTGCAGCTACACGTGTGACTAGATTACACTTATATAATACTAGTAGGGAAAGAGAGACACGACACCAATTTGTATTTCAAAGACTATGTAGGGATCTGACCAACCAACGGTTCTTTACTAGCAGGGGGTTACAATAACAACAATACAATACAATAAGAAAATGGCTACAGTCAATGGTACATACGTTTTGGTTTCGCCTGCGCTTCCCAGTCCGGTCCTCAATCATCAAGGTTGATGATCTTCAGAGATTGAGAGAGTGACCTGGCCTGCAGCTGGCTATTTATACATTTCTCCAAAACCTAACACAATGGGAACTGTAATCTCTTTGTCCATTGGACACAGGGATGGACATTTACAGTACAGGAGAGGTCATAGGTCAGTTTGAATAGGTGGGCGATGTCTGTTCCAGGTGCAGTTGCAGATGTTCTCCTCTGGGTTCCCGCTGCATATCAAGTGTACAGTAAATACAGTTAATATTTATATTCTGTTCCTGCGCATAACTATTCTCAGGAGCGTGCGATCTTCTGCAAACTAACAACGGAATATTGCTCTTAAAATACCCTACAGCTGGATACCAAACACCACCTTATAACCTAGCTCTGTCCCCTCCTATCCTGTAAAGGTGAATCCCTTTGTTCTTATACCATTTAAACAAGTGTAACTCGCTGGTGTGGTGCAGGGAGACTGTGTACATTGTGCACTATATGGATTAAATATGTAATATGTTTTTATGGCTTTTCCATGCGATTACAAACACTACCGTAATTACTCATACCACGCGCTAATACACAGAACCGCGGGAGCGACCACACGCAAATTGCGAATATACGCACGGCAGAGCAAGTACGTGCACGAAAGCCATCTGTGTGTAGTTTGTACGTGATGTGTGTACTGCAATATTTTTTGGACTTCGACAATATATACATACATACATACATAATGTACATACATTTATACATACATACATACATACATACATACATACATACAGGACATATATTATTATTATTATTATTATTTATTAGCAGTTTCTTATATAGCGCAGCATATTCCGTTGCGCTTTACAATTAGAACAACAGTTATAGAACAAAACTGGGCAAAGACAGACAGAGGTAGGAAGGCCCTGCTCGTAGCTTACAATCTATAGGGAAATAGGCATTGATATACAAGGATACATACATACAGGACATACATACATACATACATACAGGACATACATACATACATACATACATACAGGACATACATACAGTTCGCAATAGCAGCAGTCTGTGACGACTTCTTCAAGAACTTAAAACTCCATCATTCTGGATTATTTCGACATTTCAGGGTCATTTATTTAGACCCTTTCGTCAGGATACAAAGTAATGAAATGACACCACAATGCTGAGACATGAGACAATCCTGCGTCACATCATGAGCAGATGTGTGAATTCAATAGGAGCAAACTAGAATGCATGTATCGTCTCTGAATGATAAAACGTTTCCATATGTCCATCACATTTTCATGAAACAACTGTAATCTGCAACAACACAGAAATGTTCCTCATTAGTTACATATCCAGGTCTACTGACTGTATGTATACATACACACATACATATATACATACACACACACACACACACACACACACACACACATATATATGTGTGAACACGTATGGACGACTTAAAATACAGATAAGCTGTTTTTAATTCATTATATGGTACGGGCAATGTTTTTACTGTCGGACTAGTTCCAAATAAATGTGTATTGTTTGTGTAAAAAGTATTACACTATTGGTCCCTTTTTTACTCTTTTTCTGACCATGTGAGTGACAAGATGGAGGAATACTAACAGGATATCATTGGTGGCGTCGCTCAGATTGTGACCTTATGCTATTTTAAAGGTGGTTGGAATTCCACCATACACGGTACAGTTCCACTCTACAGGGTGATATCAAGGGTGATGGTCACATTATATATATAATATTACACTAGGAGGCGCCTATTCTCACCTTTTGTTTTCCATATATATATATATATATACATACATACATACATACATACATACATACATACATACATACATACACACTAGTGATGTGCACCGGAAATTTTTCGGGTTTTGTGTTTTGGTTTTGGGTTCGGTTCCGCGGCCGTGTTTTGGGTTCGAACGCGTTTTGGCAAAACCTCACCGAATTTTTTTTGTCGGATTCGGGTGTGTTTTGGATTCGGGTGTTTTTTTTCAAAAAACCCTAAAAAACAGCTTAAATCATAGAATTTGGGGGTCATTTTGATCCCATAGTATTATTAACCTCAATAACCATAATTTCCACTCATTTTCAGTCTATTCTGAACACCTCACAATATTATTTTTAGTCCTAAAATTTGCACCGAGGTAGCTGTGTGACTAAGCTAAGCGACCCAAGTGGCCGACACAAACACCTGGCCCATCTAGGAGTGGCACTGCAGTGTCAGACAGGATGGCACTTGAAAAAAATATTTCCCAAACAGCACATGACGCAAAAGAAAAAAAGAGGCGCACCAAGGTCGCTGTGTGACTAAGCTAAGCGACACAAGTGGCCGACACAAACACCTGGCCCATCTAGGAGTGGCACTGCAGTGTCAGACAGGATGGCACTTGAAAAAAATATTTCCCAAACAGCACATGACGCAAAAGAAAAAAAGAGGCGCACCAAGGTCGCTGTGTGACTAAGCTAAGCGACACAAGTGGCCGACACAAACACCTGGCCCATCTAGGAGTGGCACTGCAGTGTCACGCAGGATGGCCTTTCAAAAAAATACTCCCCAAACAGCACATGACGCAAAGAAAAATGAAAGAAAAAAGAGGTGCAAGATGGAATTGTCCTTGGGCCCTCCCACCCACCCTTATGTTGTATAAACAGGACATGCACACTTTAACGAACCCATCATTTCAGCGACAGGGTCTGCCACACGACTGTGACTGAAATGACTGGTTGGTTTGGGCCCCCACCAAAAAAGAAGCAATCAATCTCTCCTTGCACAAACTGGCTCTACAGAGGCAAGATGTCCACCTCCTCCTCATCGTCCGATTCCTCACCCCTTTCACTGTGTACATCCCCCTCCTCACAGATTATTAATTCGTCCCCACTGGAATCCACCATCTCAGTTCCCGGTGTACTTTCTGGAGGCAATTGCTGCTGGTGAATGTCTCCATGGAGGAATTGATTATAATTCATTTTAATGAACATCATCTTCTCCACATTTTCTGGAAGTAACCTCGTACGCCGATTGCTGACAAGGTGAGCGGCGGCACTAAACACTCTTTCGGAGTACACACTGGAGGGAGGGCAACTTAGGTAGAATAAAGCCAGTTTGTGCAAGGGCCTCCAAATTGCCTCTTTTTCCTGCCAGTATACGTACGGACTGTCTGACGTGCCTACTTGGATGCGGTCACTCATATAATCCTCCACCATTCTTTCAATGGTGAGAGAATCATATGCAGTGACAGTAGACGACATGTCAGTAATCGTTGGCAGGTCCTTCAGTCCGGACCAGATGTCAGCATCAGCATTCGCTCCAGACTGCCCTGCATCACCGCCAGCGGGTGGGCTCGGAATTCGTAGCCTTTTCCTCGCACCCCCAGTTGCGGGAGAATGTGAAGGAGGAGATGTTGACGGGTCGCGTTCCGCTTGACTTGACAATTTTCTCACCAGCAGGTCTTTGAACCTCTGCAGACTTGTGTCTGCCGGAAAGAGAGATCCAACGTAGGTTTTAAATCTAGGATCGAGCACGGTGGCCAAAATGTAGTGCTCTGATTTCAACAGATTGACCACCCGTGAATCCTGGTTAAGCGAATGAAGGGCTCCATCCACAAGTCCCACATGCCTAGCGGAATCGCTCTGTTTTAGCTCCTCCTTCAATGCCTCCAGCTTCTTCTGCAAAAGCCTGATGAGGGGAATGACCTGACTCAGGCTGGCAGTGTCTGAACTGACTTCACGTGTGGCAAGTTCAAAAGGTTGCAGAACCTTGCACAACGTTGAAATCATTCTCCACTGCGCTTGAGACAGGTGCATTCCACCTCCTTTGCCTATATCGTGGGCAGATGTATAGGCTTTGAATGGCCTTTTGCTGCTCCTCCATCCTCTGAAGCATATAGAGGGTTGAATTCAGAGACGGATTAAGGGGGGGGGTCCCGGGGATACGTACCCCGGGCCCCCTTTCCAAAAGGGCCCCCTGCCACACCACAGATCGGATCTTTCTTCAATCCGATCTGCGGTGCAGCGCTCACGAGCCCCGGCTCCCCGCTGCCCTGTCCCTCCTCCTCCTTCAGTACAGCGTGCGGCCAGTGCCGTTTAGCGGCGAGCGGCTCACTTTGTGACTACTTATCTCCTCCCTCTCTCTCCCCCCGAGCGCTCCTGCTCGGGGGGCGGGGCTTCGCAGAATGACGTGTTTGCGTCGTGACGTCACGACGCAAACGCGTCATTCCGCGAAGCCCCGCCCCCCGAGCAGGAGCGCTCGGGGGAGAGAGAGGGAGGAGAGGAGATAAGCATCGAAGGAGGAGGCAGCCGGCGCGAGGGACGTGAGTCGGCGGGACCCGAAGAGCGGGAAGATGTAAGTATTTTTTTTTTCTCTCTTTCTCTCTCTCTCTTCCTCCCTTCCTCCCCCCCACTTGACACCTGCCTGCCGCACTATGTAAAATGAGGATACCTTCCGCACTGTGTAAAATGGGGGCACCTGCCGCACTGTGTAAAATGGGGATACCTTCCGCACTGTGTAAAATGGGGATACCTGCCGCACTGTGTAAAATGGGGATACCTGCCGCACTGTGTAAAATGGGGACACCTGCCGCACTGTGTAAAATGGGGGCACCTGCCGCACTGTGTAAAATGGGGGCACCTGCCGCACTGTGTAAAATGGGGGCACCTGCCGCACTGTGTAAAATGGGGGCACCTGCCGCACTGTGTAAAATGGGGATACCTGCCGCACTGTGTAAAATGGGGACACCTGCCTGCGTACTGTGTAAAATGGGGACACCTGCCTGCGTACTGTGTAAAATGGGGACACCTGCCTGCGTACTGTGTAAAATGGGGACACCTGCCTGCGTACTGTGTAAAATGGGGATATCTGCCTGCGTACTGTGTAAAATGGGGACACCTGCCTGCGTACTGTGTAAAATGGGGATATCTGCCTGCGTACTGTGTAAAATGGGGACACCTGCCTGCGTACTGTGTAAAATGGGGACACCTGCCTGCGTACTGTGTAAAATGGGGATATCTGCCTGCGTACTGTGTAAAATGGGGACACCTGCCTGCGTACTGTGTAAAATGGGGACACCTGCCGCACTGTGTAAAATGGGGACACCTGCCTGCGTACTGTGTAAAATGGGGACACCTGCCTGCGTACTGTGTAAAATGGGGACACCTGCCTGCGTACTGTGTAAAATGGGGACACCTGCCTGCGTACTGTGTAAAATGGGGATATCTGCCTACCGTACCGTGTAAAATGGGGATATCTGCCTGCGTACTGTGTAAAATGGGGACACCTGCCTGCGTACTGTGTAAAATGGGGATATCTGCCTGCGTACTGTGTAAAATGGGGATATCTGCCTGCGTACTGTGTAAAATGGGGACACCTGCCTGCGTACTGTGTAAAATGGGGACACCTGCCTGCGTACCGTGTAATATGGGGACACTTGCCTGGTGTAATGTGTAAAAAGGGGACTTTTTTTATTTTAATTTTTTCCCCCTGTGGTGGGTGTGATGATATCAGACGAGGCCACGCCCACTTTAATGAGACCACGCCCATTTTAATCAGGCCACACACCCTTGTCGGGAGCGCGCGCGCATGCTTTTTCTTTTTCTGGCTATATGGGGGGGGGGGGGGCTCGCAAATTTTTTTTATAGCAAGGGGGGGGGGGGGGGCGCATTTTGAAATTTCGCACTGGGAGCCAAATTGTCTAGAAACGGCCCTGCGTGCGGCGCACTAATGACGGAGCCGCAGGCTTGCTGAGCCGGACAGCAATTGGACAACTGAGCCGTCGCTCAGCTGCGCTGACTACAGCTCTAAGAAGAGAGTGCTCTAACAGCTGTAGTCAGGGCAGCTGAGCGACGGCTCAGCTGTCCAATTGCTGTTTGGCTCAGCAAGCCTGCGGCTCAGTCATTGGCGCGCCGCACGCTGAACTGAAGGAGGAGGGATTCTTAGATAAATATATATATATATATATATATATATATATATATATATATATATATATATATATATATATATATATATATATAACACAACCAAAATGCTCCGGCACTCCAGAAATCCCGCAGGACCGACTTGCTCAGGTGCCCTCCCCTGGGGGGTCACCCCTGGATACACACAAAAGACAAACGAGGCGGCACTCAGAGTCTTGTAAACAGTGTCAAACTTGTATTAAGTGCGATCTACGTTTCGGGGACCATCTCCCCTTCGTCAGGATAACTGCACAAGTGATTCAAACAGACTTAAATAACAGTGAACTTACCCCCGTGTCAGAATCCCCACGCCCGTTCTCCCCTGGCCACGCCACTCAGGCATCCCGTCCGGCGTCACTGCTCACTCCGGCGAAACCGGAAGTGACGTCGCGGCTCCCTCCTGTGTGACCATGGAGACGCTGTACAACAACAAAAGCAGGTGTAAAAACATCGTGTCTAGCAATAAGACTGTAGCATTAGCAGCATTACAGATAAAGTGCATCCAAATAATAACATGACAATTCATTAATCGTGCTAAACAATCTAAAAATATCTGGTCAAAATGACCTTTACAGTTATTTAAAAAGAACAGTGTCACTATTTCCATGTGAACACCTTCATGTGCACAGTAAATTAAAACTCAGCGAATGTAAATAACGGCCTCACGGTGCGCCTAGATCATTGGATATGAATACTCAATGCCACTTAGGAACTTCCATATAATTAATTAATTAGTGAAGTAACATCCTGCTCTAACACCTACTGGGGCTTCCTGGTAAATGTGGCCCTCAGGGGGCAAGAAATATACTGCTGCTTCATGGAGGACAACTTGTGGATCTGAACAATTATAACAGGTTGTGCAGGGTTAAAAAGTTATAAGCACATCTGGGCAGTTATATCAGATTCTGAACAGTTGTGGAAAGTTATAAAAAATTATAAAAAATTAATGAGGCCCAAACTCTCATTGAGCCCACCTGGTTTAAGTGTGTTGAGACTATGTATCCACATAGACTCAAGCTGCAGCAATTTTTTGCCCCTGTTGCCCCCGCGAGGGGACTCAGGGCCATGGTCAATGATGCGATGTTTAAACGTGGCCATGCTGTGCCTATGTTCCAGAAAATGCTTGGCCACTGGCTGCTCACCATCCCCAGATGTCAGCGCGTTTCTAATGGCAAGCCTGTGTTGCGCCATCCTCACCTTAAATTGGCATTCCGTTTTACCAATATAGTAACGCCCGCATGGGCAGATAATGGCATAGACCACAAATTTCGAAGTACATGTGAGGGGCCATCTGATGTTAAATCTCTTACCCGAAAAGGGATGTGAGATACTGTCTCCAGGAGACATGTGAGTACACGTAGTGCAACCTGAGCACTTAAAGCAGCCATTTTTACGGGATAGGAAATGCCTAGGGGGAGGTGACTTGAACCTAGTCATGTCAGTTTTAACTAGCCAGTCTCTGATGTTTCTGCCTCGTGTATAACTAGGCATCACCCTCTTGTCTCGAAAGGTTTTTAAGTCTGGATCTGTGGCCACCAAAGGCCACAGTTGACGCAGCTTCTTGGCACTTTGCTCACTATGTGTGCTAAATTCAGTGATCCATGGAATGACCTTAGTCATGTCCTGTGCCTGTCTGGGTGATAATAGCTCCTCCCTATTTTTAGCTGCAGCCTTTTGTTTGGCTGTTCGGAGGAGGTCGCGTGGATACCCTCTTTCCGCGAACCTCTGCTCCATTTCCTCCAGTTGTGTCTCTCTCACCTTTGTGTTACTATTAACCCTGCAGACCCTGAGGAACTGGGAATACGGCAAGCCATGTAGCGTAGATTTAGGGTGAAAACTGTCGTATCTCAAAAGCGTATTCCGATCAGACGGTTTTTTATACAGGCTCGTTTCCAATCTCCCATCTCCCAGTGTCAGCTGGATGTCCAAGAAACATATCTCGGTTTTGCTATGGCTCATGGTCAATTTCACGGGACTATCTGCGCATAATTCCACAGATAGTCCCGTGAAATTGACCATGAGCCATAGCAAAACCGAGATATGTTTCTTGGACATCCAGCTGACACTGGGAGATGGGAGATTGGAAACGAGCCTGTATAAAAAACCGTCTGATCGGAATACGCTTTTGAGATACGACAGTTTTCACCCTAAATCTACGCTACATGGCTTGCCGTATTCCCAGTTCCTCAGGGTCTGCAGGGTTAATAGTAACACAAAGGTGAGAGAGACACAACTGGAGGAAATGGAGCAGAGGTTCGCGGAAAGAGGGTATCCACGCGACCTCCTCCGAACAGCCAAACAAAAGGCTGCAGCTAAAAATAGGGAGGAGCTATTATCACCCAGACAGGCACAGGACATGACTAAGGTCATTCCATGGATCACTGAATTTAGCACACATAGTGAGCAAAGTGCCAAGAAGCTGCGTCAACTGTGGCCTTTGGTGGCCACAGATCCAGACTTAAAAACCTTTCGAGACAAGAGGGTGATGCCTAGTTATACACGAGGCAGAAACATCAGAGACTGGCTAGTTAAAACTGACATGACTAGGTTCAAGTCACCTCCCCCTAGGCATTTCCTATCCCGTAAAAATGGCTGCTTTAAGTGCTCAGGTTGCACTACGTGTACTCACATGTCTCCTGGAGACAGTATCTCACATCCCTTTTCGGGTAAGAGATTTAACATCAGATGGCCCCTCACATGTACTTCGAAATTTGTGGTCTATGCCATTATCTGCCCATGCGGGCGTTACTATATTGGTAAAACGGAATGCCAATTTAAGGTGAGGATGGCGCAACACAGGCTTGCCATTAGAAACGCGCTGACATCTGGGGATGGTGAGCAGCCAGTGGCCAAGCATTTTCTGGAACATAGGCACAGCATGGCCACGTTTAAACATCGCATCATTGACCAGGGCCCTGAGTCCCCTCGCGGGGGCAACAGGGGCGAAAAATTGCTGCAGTTTGAGTCTATATGGATACATAAGCTCAACACACTTAAACCAGGTGGGCTCAATGAGAGTTTGGGCCTCATTAATTTTTTATAATTTTTTATAACTTTCCACAACTGTTCAGAATCTGATATAACTGCCCAGATGTGCTTATAACTTTTTAACCCTGCACAACCTGTTATAATTGTTCAGATCCACAAGTTGTCCTCCATGAAGCAGCAGTATATTTCTTGCCCCCTGAGGGCCACATTTACCAGGAAGCCCCAGTAGGTGTTAGAGCAGGATGTTACTTCACTAATTAATTAATTATATGGAAGTTCCTAAGTGGCATTGAGTATTCATATCCAATGATCTAGGCGCACCGTGAGGCCGTTATTTACATTCGCTGAGTTTTAATTTACTGTGCACATGAAGGTGTTCACATGGAAATAGTGACACTGTTCTTTTTAAATAACTGTAAAGGTCATTTTGACCAGATATTTTTAGATTGTTTAGCACGATTAATGAATTGTCATGTTATTATTTGGATGCACTTTATCTGTAATGCTGCTAATGCTACAGTCTTATTGCTAGACACGATGTTTTTACACCTGCTTTTGTTGTTGTACAGCGTCTCCATGGTCACACAGGAGGGAGCCGCGACGTCACTTCCGGTTTCGCCGGAGTGAGCAGTGACGCCGGACGGGATGCCTGAGTGGCGTGGCCAGGGGAGAACGGGCGTGGGGATTCTGACACGGGGGTAAGTTCACTGTTATTTAAGTCTGTTTGAATCACTTGTGCAGTTATCCTGACGAAGGGGAGATGGTCCCCGAAACGTAGATCGCACTTAATACAAGTTTGACACTGTTTACAA
This sequence comes from Pseudophryne corroboree, assembly GCF_028390025.1. NCBI lineage: Eukaryota > Metazoa > Chordata > Amphibia > Anura > Myobatrachidae > Pseudophryne > Pseudophryne corroboree. The sequence continues at coordinate 177,522,954 of NC_086455.1, read as the reverse complement.
GACTCTGAGTGCCGCCTCGTTTGTCTTTATATATATATATATATATATATATATATATATATATATATATATATATATATATATATATAAATCCCTCCTCCTTCAGTGGACTAAAAAACTAATAAAATAATAATAATACTAAAAAATTATATATATATATATATATATATATATATATATATATATATATATATATATATATATATATATATATATACACACACACACAGTAAAAACCACAGCACTCACCGCACCAGAAGCGGGGCACAGCTATGCACTTACCACTCACCGTGGCCACTAGCTTTCTCATGCACCCCTGTGTGGACTTTATTATCCTGAACCTGTCTCAGCTGTTTTTTAGCAATCATCTTTGAGCCAGTGCAATAGGTGACTAGTGTGCCTTTAAAAGCCATATAAGTCTGTGGCAGGTACACATTACATCTAGCAGGCAGATGATGCAGCAGTGTGGTAGTCAGGTTTTAAGACTCTGTGATAGTGTAGGACCTGTATGAAGGTGGGGTACCTTGAATCGGTATACAGGCTTCCGTGCATTGGCCAATCCACCAACTAAACCCCCATCATTTATTTATTGAATTGTTGAGGATAAGTGAGTTTACTTTGGTGAGTGCTGGGTTCTCTGTTTGTATTTATTAGAGCGATGTGGTCATGGGCTACATGCACCCCGCCCTGTGAGTGGTAAGTACAGCTGTGTACCCCGCTTCGGTGGTGGAGAGTGCAGTGTTACATGCACCCCACCCTGTGAGTGGTAAGTGCATAGCTGTGCCCCGCTTCTGGTGCGGTGAGTGCTGTGGTTTTTACTCTGTGTGTATATGAAGGGGTTAATCTATGGTTAGCTCTTATTAACCGTGGCCACTAGCTTTCTCATGCACCCCTGTGTGGACTTTATTATCCTGAACCTGTCTCAGCTGTTTTTTAGCAATCATCTTTGAGCCAGTGCAATAGGTGACTAGTGTGCCTTTAAAAGCCATATAAGTCTGTGGCAGGTACACATTACATCTAGCAGGCAGATGATGCAGCAGTGTGGTAGTCAGGTTTTAAGACTCTGTGATAGTGTAGGACCTGTATGAAGGTGGGGTACCTTGAATCGGTATACAGGCTTCCGTGCATTGGCCAATCCACCAACTAAACCCCCATCATTTATTTATTGAATTGTTGAGGATAAGTGAGTTTACTTTGGTGAGTGCTGGGTTCTCTGTTTGTATATATATATATATATATATATATATATATATATTTTTTTTTTTTTTATTAGTTTTTTAGTCCATGGGGGCCCCCTGCAATTTAGTACCCCAGGCCTCCCGGGGGCCTTAATCCGGCTCTGGTTGAATTCCACCTCGTTACCACCTCTTGCTTCAGATGATGGCAGGGCAGGTTCAGGTGTTTTTGGTGGTGCTCCAGTCTTCTGTACGCGGTGCCTGTACGCCGAAAGTGACCCGCAATTCTTCTGGCCACCGACAGCATCTCTTGCACGCCCCTGTCGTTTTTTAAATAATTCTGCACCACCAAATTCAAGGTATGTGCAAAACATGGGACGTGCTGGAATTTGCCCAGATGTAATGCACGCACAATATTGCTGGCGTTGTCCGATGCCACAAATCCCCAGGAGAGTCCAATTGGGGTAAGCCATTCTGCGATGATCTTCCTCAGTTGCCGTAAGAGGTTTTCAGCTGTGTGCGTATTCTGGAAAGCGGCGATACAAAGCGTAGCCTGCCTAGGAACGAGTTGGCGTTTGCGAGATGCTGCTACTGGTGCCGCCGCTGCTGTTCTTGCAGCGGGAGGCAATACATCTACCCAGTGGGCTGTCACAGTCATATAGTCCTGAGTCTGCCCTGCTCCACTTGTCCACATGTCCGTGGTTAAGTGGACATTGGGTACAACTGCATTTTTTAGGACACTGGTGAGTCTTTTTCTGACGTCCGTGTACATTCTCGGTATCGCCTGCCTAGAGAAGTGGAACCTAGATGGTATTTGGTAACGGGGGCACACTACCTCAAGCAATTCTCTAGTTCCCCGTGAACTAACGGCGGATACTGGACGCACGTCTAACACCAACATAGTTGTCAAGGCCTGAGTTATCCGCTTTGCAACAGGATGACTGCTGTGATATTTCATCTTCCTCGCAAAGGACTGTTGGACAGTCAATTGCTTACTGGAAGTAGTACAAGTGGTCTTCCGACTTCCCCTCTGGGATGACGATCGACTCCCAGCAGCAACAACAGCAGCGCCAGCAGCAGTAGGCGTTACACTCAAGGATGCATCGGAGGAATCCCAGGCAGGAGAGGACTCGTCAGACTTGCCAGTGACATGGCCTGCAGGACTATTGGCTTTCCTGGGTAAGGAGGAAATTGACACTGAGGGAGTTGGTGGTGTGGTTTGCGGGAGCTTGGTTACAAGAGGAAGGGATTTACTGGTCAGTGGACTGCTTCCGCTGTCGCCCAAAGTTTTTGAACTTGTCACTGCCTTATTATGAATGCGCTGCAGGTGACGTATAAGGGAGGATGTTCCGAGGTGGTTAACGTCCTTACCCCTACTTATTACAGCTTGACAAAGGCAACACACGGCTTGACACCAGTTGTCCGCATTTCTGTTGAAATAATTCCACACTGAAGAGCTGATTTTTTTTGTATTTTGACCAGGCATGTCAATGGCCATATTCCTCCCACGGACAACAGGTGTCTCCCCGGGTGCCTGACTTAAACAAACCACCTCACCATCAGAATCCTCCTTGTCAATTTCCTCCCCAGCGCCAGCAACACCCATATCCTCATCCTGGTGTACTTCAACACTGACATCTTCAATTTGACTATCAGGAACTGGACTGCGGGTGCTCCTTCCAGCACTTGCAGGGGGCGTGCAAATGGTGGAAGGCGCAAGCTCTTCTCGTCCAGTGTTGGGAAGGTCAGGCATCGCAACCGACACAATTGGACTCTCCTTGGGGATTTGTGATTTCGAAGAACGCACAGTTCTTTGCTGTGCTTTTGCCAGCTTAAGTCTTTTCTTTTTTCTAGCGAGAGGATGAGTGCTTCCATCCTCATGTGAAGCTGAACCACTAGCCATGAACATAGGCCAGGGCCTCAGCCGTTCCTTGCCACTCCGTGTCGTAAATGGCATATTGGCAAGTTTACGCTTCTCCTCAGACGCTTTTAATTTAGATTTTTGGGTCCTTTTACTGAACTTTTGTGTTTTGGATTTTACATGCTCTGTACTATGACATTGGGCATCGGCCTTGGCAGACGACGTTGATGGCATTTCATCGTCTCAGCCATGACTAGTGGCAGCAGCTTCAGCACGAGGTGGAAGTGGATCTTGATCTTTCCCTATTTTTTTAACCTCCACATTTTTGTTTTCCGTATTTTAATGCGCACAACTAAAAGCCACCACAGGTATACAATGTAGATGGATGGATAGTATAGTATTATATTACTTATGGACGACGAGTGCACTGACGACACAGAGGTAGGTACAGCCGTGGCCTACCGTACTGCTATATATATATATATATATATATATATATATATATATATATATAATATACTGTATAATAATAACGGACCTGGTGGACACTGTCAGCAGACTGCTAAACTAGTATGAAGAAAAAAAAAGCCACCACAGGTATAGAATGTAGATGGATGGATAGTATAGTATTAGATTACTTATGGAGGACGAGTGCACTGACGACACAGAGGTAGGTACAGCCGTGGCCTACCGTACTGCTATATATATATATATATAATATACTGTATAATAATAACGGACCTGGTGGACACTGTCAGCAGACTGCTAAACTAGTATGAAGAAAAAAAAAAAGCCACCATAGGTATACAATGTAGATGGATGGATAGTATAGTATTATATTACTTATGAAGGACGAGTGCACTGACGACACAGAGGTAGGTACAGCCGTGGCCTACCGTACTGCTATATATATATATATATATATATATATATATATATATATATATAATATACTGTATAATAATAACGGACCTGGTGGACACTGTCAGCAGACTGCTAAACTAGTATGAAGAAAAAAAAAGCCACCACAGGAGTGTTTTTCAGGCAGACAAACGTATACTGGACTGGTGGTCACTGTCAGCAAAACTGTGCACTGTACTCCTGCTATAACTGCTCCCCAGTCCCCACAATTAGGCAGTGTGAGCAGTGCACTCAGCACAGATATGGTGGAGCGTTTTTTCCAGGAAGAGAAACAACGGATTAAACTTACTGGTGGTATTATAATCAAAACCCTGCACTGTACTCCCTAACAGCTGCTCCCCGTCCCCAATCCTCCCCACAATTATAACACTAAGTCACTCAGTCTTTTCTACTATAACGGAGAGGACGCCAGCCACGTCCTCTCCCTATCAATCTCAATGCACGTGTGAAAATGGCGGCGACGCGCGGCTGCTTATATAGAATCCGAATCTCGCGAGAATCCGACAGCGGGATGATGACGTTCGGGCGCGCTTGGGTCAACCGAGCAAGGCGGGAGGATCAGAGTCTGCCTCGGACCCGTGTAAAAAGGCTGAAGTTCGGGTGGGTCGGTTTCCGAGAAACCGAACCCGCTCATCACTAATACACACACATAATAAGAATTTACTCACCGGTAATTCTATTTCTCATAGCCCGTAGTGGATGCTGGGACTCCGTAAGGACCATGGGGAATAGCGGCTCCGCAGGAGACTGGGCACAACTATAAAGAAAGCTTTAGACTACTGGTGTGCACTGGCTCCTCCCACTATGACCCTCCTCCAGACTTAAGTTAGGATACTGTGCCCGGAAGAGCTGACACAAGAAGGAAGGATTTTGAATCCCGGGTAAGACTCATACCAGCCACACCAATCACACCGTATAACTCGTGATACAATACCCAGTTAACAGTATGATAACAACTGAGCCTCTCAACAGATGGCTCAACAATAACCCTTTAGTTAGGCAAAAACTATATACAAGTATTGCAGACAATCCGCACTTGGGATGGGCGCCCAGCATCCACTACGGACTATGAGAAATAGAATTACCGGTGAGTAAATTCTTATTTTCTCTAACGTCCTAAGTGGATGCTGGGACTCCGTAAGGACCATGGGGATTATACCAAAGCTCCCAAACGGGCGGGAGAGTGCGGATGACTCTGCAGCACCGAATGGGCAAACTCTAGGTCCTCCTCAGCCAGGGTGTCAAACTTGAAGAATTTAGCAAACGTGTTTGACCCCGACCAAGTAGCTGCTCGGCAAAGTTGTAGAGCCGAGACCCCTCGGGCAGCCGCCCAAGAAGAGCCCACCTTCCTCGTGGAATGGGCTTTTACTGATTTAGGATGCGGCAGTCCAGCCGCAGAATGTGCAAGCTGAATCGTACTACAGATCCAGCGAGCAATAGTCTGCTTTGAAGCAGGTGCACCCAACTTGTTGGGCGCATACAGGATAAAAAGTGAGTCAGTCTTTCTGACACCCGCCATCCTGGAAACATAAATTTTCAGGGCCCTGACTACGTCCAACAACTTGGAAGCCTCCAAGTCATTAGTAGCCGCAGGCACCACGATAGGTTGGTTCAGATGAAAGGCTGATACCACCTTAGGGAGAAATTGGGGACGAGTCATCAATTCTGCCCTATCCATATGGAAAATCAGATAAGGGCTTTTACATGACAAAGCCGCCAATTCTGATACAAAAAGATAAAAAAGTTGACCTCAAACAAGAAGAAGTAGCTTTTATTTCCACTTATAATAATTGCTTTTCAGAAATTAAAAACATTGTTTCCAAAAACTTTAATATACTGAAACAAGACATTCATTTGTCTTCCCTTTTGCCAGAAAATCCACGGTTCATCTTTAAGAAGAACCAATCCTTAAAAAACCTGTTAGCACCAAGTCACCTAAAAGCCATCATGCCTTGTGCCAACAGAGGTGTTGGAAATACTAATTGGATGAATAATTTAAAGGGATGTTATAAATGTGGAACAAACAGGTGTATTACTTGCGATTTTATTCAGAATAAAACTCATAAGATTCAGCTTGATGAGCCAGGAAAGTTCTATGAAATTAAACAATTCATTAATTGTGAGACCCCTTATGTGATCTATCTACTTAGTTGTAGTTGCAACAAAAAATATATAGGTCGCACGACACGGACTCTAAAAACACGATTCTTAGAACATCGCAGAAATATAATAAAAAAAGTGCAGACACACAGTGTATCAAAACACTTCAGTATATATCACCAGGGAAACCCAATAGGTTTAAAACTTTTTGGTTTAGAACATATTTCAAAAACTTTACGAGGAGGAGATGGATACAAGAAGCTGTGTAAACAAGAGGCCCTATGGCTGTTTAAAATGAACACCATATTCCCAGATGGACTCAATGAGTCGATAGAATTAAATACGATAATTTAAAATAAGATCTTTATTCTGTTTCAAAATAATTCATGCCCCCCCCCTCCCTCTTTTGTTGATTCATGTACTTTCACACTATATATATGTCAATTATATCCTTATGATAACAGGTTTCTTAATTATATCTTTATGATAACTTATTAGAATGAGAATCATATAAATAGATCTCTAACACTGTGTCTTCTTAGCGATATGGTTGAGATAGCCAATTGTTTATGGTTGCTTAGTTACGGATTGAGAGTAACCTCCGTAACCAGGAAGTGATGTGTTCCCCACTCCTTCTGGCATTATACATGCCTATAAATGGGGACTCCCCTAAGGCGGTCCGTGATCTAGTAACAGCCATTTGTTTATGGTTGCCTAGACACGGACCGGGTTTTTTTTCCGTAACCGGAAGTGACGCATTCTATTCCCCATCCCCTCCGGCAATATACATGCCTGTAAATGGAAACTCCCTTAGACGGTCCGTGACCTAGCAACAGCCATTTGTTTATGGTTGCCTAGACACGGACCGGGGATTTTTTCCGCGACCGGAAGTGACGCATTCTGTACACAGATGCGGTCGCTTCCCACAGATAGCAATCGCGGACGTGACCCCGGACGCCGGACATATATATGAGTTGGGAGATAGATCTGGGGGTCCAACTGGAGATTACTGCTTCAGCTATCAGTGTGGTATGAGCTCTCTTCACAACCGGAAATGACGTCTTCTAAGAGATGATTTATTCAGACATAATGATACCATAAATACTGTCACAATAGAGAATAAAAATAAACAACAAAAAATAAGGATTGCGATTAACTGAGGTAAAATAAGACATAGATGAAATACACATTATAAAGCTCAAGATCGCTAAAGTTTAATATGGTTGCTAGGCAACATTGTGATGTGACCCGGAATTGAACCACTGTTACAATAACCTGGATGTGATTTATATATACAAAAAAAAATCACTATAAATCCTGTTATATAGATATAAAAATATGTAACTAACCATGTATCATGAAGGTGTTTTGATTTAATTACATCATGAATTCAAAATGTTTATGTTTTGTGAATTGGAGGATTTAATTGGAGATGAGTGGACTGAACAGGTGTGGACCAATTAGCAGCCATTTTACAGTATAAATATGGCAACTTTCAGACTGACTAGATCACCTTTGAAAAAGCTGCAGGCCCTGCAGCGAAACGCGTCAGGTATTCCAGATCACCTGCTATTGGGAAGCTGTATGAGCTACATCCGGACCTTTAGTGGACTACTACTACCAGATGATCAGATGATCCATTCCAACACATTGGTGACACCGCAATTATTAACTCAGCAGTGAGGATTCCGCAATCTGGTGAGGACTAAGGACCCCAAAGATCCCATCCATTCAAAGGGACGCTATTTAGAGGACTCCTTCCCTCCAGCGGTAATTATTGTGGTAACTATCACCAACAGAACTGTGCCACCAGTTCTAATGTTTATTCTGATCCAATCATCTGACGTCCACATCAATTAAGGAACGGACATACACAAAATAGCCCCCTGGTGATCTGTATTTTGATTTTATTACTATTTACTAATTTTATTATTGCTTCGGCAATGCTGTGCACTTTTAATTATTCATGCTATTAAATAATTTGGTACCTTTCCTTTTCAGTCCATTCATCTCCATTTGTTCCAAGTGATATATATCGTTATGTTGATTTTACATCCAATTTTTTGATTCTAGCGCTGCTATTTTGTTTGTTATTTGTTGTTTCTATAATCGCAGGATTGACTAGTCCTGCTTGTGTGGCAGCTGCTCAAAATTAGCACAACAGCCCTCCTTGCGCCTGATTTAACCTCGGTTAAACTCCCCTTTTTGCAATTCTGATACACGCCTGGCCGAAGCCAAGGCCAACAACATGACCACTTTCCACGTGAGATATTTCAATTCCACGGTTTTCAGTGGCTCAAACCAATGTGATTTTAGGAAATCCAACACCACGTTGAGATCCCAAGGTGCCACTGGAGGCACAAAAGGGGGCTGAATATGCTGCACTCCCTTAACAAAAGTTTGAACTTCAGGTAGAGAAGCCAGTTCTCTCTGGAAGAAAATCGATAGAGCCAAAATCTGGACCTTAATGGAACCCAATTTCAGGCCCATAATCACCCCTGACTGTAGGAAGTGCAGGAAACGGCCCAGCTGAAATTCCTCCGTTGGGGCCTTCCTGGCCTCACACCACGCAACATATTTTCGCCATATGCGGTGATAATGGTTTGTGGTTACTTCTTTCCTAGCTTTAATCAGCGTAGGAATGACTTCCTCCGGAATGCCCTTTTCCTTCAGGATCCGGTGTTCAACCGCCATGCCGTCAAACGCAGCCGCGGTAAGTCTTGGAACAGACAGGGCCCCTGCTGCAGCAGGTCCTGTCTGAGCGGCAGAGGCCATGGGTCCTCTGAGATCATTTCTTGAAGTTCCGGGTACCAAGCTCTTCTTGTCCAATCCGGAACAATGAGTATAGTCCTTACTCCTCTTCTCCTTATTATCCTCAGTACCTTTGGTATGAGTGGAAGAGGAGGGAACACATAAACCGACCGGTACACCCACGGTGTCACTAGAGCGTCCACAGCTATCGCCTGCGGGTCTCTTGACCTGGCGCAATATCTTTCTAGCTTTTTGTTTAGGCGGGACGCCATCATGTCCACCTGTGGCCTTTCCCAACGGTTTACAATCAGTTGGAAGACTTCTGGATGAAGTCCCCACTCTCCCGGGTGGAGGTCGTGCCTGCTGAGGAAGTCTGCTTCCCAGTTGTCCACTCCCGGAATGAACACTGTTGACAGTGCTAACACGTGATTTTCCGCCCATCGGAGAATCCTTGTGGCTTCTGCCATCGCCGTCCTGCTTCTCGTGCCGTCCTGTCGGTTTACATGGGCGACCGCCGTGATGTTGTCTGACTGGATCAGTACCGGCTGGTTTTGAAGCAGGGGTTTTGCCTGACTTAGGGCATTGTAAATGGCCCTCAGCTCCAGAATATTTATGTGCAGGGAAGTCTCCTGACTTGACCATAGTCCTTGGAAGTTTCTTCCCTGTGTGACTGCTCCCCAGCTTCGAAGGCTGGCATCCGTTGTCACCAGGACCCAGTCCTGTATGCCGAATCTGCGGCCCTCTTGAAGATGAGCACTCTGCAGCCACCACAGCAGAGACACCCTGGTCCTTGGAGACAGGGTTATCAGCCGATGCATCTGAAGATGCGATCCGGACCACTTGTCCAACAGGTCCCACTGAAAAGTTCTTGCATGGAACCTGCCGAATGGAATTGCTTCGTAGGAAGCTACCATCTTTCCCAGGATCCGCAGTGCAGTGATGCACCGACACCTGTTTTGGTTTTAGGAGGCCTCTGACTAGAGATGACAACTCCTTGGCCTTCTCCTCCGGGAGAAACACTTTTTTCTGTTCTGTGTCCAGAACCATCCCCAGGAACAGTAGACGTGTCGTAGGGACCAGCTGTGACTTTGTAATATTTAGAATCCAGTCGGGCTGTTGTAGCACCTCCCGAGATAGTGCTACCCCGACCAACAACTGCTCCCTGGACCTCGCCTTTATCAGGAGATCGTCCAAGTACGGGATAATTAAAACTCCCTTCTTTCGAAGGAGTATCATCATTTCGGCCATTACCTTGGTAAAGACCCTCGGAGCCGTGGATAGACCGAACGGCAAAGTCTGGAATTGGTAATGACAATCCTGTACCACAAATCTGAGGTACTCCTGGTGAGGATGGTAAATGGGGACATGCAGGTAAGCATCCTTGAGGTCCAGTGATACCATGTAATCCCCCTCGTCCAGGCTTGCAATAACCGCCCTGAGCGATTCCATCTTGAACTTGAATTTTTTTATATATGTGTTCAAGGATTTCAAATTTAAAATGGGTCTCACCGAACCGTCCGGTTTCGGTACCACAAACATTGTGGAATAGTAACCCCGTCCTTGTTGAAGTAGGGGCACCTTTACTATCACCTGTTGTGAATACAGCTTGTGAATTGCCTGTAACACTGCCTCCCTGCCTGAGGGAGTGGTTGGTAAGGCAGATTTGAGGAAACGGCGGTGGGGAGACGTCTCGAATTCCAGCTTGTACCCCTGAGATACCACTTGAAGGATCCAGGGATCCACCCGTGAGCAAGCCCACTGATTGCTGAAATATTTGAGACGGGCCCCCACCGTACCTGGCTCCGCCTGTGGAGCCCCAGCGTCATGCTGTGGACTTAGAGGAAGCGGGAGAGGACTTTTGCTCCTGGGAACTGGCTGTATGCTGCAGCTTTTTCCCTCTACCTCTGCCTCTGGGCAGAAAGGACGCGCCCTTAACCCGCTTGCCCCTATTGGGCCGAAAGGACTGTACCTGATAATACGGTGCTTTCTTTGGCTGTGAGGGAACATGGGGTAAAAATGTAGACTTCCCAGCTGTTGCTGTGGAAACGAGGTCCGAGAGACCATCCCCGAACAACTCCTCACCCTTATAAGGCAGAACTTCCATGTGCCTTTTAGAATCTGCATCTCCTGTCCACTGCCGAGTCCATAACCCTCTCCTGGCAGAAATGGACATTGCACTTATTTTAGATGCCAGCCGGCAGATATCCCTCATGTATAAAAGTGCGTCTTTAATATGCTCTACGGTTAGCAATATAGTGTCCCTGTCTAGGGTATCAATATTTTCCGACAGGGAATCTGACCACGCAGCTGCAGCACTGCACATCCATGCTGAAGCAAAAGCTGGTCTCAGTATAACACCTGTGTGTGTATATATAGACTTCAGGATAGCCTCCTGCTTTCTATCAGCAGATTCCTTCAGGGCGGCCGTATCCGGAGACGGTAGTGCCACCTTCTTTGACAAGCGTGTGAGCGCTTTATCCACTCTAGGGGATGTTTCCCAACGTGACCTATCCTCTGGCGGGAAAGGGTACGCCATTAGTAACCTCTTAGAAATTACCATTTTCTTATCAGGGGAAGCCCACGCTTCTTCACACACTTCATTTAACTCTTCAGATGGAGGAAAAGCTACTGGTAGTTTTTTCTCTCCAAACATAATACCCTTTTTTGTGGTACCGGGGGTAACATCAGAAATGTGCAACACATTTTTCATTGCCTCAATCATGTAACGTGTGGCCCTACTGGAAGTTACATTAGTCTCATCGTCGTCGACACTGGAGTCAGTATCCGTGTCGACATCTGTGTCTGCCATCTGAGGTAGCGGGCGTTTTAGAGCCCCTGATGGCTTTTGAGACGCCTGGGCAGGCACAGGCTGAGAAGCCGGCTGTCCCACATTTGGTATGTCGTCAAACCTTTTATGCAAGGAGTCGACACTGTCGCGTAATTCCTTCCACAGCACCATCCACTCAGGTGTCGACCCCGCAGGGGGTGACATCACATTTATCGGCATCTGCTCCGCCTCCACATAAGCCTCCTCATCAAACATGTCGACACAGTCGTACCGACACACCGCATACACACAGGGAATGCTCTGACAGAGGACAGGACCCCATAAAGCCCTTTGGGGAGACAGAGAGAGAGTATGCCAGCACACACCAGAGCGCTATATAACACAGGGATCCCACTATAAATGAGTGTTTTTCCCTTATAGCTGCTAATATAATATATACTGCGCCTTAATTTAGTGCCCCCCCTCTCTTTTTTACCCTTCTGTAGCTTGTACACTGCAGGGGAGAGCCAGGGAGCGTCCTTCCAGCGGAGCTGTGAGGGAAAAATGGCGCCAGTGTGCTGAGGGAGATGGCCCCGCCCCTTTTCCGGCGGATTTCTCCCGCTTTTTCTGGAATTCTGGCAGGGGTATTTTTACACCTATATAGCCTTCCTGACTATATATGGTGTATATTTGCCAGCAAAGGTGTCTTATATTGCCCTCAGGGCGCCCCCCCCCCCAGCGCCCTGCACCCATCAGTGACCGGAGTGTGAGGTGTGCATGAGGAACAATAGCGCACAGCTGCAGTGCTGTGCGCTACCTTGTTGAAGACTGAAGTCTTCTGCCGCCGATTTTCCGGAACATCTTCTTGCTTCTGGCTCTGTAAGGGGGCCGGCGGCGCGGCTCCGGGAACGAACACCAAGGTCGGGTCCTGCGGTCGATCCCTCTGGAGCTAATGGTGTCCAGTAGCCTAAGAAGCCCAAAGGTAGGTTCGCTTCTTCTCCCCTTAGTCCCTCGCTGCAGTGAGTCTGTTGCCAGCAGATCTCACTGTAAAATAAAAAACCTAAAATATACTTTCTTTCTAGGAGCTCAGGAGAGCCCCTAGTGTGCATCCAGCTCAGCTGGGCACAAGAATCTAACTGAAGTCTGGAGGAGGGTCATAGTGGGAGGAGCCAGTGCACACCAGTAGTCTAAAGCTTTCTTTATAGTTGTGCCCAGTCTCCTGCGGAGCCGCTATTCCCCATGGTCCTTACGGAGTCCCAGCATCCACTTAGGACGTTAGAGAAATATACATACACACACACAGAAATGTTCCTCATTAGTTACATATCCAGGTCTACTGACTGTTTGTATACATGTTTAGATGTTATAAAAGGCTCTTCATTTATTTTATACCCAAATGTTAAACATTATATATAATTTTTTTTTTCATTACCTGTCAAATCATTAAATATCACCCGAGGTCAGGGACACAGGAATGGTTTGTGATTGGGGGGGGGGGGGGGGGGGGGCATAGTAAAATATCCATTTTGGCACTCTGCCCCCTTCCCCTCCCGATTAACACCCTCCTCCCCCCGTGCAGGGAGAGATTACCTCCGGCTCCCCGCAGAGACCCCTACTGTAAAAATGCTGCCGCCACATGTCCTGTCCTGGTCAGCTCTTCACTCTTCAGGGATGTATTACTGGGAGGAGGCGTGGCCCCGCCTCCTCCCAGTAATGCATCAGTGGTGAAGAGAACAGGGGGCAGCACGCTGCGGCGCCGGCGGCAGACTTTTAAAATAGGAGTCTCAGTGGGGATCTGGAGGTACGCGCTCCCTCTCCCCAGCACCTGCACCTCTTTCATGTTTGGGGGGGGCATGCTGCTCCCTTCCCCCCTCATTCCGACGCCACTGCCTGAAGTCATTGGACAAGTGCATTTGTGCATTGCAAAATACAGACAACTACAACCATCATAATTTCACTCCACAAAGCAAATACTAAAATACAATATAACAAATAGTCTAAATACAAAGTTTCAATTCACATCACTATTCAATTTAGGAAGGATACATATATTACACTTTATCAGCATTGAGATACAAAATAATCAGGAGGGGTGTGGCCTGACGTACAAGGATCCAGATGTGTTTAGGGAGAGCTCCTGCTACATACAACTTTAATAAGGCTTTTTAGCCATATCTCCCACATTGCAGGGCTCCCCACCCTCTTCATCTGATCCTCCGAGCCTCACCCTGCCCTTGGCCCTGGGACACCTGGAGAGGCTCCCGAGACTTGCGGCCTTGCCAGCCTTCTGAACCAAAGACTCGAGTTACCTCTGTACCCGACCGGGACTTCCAGGCCCACCGGACACAGCACACGTCGCATTGGGGGCGCCCGGGGAGTCCCCTTGCATCTCACCATTGCTCTCCCCAGCGCTGAAGTGCCTGCTTCCCCCACGACTTACCCGGGTGCGGAGGGACCACTCCCCTTTGCTGTGCAGAGAGGACGTCTGGCGCACCGCTGGAGACTGCTTCTGGTGGCGGCCAGCTTGAGCCGCAGACTGCACGGAGCTACTGTAAGTGCGGGAGCGCTCTCACCGTCGAAGCCGGCCACGGAGGCTCTCAACGGGTCTCTCCTGCTACACACTACCTGCTGCCCACCGGAGCACAGCTGCCATTTCTGCACCCGGCTGCCTTTTGCCTGCATCCTCCTGGCATCTAGTGTCTCAGCGGCCATTTTGGATGCAGCTCCCACACAGCAACTCTATCATTTCTTCCTGCCAGTGCAAATGATCTCTGGATTGGATGACACTTCCACTCACCAGCAGCCTCTCTCCAGCACAGCATCTATAGGATGCACAGGTTGGTGAGTGCTTTCTTATTTTCTTATTTACACTGAGCAACCCTTCACTCTTGAGTGTGCCCCCTGCACAGTCCCCAGCCGCTGCTGGCTACGGTTCAGTGACCTCTCTAACTCCCTCTAATCCAACTATATCTTCTGCTCAAACTACCCCAGCAGACTTGGGAATAGATCTGCATCCTCACGCTCCCCTTACAACTCAGTCGATGTTTAAAATGTTTAACTCTCAGGGCTGACTTGGTTGATATTGTGCGACGAACTGAGCACTTGGAAGATAAGATGCAAGAGATAATGGAATCCCATAAGGACCTCCTTACTTCTCACTCTGAGTTGCAGACAGAGATGCCCTCAATGCGTGAGAAGATAGCAGAACTTGAGGACGAATCTAGGAGAAACAACCTCAAGATTAGAGGGATTCTTGACTCTGTGACACCAACAGAGCTCAAGGGTTATGTCCCTAAATTGTTCCAGAAACGACTCCAGTCAGCTGCAACACAAGACCTGATTGTAGACCGTGTTCACCATTTCCCTAAACCGAGGGGAGGATACTCGGCTAATTATCCAAAGGATACTTTGCTCAGAGTTCACTTCTTTCATATCAAAGAGGAAATCCTTGAGGCCGCTAGACAAGCGGAGGGATCCGACACTATGGGAGGTCTCCAGATCTACCCAGATCACTTGCAGTTCACCTTGGCTAAGAAACGGGCTTTCCGCCTGATTACAGTCGCTTTACGAGACAATGATATTCTATATAGATGGGGATTTCTGGTCAAGCTTATTGTCAGTTATGACTCCTCTCCCTACGTGATATCTTCATTTGATGCCGGAGTTAAACTGTTGGCAGACTGGGACATTGCGGTTTCACAGCCAAAGTCTACTTCTTCTCAAGTACCAGTGGATTGAGGGATTGTTGTCTTTCCAATAACGTTTACGGTTTTTGAGTGTTGAGTATGCAGTTTTAGCTAGACATTCGATCGTGTCTTAGAGACCTTATTTGCTTAGGCCTACATTGCTACTGTTTGCGCTTACATGAGTCAGCTTCTGTTTCTTTTTTGTTTTCCGTCTTCACCTGCCGGCTCAACAGTTTTCCGCCTTAACACGTTATTTTATTTAGACTTGATCAGTATTGTTTGCTTAGGTATATTTTGCCAACTAGTCTTTATCCTAGTCGCATTGTTATATTAGTATGTTCTATGTATGTATACAATTTATACAGCTGTAGTTTCAATTTCTCTGCAGTACTGTTTTGTGAGTGAGACCCATTAGAGGCCACTCCCCCAATGTTTTTTGTTTTGTCGCCATGTATTGCAGGCGACAAACACTGTGGTCCTAATTATAGGACTATTTCAGTTCCTTTTTTCTCCTCTCATGTTTTTTCTTTCCTCTTTTCTTTCACTCTCTTTCCCTTTTCTCTTGTTCTTCTCCTACCTTCTCTATTTTTCTGAGAGTCCAAATATGTGTCCCGCCCTTTAAACTGTAAACTTGTATTACTTACACTTCCCAATGGTTACGTTTTACTCGCTGAATGTCATTGGCCTTAATTCCCCAAACAAGAGGCACCAAGCCTTAGAGGCTTTCCATAAAGCAAAAGCTAGTGTAGTCGGCCTCCAGGAGACGCATTTCTCAGCCGCCGCTCCTCCTACTTTTCATAACTCTGGCTATCCCTTTGGCTACTTTGCCAATGGACCTTTTAAAAGGTGTGGAGTAGCTATCTTATTTCATAATTCAGTCCATTTTGAACTAACTTCCCAACTATCGGATAAAGATGGGCGTTATTTAATTTCAGTGGGGAAATTGGAAGACAAGGAGATTACGATTGTCTCTCTCTATGCTCCAAACACCAATCAGGTGGTCTCCTTCCTGCGGAAATTATTTGAATCAATACAGAGGGTTCAGAAAGGTCACATAGTTATTATAGTGGATTTCAATGTGGTACCGGATGTAAAGCTAGATAAGTCCTCACCTTCTGAGGGATCTTCTAGAGGGGCGCGTCCTCCAACTAATTTGGGTTGCTTGTTGACAGAATTCGATCTCTATAATGTTTGGCGCATATGCTTTCCAATGGTTAAAGACTATACCTTTTTTTCCCATGTTCACAACTCGTAGTCTCGTATTGATTTGATTATGTTGGATAAGTGGTCGTTGTAATACACATCCAGATCAACTATTCTCCTGGTAGTATGGTCTGACCATGCAGCAGTGACTTGGTCTTGGAATTATACTCAGTCTAATTTGGCTTCCCGACCTTGGCAATTTCCAGATTATGTATTAACTTCTCCTGAAGCAACCACTGCAATAACTGATGCCTTGTCTGTCTACCTAGCTACGAACTCCCCTCTTGATACAACAATCCCTACACATTGGTGTGCCTTAAAGGCAGTTCTTCGGGGAGTGATTATTCAAACTGGGGCTAGACTTAAGAGACAATATTTAAGCAATCAAGTAGACTTAGAAACACGCCTACTCCAAGTAGAGTCTTTAAATAGGTCTCGACCCTCCCGTCGCCTGAAACGTGAATTGGTATCGATCCGTAATCAGCTCCAAAAATTGTTTTTAAATCGTATGCAACACGCTTACACTAAACTACAACAGAAATTCTACACACTGGGCAATAAATTTGGTTAATTTCTAGCTCACAAATTGAGACTCCGTCAGGTTAGAAATAGGATTAAGTGCATTCAGACACCCAATGGACAGAAGTTTCTTAACCCTTCTGCGATAGCAGAGTCTGTTGCCGCATTTTACAAAAAACTGTACAATTTGAATTCTGATCCCAACACGATCCAAGCCACTCCTTCCTTAATTACTTCCTTCTTGAATGATCTGCATCTCCCTCACCTGTCACTAATTGACTTAGATTCCCTTAATGTCCATTGGTCCGAGGAGGAGATAGCAGCAGTCGTTACTGCCCTACCCTCGGGAAAAGCTCCCGGTCCAGATGAATTCACTAATTCCTTCTACAAAAAATATGCCCCTATGCTCATTCTGACCCTTACCTCTCTATATAATTATGCTACTGAGAGTGGATCACTCCCCGAGGAGATGTCACAGGCATGAATCATCGCTATTCACAAACAGGGTAAAGACCCATCTCTATGCCAGAACTATAGACCAATTGCTTTACTTAATACTGATCTAAAAATCTTTTCTAAACTCATTGCAAATAGATTATCACCCCTCCTCCCTCAAATTATTCATCCTGACCAGGTCGGGTTCGTTAGAGGCAGGCAATCAACAGACAACACAAGACGGGTCTTTGACCTTGCTGAATATATTACACGCAGGGGTGATGAGACCATCCTTCTCTCTTTAGATGCTGAGAAAGCGTTTGACAAGTTGCACTGGAGATTTTCGCAATGAAACTTTGTTGTGATTGGTCTAAAAGGTTCAATCTTGTCGTCTATATCTGCTCTGTAAAGCTCTTCAACAGCCACCGTTTTTAGTAATGGTTTCTCATCTCTTCCCTTTAAGATCTCGAATGGTACTAGACAGGGATGCCCTCTATCACCCCTCATGTATGTTTTGGCAATAGAACCCCTTGTGATTGCAATTCGCCAATCCCTAGCCTTCCTGGGTATTGAAGTTGGGTCATCTCATCATAAACTCAGCTTGTTTGCTGATAACGTGCTCCTATTTATTACACACCCTAAAAAGTCTCTACTGGCCCTACACAAAATTATTGAGCACTGCAGTGCAGCATCGTTTTAATAAACTTAACATGTCAAAAACTGAAGCTCTATCATTTATTGTGGAATCAGATAAACTAATTGAATTTAAACGACTCTACAAGTATAACTGGAAGAAAGATCATATTGTATACCTCGGTATCAGTGTCCCTAACTCTTTGTCTAAGATAATAGCGTGCAATTACACTCCACTTTTGTCTTGGATTGAATCCCTATTACAAAGATGGTTGAGCCTGGAAGTATCGTGGCTGGGTAGACTGGCTGCATTTAAAATGTCTATTCTGCCAAAACTAATGTACCTCTTTCACTCTATTCCCTATTTAGTTCCCCTGAAGGTCATCAGCCAAATACATACCATAATACTTAGATATATTTGAAAGAAGAAACCCCCCGGATTGCATATTAGCTTGCCTTGTGGCTCAAATGTGTGACTGGTCATTGCCTACAGGCAAGAAGCAATGGGTGGATCTAGAGAGACAGTTATATTCTCGGACCCCCCTAATAGACTTATTGTGGATTCCGGTCCAACAGAGGCCATTCTCACGCAACACTCCTTGCGCCATTGCGGACTCCCTTAAAGCGTGGGATACATTAGTGATCCCTTCAAAAACTATTTCTCTGCCTTCTCGTAAGCTGTAGCTGTCTGCTCTTTCCGGTTTAATCCATGACTTAAACCTTTTGATATGGGTTTCTTGCGGTCTTGAAGCCATCTCTGAACTGGTTGCTGGCACAACAATTACTCCATTTCATATTTTGCAAAATCAATATAATCTACCCTCCAGAGAACCATTCTCTTATCATCATATTGTTCATTGGATAACTAGTTTATTACGATCTTCAGGTCCAATGCTCTTGCCACCTCCCACTATATTAGCAAATATTTTTTCAGGTAACCATAGAGGTTCTATAAGACTCTGGTATACTATAGTGCAAGATGATATGTTGGGAAATAAATCCCCCATACAACTAAAATGGGAAGCAGATCTAGGTTCCTCCTTCACCCAGCAACAATGGGAATCTATTTATCTCACGTCCCATGCAATGTCCAAATGTTACAACCATGTAGAAATGCATTTTAAACTATTACACGGGTTTACTTTACACTGGCGAAACTACATAAAATTTGGCCTACAGTTTCCAAACTATGCTGGAGGAACTGCTCAGAGATAGGTGATATTTTCCATGTCTTTTGGTCAGGTCCCAAAATTCGTCAGCTCTGAAAGAAAGTTTTTACCCTTGTAGTTAAAGTCTTACTTACCTGCCTACAAGAGTCACCTTCCTTGGCCCTCTTACATATTTTTCCCGATTTTCTATCTAACACAGACCGATACGTGCTTGGCCATATTCTTATCGTCACTAGGGCGGCGATAGCCCAGGAATGGAAGAATCCCTCCCCTCCAACCTCTTTCTAAAATTATCCAGAAAATCCATCATGTCTTTCTGATGGAAACAGTGGGTCTCCCTTACTCATTTACAGCTACTTCTCCACTGGTGAAATGGTTGAGCTGGCATGAGTATTCGACATCGATCGAAGGGGCTAATCTATTACTTGTATTATACTAAATGTGTGAACTTGAAATGGATGTAAGTTTTATTTATATTGCTAATTTTTTCGTCTGCTTATATTTTCCATGTTTTCCTATTACATATGTTGCCTGTATGTATATTTGATGTTGGTTGACGGACTTTGGACTCCACCCCCCACCCCTTTGTTGTTCTTTATGTTCCCTAATCCCCCCCCCCTTTTTCTTTCTGTATCCTTCCCCCTTCTGTGTTTAACAGAACAAAACTCTTAATAAAAATCTATTTATGAAAAAAAACAACAACAAAAAAGATACAAAATAAAATAATCGACCATATCCTTGAATCTATTAGGGGTGGGAGATCAGGCACGTAAACTATTACAAAAAAAATCCTTTTGGATTCAGAAGTTGGATGCAACATCCCTGAAGGGGTTAAATGAGCAGCTTAGCCTTGCCTGCTTTGTGTAAGTGTTTATGTAACATGTGTATCCGTCCTAAATTGAATAGTGATGTGAATTGAAACTTTGTATTTAGACTATTTGTTATATTGTATTTTAGTATTTGCTCAGTGGAGTGAAATTATGATGGTTGTAGTTTGCCTGTATTTTGCAATGCACAAATGCACATGTCCAGCTACCTCAGGTGATATTTAATGTTTGACAGGTAATGGAAAAAAGAAAAAAATAATATATATATATTTATAATGTGTTTAACATTTGGGTATAAATCATACTTGCCTACCTGACCCTCTCCATGAGGGAGAAAATGCTCTGTTCCTGGACTTTCCTGGTAATGTATGATTGCCATCCAGGGCCGTAACTAGGTGTGTGCCGATGGTGCCTTGCCCACAGCGCATATGCACTGCAGGCGCACCATCTTGCAACACACCCGCACGGCCGCTATCTCCATTCTGCACAGCCCACAGCCAGACTCACTGCTGCTGCTGGCGCCGCCTGTGTCCCTTGTGCAGCGCCGCCTGTGTCCACTACAGCGTGCGGTGCTGCGTGTGTCCCTACTCCTGCTGGCAGCGCCGCTTGTGTTCCGCTGGCGGCGGTGCCGCCTGTGTCCCGCTGGCAGCCGGCGCTGCCTGTGTTCCTACTCCCGCTGGCGGCGGCAGAGTCTGTGTCCCCTCACCCACCCACCGCCGCTGCTGCTGCTGATTGGTCTGCCTGCAGGGGACTGTGAAGCTGCTGCTGCTGTACCTGGCGGTGGGTCAGTCTGCAGGAAGATGGAGTGGCTGTGCGTTCATGGAGGAGCAGGACACTACCAAGAGGACTCGGGAGCTGGCGGCAGCACTGAGAAAACTGCCTGTCAGGCTCTGCCTAAGCGCTGCACTGAATGGTAAGTATCTCTCTTCTCTCTCTCTCTATCTATTCTATCTGCCACAATGTGTAAAAATGGGGAAACTGTCTGCCACAATGTGTAAAAAGAGGTCGCTGTCTGCCACAATGTGTAAAAAGGGGTCGCTGTCTGCCACAATGTGTAAAAAGGGGTCGCTGTCTGCCACAATGTGTAAAAAGGGGTCGCTGTCTGCCACAATGTGTAAAAAGGGGGACGCGGTCTGCTGTACTGTGTAAAAAGGGGTCGCTGTCTGCCACAATGTGTAAAAAGGGGGACGCGGTCTGCCGTACTGTGTAAAAAGGGGTCGCTGTCTGCCATACTGTGTAAAAAGGGGTCGCTGTCTGCCATACTGTGTAAAAAGGGGTCGCTGTCTGCCATACTGTGTAAAAAGGGGTCGCTGTCTGCTGTACTGTGTAAAAAGGGGTCGCTGTCTGCCACAATGTGTAAAAAGAGGTCGCTGTCTGCCACAATGTGTAAAAAGGGGTCGCTGTCTGCCACAATGTGTAAAAAGGGGTCGCTGTCTGCCACAATGTGTAAAAAGGGGTCGCTGTCTGCCACAATGTGTAAAAAGGGGTCGCTGTCTGCCACAATGTGTAAAAAGGGGTCGCTGTCTGCCACA
Source organism: Pseudophryne corroboree (assembly GCF_028390025.1). NCBI lineage: Eukaryota > Metazoa > Chordata > Amphibia > Anura > Myobatrachidae > Pseudophryne > Pseudophryne corroboree. Next base: position 177,501,375 of record NC_086455.1, on the reverse strand, counting down.
ATGTGTAAAAAGGGGGACGCGGTCTGCTGTACTGTGTAAAAAGGGGTCGCTGTCTGCCGTACTGTGTAAAAAGGGGGACGCGGTCTGCCGTACTGTGTAAAAAGGGGTCGCTGTCTGCCATACTGTGTAAAAAGGGGTCGCTGTCTGCCATACTGTGTAAAAAGGGGTCGCTGTCTGCCATACTGTGTAAAAAGGGGTCGCTGTCTGCCATACTGTGTAAAAAGGGGTCGCTGTCTGCCATACTGTGTAAAAAGGGGTCGCTGTCTGCCATACTGTGTAAAAAGGGGTCGCTGTCTGCCATACTGTGTAAAAAGGGGTCGCTGTCTGCCATACTGTGTAAAAAGGGGTCGCTGTCTGCCATACTGTGTAAAAAGGGGTCGCTGTCTGCCATACTATGTAAAAAGGGGTCGCTGTCTGCCGTAATGTATAAAAGGGGCTCTGCAGCGTAATTTGAATAATGGAGACTACTGTGCACCGTAGTATGAATTGGTATTATTTTGTGGCCACGCCCCTTCCCATGAAGCCATGCTCCTATATATTTTTTGCGCGCCTGCGGCTCGCACTGCCCCTGTCTTACATGGGGGGCGCTAATGCCGTTTCTTGCACACAGCGCTAAAATGCCTAGTCACGGCACTGTTGCCATCACCTGTGGTGAAACACCTTTCTTATCAATAAACTAGCTCACCACAGGTGATGGCAATCATACATTACCAGGACAGTCCAGGAACAGAGCATTTTCTCCCTCATGGAGAGGGTCAGGTAGGCAAGTATGGTATAAATTAAGACCATTTTATAACATCTACATATCACACCTCCCAACATGACCTCTCCAGGAGAAACACAATGCTCTGCTCCTGCACTTCCCTCTGAATGTATGATTGCCATCACCTGTGCTGTACCCTAATACTGACCCAGTGCTCATACCTATGTCATACCTCCCAACATGACCTCTCCAGGAGGACACAATGCTCTGCTCCTGCACTTCCCTCTGAATGTATGATTGCCATCACCTGTGCTGAAACACCTTTCTTAGCCATGAACCTGTTCAAAACAGGTGCCAGCAATCCTAAATTAAGAGAAAAGTCCAGAAGCATATCCTTTTGTCCCTCCTGCAGAGGGTCATGTTAGGAGGTGTGACGTGTGAGACATGTATACAAACAGACAGTAGACTTGGATATGTAACTAATAAGGTACATTTATGTGTTGTTGCATTGCAGATTACAGTTGTTTCATGAAAATGTGATGGACATATGGAAACATGTTTTATCATTAAGAGACAATATACTTGCTCCTATTGAATTGACACACCTGCTCATGATGTGATGCAGGGTTGTCTGACACATATGTTTCCTTCTCCACACCTGTCTGAGGGCAGGTAGGGGGGTGTTCACCTTTAGCGGGAGAGGGTTTTTAAGCATTGTTGGTGTCATTTGATTACTTTGTATCCTGACGAAAGGGTCTAAATCAGGGCTGGCCAAACCAGTCCTCGAGATCTACCAACGGTTCACATTTTCCAGCCCACCTAGCTAGAGCAGAGGTGTAGTCATTACTAATTAAGATGTGCTGCATTCATTCCTAACTGACAATTCTACAGATCTCCAGGAGGCCTGGAAAACATGAACTGTTGGTAGATCTCGAGGACCGGTTTGGCCAGCCCTGGTCTAAATAAATGTCCCTGAAACGTTGAAATAATCTAGAATGATGGAGTTTTAAATTCTTGAAGAAGTGCCGCTATTGCAAACTGTATATGATTTATTCCCTATGGGATTAGATGGCACCTGGACGCAATTATCTATATAACAGAATGCTGGTCCTCTGAAAACACACACATATACATAGAGAGAGAGATGTTTATGTTTTACAAACACGTCTACACACAAACATAAATATAATGACAAATACAGCACTGGTCACACACCCATATCTGTAGCCTCCCACTCTCCACCCCATACCATGCTGGTCACACCCCCACACCCCCTGCAGCAGCACACAGATAGGCCCTTCATATGTTTCAGCTCCAGGCCCATGAGAACCTTAATCTGGCACTGACTGTGCCCCCATCATAAACTGCACCCCCATACCCCTCCATATAGTGCTCCCTATATACAGAGCACCTCCCTCTTCCATATACTGCTGCCATATACCACATACTCTGCACCCCTCCTCCATATACTATGCTGCAACCCCAGGTTACTCGCCACCCCAGGGCTTGGCAACAAGTATCAGCAGTAACCAGGAAACGGATGCAGGAACCACCAGATGGTCCCACAGCACTCAGAGGCTCCGGGGACACGCGTGGCCACTTACCAGCGGGGGTAAGAAGGTGAATCAGTCCGGCAGGAAGGGGTGAGCCCCTGTGTGAGGTGTATGGGAGGAGGAGGGGCTGGTGCTGCAGATGATGCTGGTGAGGAGGAGGCAGATAACCAGCTCAGCTGCTTTATATATACTGTGCACCGGTGGGGGGGTGGGGTCCTGTGCTCGCCATACCCAGACCCCACCACTGGTGAGCTTACGCTGCCTACTGTATATGACAGTCCAGGTGTGACAGCTCCACGACATCACGCTCCAGGCCGCCCAACACCAAAGGTTCCCTCTCACAGGTGACGGCTACAATATTTACACATGTAAAAGAGAGAACAATGGCCCTCATTCCGAGTTGTTCGCTCGGTAAAATTCTTCGCATCGCAGCGAATTTCCGCTTAATGCGCATGCGCAATGTTCGCACTGCGACTGCGCCAAGTAAATTTGCTATGCAGTTAGGAATTTTACTCACGGCTTTTTCATCGTTCTGGAGATCGTAATGTGATTGACAGGAAATGGGTGTTACTGGGCGGAAACAGGCCGTTTTATGGGTGTGTGGGAAAAAACGCTACTGTTTCCGGAAAAAACGCAGGAGGGGCCGGAGAAACGGAGGAGTGTCTGGGCGAACGCTGGGTGTGTTTGTGACGTCAAACCAGGAACGACAAGCACTGAACTGATCGCAGATGCCGAGTAAGTCTGAAGCTACTCAGAAACTGCTACGAGGTGTGTAATCGCAATATTGCGAATACATCGTTCGCAATTTTAAGATGCTAAGATTCACTCCCAGTAGGCGGCGGCTTAGCATGAGCAAATCTGCTACAATCCGCATGCGAGCGAACAACTCGGAATGAGGGCCAATGATCTGTATAGATATTTCCAGTGTAGGACAAATGTATTCCACTCTGTGTTGTCTTCCATGTATAATATATTCATCAAATAATAAACAGCTTCAACTTCTCTCTGAGCTATCCAGCACGCAGAAAACCTGTTTCTCTCTCTCTCTCTCTCTCTCTCTCTCTCTCTCTCTCTCTCTCTGTATCTGCCTCTCTTTCCTCTCTCTCTCTCTCTCTCTCTCTCTCTCTCTCTGTATCTGCCTCTCTTTCCTCTCTCTCTCTCTCCTCTCTCTCTCTCTACCTCTCTTCCCCTCTCTCTCTCCCTCCTCTCTCTCTCTCTCTCTACCTCTCTTTCCCCTCTCTCTCTCCCTCCTCTCTCTCTCTCTCTACCTCTCTTTCCCCTCTCTCTCTCCTCTCTCTATCTGCCTCTCTCTCTCCCTCATCTCTCTCTCTCCACCTCTCTTTCCCTCTCTCCTCTCTCTCTCACTTCCCCTCTCTTCCCTTTTGATCTATCTCTCTCCATCTCCCCCTCTCTCTCCCCTCTCTCTCCCCTCTCTCATCTCTCTCCCCCTCTTCCCTCTCTCACACCCCCTCTCTCTCTCTCATCTCTCTCTCCCTCCCTCATCTATCCCCCTCTCTTCCCTCTCTCTTCCCTCTCTCCACCATCTCTCTCTCTTCCCCTCTCTCTCTCCACCTCTTTCCCCTCTCTCTCCTCTCTCTCACTTCCCTCTCCTCCCTTTTGATCTATCTCTCCCATCTCTGTCTCTCTCCCTCCCCTTCTCTCTCTCCTCTCTCATCTCTCTCCCCCTCTCTTCCCTCTCTCTCATCTCTCTCCCCCTCTCTCTGTAACCCCTCCCTCTCTCCCCCTCTTCCCTCTCTCACACCCCCCTCTCTCTCATCTCTCTCCCCCTCTTCCCTCATCTATCCCCCCTCTCTCTCCCCCTCTCTTCCCTCTCTCTCACCCCCACCTCTCTCTCTCTCTCTCTCTCTCTCTCTCTCTCTCTTTACCCCTCTCTCATCTCTCTCCCCCTCTATCTCTCTCTTTACCCCTCTCTCATCTCTCCCCCTCTCTTCCCTCTCTCTCATCTCTCTCCCCCTCTCTCTGTAACCCCTCCTCTCTCTCATCTCTCTCTCCCCCTCTTCCCTCTCTCTCACCCCCCCTCTCTCTCATCTCTCTCCCCCTCTTCCCTCATCTATCCCCCCTCTCTCTCCCTCTCTCTTCCCTCTCTCTTCACTCTCTCCACCATCTCTCTCTCTCTCTCTCCCTCTCTTTACCCCTCTCTCATCTCTCTCCCCCTCTATCTCTCTCTTTACCCCTCTCTCATCTCTCCCCCTCTCTTCCCTCTCTCTCATCTCTCTCCCCCTCTCTCTGTAACCCCTCCCTCTCTCTCATCTCTCTCTCCCCCTCTTCCCTCTCTCACCCCCCCTCTCTCTCATCTCTCTCCCCCTCTTCCCTCATCTATCCCCCCTCTCTCTCCCCTCTTCCCTCTCTCGCACCCCCACCTCTCTCTCTCTCTCTCATCTCTCTCCCCCTCTTCCCTCATCTATCCCCCCCTCTCTCTCCCCCTCTCTTCCCTCTCTCTTCACTCTCTCCACCATCTCTCTCTCTCTCCCTCTATCTCTCTCTCTACCCCTCTCTCATCTCTCTCCCTCTCTCGTACTCCCCCTCTCTCTCTCTCTCTCTCTCTCTCTCTCTCTCTCTCTCTCTCTCTCATTCAGTCTTTGCTCCACAGTGAGTCATTCTGCTGTTTCGGCTCCTCTCTGTCTCTCTCTCTCTCTCTC